>NW_024412377.1:30660407-30781371 GCF_014898765.1 Herpailurus yagouaroundi | reverse complement strand
GGGGCGGGGCCGGGACAGCAGCGCCCCCCGCCGAGCGGCGTGCAGGCACCGCCCCCGCGCGCCGCAGTCGGGGGCTGAAGCGTCTCGGCCGTGGCCGTGGCCGTTAGCGTTGCCTCCTGGAGGCTCTGGCGGCGGCGGCGACTCCCAGGGCTCGCGGAGGGCAGCCGGCCGCCCCCAGCTCGTGGCCGCCTCGAGCAGCCCGGCGCTGGGACTGGGGAGGCGAGGCGGCGGCGGCGGGTTGTGCCCGGCCCCCCTCCTCCTCGCCTCCGGTCCCCGGGCGACTGCGGACTCCGGGCAGCCCCCGGGCGGCGGCCGAGCGGACGGCGGGGGATGGCGAGATAGCGGCGCGGGAGCGGCCCGTGAGTGCCGGAGGCGGGTGGGCGCGGCGCGGGGCGTGGGGAAGCGCGAGCCACGGAGCCCGGTGCCCGGTGCCGTGGGCGCGTCGCCGCGAGCGCCTGGCGGCTCGGGCGGGGTGGGGGGCAGCGCTCCGGCCGCCTCCGGTCTGGGGGCGTCCGCGAGGACTGACACCGGGGTGGGGGGAGTGCTGCGGGTCGTGCTGCTCTCCGCGCGCCCTCGGGCCACCCCGCGTCCGGGAGGGCGCCCACTCCCTGGCCGCGAAATTCTGCCCCACGTAGGGCAGTAAGTTCTGAGACCAGAGGCTACCTGGGGGATGGGAAGGAGCTTTAATTTTTATTTTCCTTTGGAGATGTAACCAGCCGGGTGATTGCGTGACCCCGTGCCTCGACTCTTCATTAAACAGTTCTTTCTCTCTTCCTCCCTGATTTACGAGTGTATTTAATTTACCTGTACTTTTTATATGCTTCTGTCCGAAGGCGCTAACCTCGATAAAGCCAAAGTTGAAGTGTTAGCGATCAAAGTGAGGCTTCTTGCACGATGCCACTTTTGATGTGTTGTCTGAAAGGAAGGACCTGGAGTCTTGAGTTCTGACCCCTACAGAAAACTCTGCACGTCAGGTGGTTGTGCATTAACTTCAGGGCTTGAATAATGGGATTCTGGTGCCCACCTTCGGCTACCAAAAAACAAACTCAGCAGCATATGAGGTCTTTACTCTCCGTTGGGTATCTTTGTGTTCCTTTTTGTATGAGTGTGTTTAATGCAGTCAAATATTGATAGAACGGGTGTGCATTTTTTTGAGTGACATTTGTGTGAAAATGAATTCTTTGCATTTGTTTTTATGTGTCCTTTTAACTTACATTTTTCAACAAAAAGGTTTCAGTTTAAGGTTTGCCTTCCCATTGTTCGTTTTCAGTTTCAGATTTCTCTTTAATTAAAAAAAGTTTTGGTTGGAGTAAAAGTCATGTGACCTAGTAGTATCATTTAGTCAGGGGTCCACAAATGAATCCTAAATTAAAGCCCATTCCCATCCGCTGCAAATGAAAAATTAAAGCGTTTGTATACTGAAAATGATGGTTGCCCCTCCCCCTAAAATTATTTTGCTGCAGATCTGAAATCATATTTCACCAAAATCGGAGGGTTCCTTGTCTAAACAAGCCTGGCAGAGGAAAGGAAACCTAAGTGTAGTAGTTAGTGTGTTCTCAAAAACTGGGGACTCTCCCCTCGTTTTTGACATTGACGTCCTGTTTTATTGCCAGGTGGAAACTGTGTTAATTTGGAGACTTCATTAGGTAGTTACAAGCTCAATTTAAATACGAGGTATGTTTTCAAGGTGAACCTAGGCAGCTCTTTCCCTTCCAAGAATTGAACTGAGGCTTATTTGCTTTGTAATAGGTGAGATCACAAGCGAGCCTCTCTTAATTAGTGGAGACTTGGATTCTCTTCTGGGAATTAAGGATCAGGAACTCTGCTGTCGAATGGAACAACTTTTGTGATTTTTGAAAGCCTGTACTCTTAATGGGTCTTCTTGAATAATATGTTGGTAACCGTATACGCTATTTTGATATTGAAATGTATTAATTTGTGGGACGGGCAGTTTGTGCACACTGGAGGAGATCAAATAGATATGAAGAGCTCTGGAGTGGAAAGTCCATCTTTCTCCCTTCTCTGCAGCAAGTACCCAGTTCTCCCCAGGAATCAGGGTTCCTAGTTCCTTACATATATCTTTCCAGATATACCTTATGCTAGTATAAACGTTTTGTATGTTTCTTTTTATTTGTCTTTCCGCAAACGAGGTCACTTTGTATATGCTGTTCTGCACCAGCTCCCCGCCCTTCCCTTAGAGTACTAAATCTTGGCAGTCTATCAGTACTTAAGAGAGCTGGCTCATTCTCTGGGAGCCGCTGAGAGTACTCCAATAAGGATGAACCATAATATATTTAACCTCTTTTTTTTTTTTTTAATTGAGGTATGTGTAGGTTGCTTCTAACATTTTGTTATAAAATTATTGTAAAACTTGTGTTTTTAAAGTTTTTGAGTGGGTTTCACTTATTCCCAAAGGCAGTAGTAACATACGTCTCTGTAGCACATTCCAGGAAATAAATGCCCCTTCTCTCCAATATACACTTTTTGCTTTTGTATAATTTCACAGTGACCCGTAAAGATCTTTGGTGTCTTTGTGATGAAGCCTGAGCCATGATGGCCAGTAAACTAAGGTCATATACCTTGATGAACACCTTACCTCTTTGTTTCAAGAAAAGAAAGAAAAGAACAGATACAAATTTTTAAGAATAATCTGTAGGAAAAACTCATAAGAGATTAAATATTTTTGAACATGGAGAAAAGGCTTGTACCTTTGATTAAGTTGAAGATGAAGGCAGTTTTTGTTTCATGAGACTTGTTTACCATTAGGCACTGAAATACCTGCCTTCTGTAGATTATCACCACTATCTCATACTTTCATGCTGTTATAATATGGTTATAATTTGTACAGTTTGGGAGGTTAGAAGTAACTCTTAAGGGGAGGTATGCTTTTGGAAAATATTTGGCTCTTTAAAAATTGACATCTCAGTGCTTTTAAAACGAATGGTAGAAACAGTACTAATCCTAGAAATTGAGCCTAATACATCATAACATTTGAGTATTAGCCAATGTTGAGTTTTACATGTTTATTACATTTATTTTTGGAGAGTGTTTTTAAGATGAGGGTAAGCTATACTTTTTTTTTAACCTATCAAACAACTTTCTTAGTGTTTAAGATGTTTTCTTTTTCCTTATTATTTGGCACCTGTCATTGTAGTACAAAACTGCTAATATTGTCTATATTTGCTCTTCTTAAATAAGCATACATTGAGCATCTGTTACATTCCAGGCACCCTTATAGGGACTGCGAATATAGCACTGCACAGGGCAGGCAGACCCCACTTTTAATGAGTTCACAAATTACTGGGGGAGATGGATAAAAAGCAGAGAAGCAGTAAAGGAAATGATACCAAATAGTGATAAGTACTGGGAAAGTAATGAGTCACTGTGGTAAAGACAGGATGGGGGCTGCTGTTTTAGATTGAGTGTTCCTGGAACTTTCCCTCAGGTAGAGAGATTTGAGCAGAGCTGAATGAGGCAAGGAGTCTGTGTGTTTGGAGGTCTGGAGGAAGAGTGGCTCAGGCAGAGGGAACCGCAGGTGCAAAGGCCCTCCGGTGGGGCTGGGCCTGTCTTACCAGAGGAGCAGAGGGCTGCCTCTGTGATGGAGGCAGATGGGGAGAGTGCCAGGCCGGGGAGAACAGGCACTGTACCTGGTGCCCGAGTGTTTGCACGTGTGAAGGAGTATTGTAGACATGGAATAGAGGCCTTGGATGGGTTGTTCCTCCACCTGCTGAAAGCTCCAGGAGGGCAGGCAGGGGTCTGGCTGTTCCCCACCCTCTCCCACCAGCAGGAACAGCTGGCTGTGAATATTTGTTGAAGTAATGAATAATTGGGGAGTTTCAAAAAAATAATCCTGCCTGATTTTGGCCAAAATACTTGGATTCGGGAGTCTTGAGCTTTCCATCACGGCTGTGGCCCTTGACATTCCAAATCTGTGATGTACATCCTCTCAAAGTATTGCTTTGTGTTGGTTGCATTTGATTGCTTTTCCATGAAATTGAAGTGTGAGGGCTTAAAAACATACCTAATTTTCCAGGACATTGTAGTGACTTCTGAGTAATTTAGTCAGAAGTTTCACTTGTGATATCAGTAGATTTGCTATTTGCTTGAGCATAACATTTTCAAAAATGCCTTTTTTTGGGTTTTGTTTACTAAATGGATGAATTCCTTTGAGCAGATGACAGACTAATGAGCAAATAAAATATATGTACTTTATGCAGGTACTTCTATTCTCACAGGAAGAATGTGTGCATGTTCTATTTTAGGGAATATCAGGAACTGGGGTATTTCCTCTTCCCAACTTCTAATCTGTTTGTCATTCTAAATACATGTTCCCTTACATTAATTGAAAGCGTGGGAAATGAGTTTTGTGCCAAGTAATTGTTATAGATGTTTAATAAGAATCTGTTATCTTTCTCTTGACTGTGACTTTTTGGCTTCTGTGTGACATTAGGAATTTGGTCATCTCGCAGAGTGAGGGTTTTAAATTTTTTAATTTGCTATTCGAACTGGTTGATACCAGAACCAAATAAGTTGTTTCTAGGTTTCTCTTCCAACTTTTTCTCATGAGTTCTGCACAGACACTGTAAAGGATGGATTCTGTGGCTCCTAAAACTTAAGTCAGCTTTGTCCTTGTCACTGTCACTGCAGCGAAAACTCTTTAGCGGTATAGCAGAAGCACGTGAGCATCTGTTTTACATGTAACTCGTTGTGGTCACTTAGCAGCTTAGATGTTTGAGCTGAAGTACTTTTCCTGCCTCCTTTGGATTTCCTCTGTGAACCACAGAGATGCAGAATTCCAAATCAGACTTCGGTTGTCTGAAATCAGAGCAGATACTTTCTCGCCCATCATTGCTGCTCATGTTGCTCACATAAGCAACGGTTGTGTTTATCAGATGCGGTTTTATGGGTTTTATGTTGGAAGTTGGAGAAGAACTTCTGGTGGGTGAGCTTTTCATGGAATTTTGCACAGAGGTGAGAAAAATCTTGGCCCAATTCTTCTTTTGTGTGGCAGGTACAGAAGACGACTTGGAATCCTGATAGGTGCCTGGAGTTGAGAATCTATCTGTGTTATTAAGTGGCAGCATTCTGCACTTAGACCACAGACAAGTGATGTCACTTCCTGAAAGTGTGTGTGTGGCCTTTCCCTAGAAGGGGGCTTGGGTTACTGAGGCCCCTTGCTGCGCCTTCCTCTCACTGCTCTCAGAAGCAGCCTTCAAGGAGACTCTGGATCTGAGGACAGTAGAAATGGTGGCGGCAGGAACATCTGGTGGAAAATAACAAGTGGCAGAAGTAGTGTTTCCCATTTCTAATATTAGAAATGCTAATGGGGCAGTGAGTGGTAGACGTTCTGTGGGCAGAATTGTGTGTCTGTTGAGCTGGGGGTGTGGGTGAGCTGGGGAGAAATGAGAATCCGCTACCCAGCCCTGAGTGCCGCAGCCCTTGAAAGTGCCGCCGTGCCGCCTGAAAGCTGGGGTGCCGGCCGTTCCTGGCCACAAGCGTGGAGACCCACTGCCGTACCAGCGAGGTCCTGTTTCACATTTCATGCCTCAGTATTCATAGTGCAGTACAAAAGTGAAGGAGGCAAGAAGGTTTTAGAAACCTCTTCAAAGAAACTGTTAAAGTTGGGAGCATAAATCTTCATCTAATTGGAAACCTCTCCTGTGTTTATTCCTCGAAGATACCTGGCTCACCAGAGTTTTACCGTGAATGTAAAATTATCTTTTTTGGAGATCCAGGTTCAGGTTTTGTGGAACTATATAGAGCTTAAAATGCAAAGCACGTATCAGTAATAAGAACTTACACATTCAGACAAAACCGAAGAAAGTATAGAATTTGAGAGCCACAAGAGGTCGCAGGTCATCGGGTCCACTTCTTTTTTTTTTTTTTTTTTTTAATTTTTTTTTTTCAACGTTTATTTATTTTTGGGACAGAGAGAGACAGAGCATGAATGGGGGAGGGGCAGAGAGAAAGAGAGACACAGAATCGGAAACAGGCTCCAGACTCTGAGCCATCAGCCCAGAGCCTGACGCGGGGCTCGAACTCATGGACCGCGAGATTGAGACCTGGCTGAAGTCGGACGCTCAACCGACTGCGCCACCCAGGCGCCCCCATCGGGTCCACTTCTTAAGTTTACTTGCGAAGAGACCAAGACCAGAGCTGTTGTAATTTGCCCAAGAATCCAGTGGCTCCAGACTGGGACTGTGGAACCACGATGTGCTGATTCTTCGCTACAGGGCCCTGAGCCTCCCCCCTTAGAACAGCAGCTCCTTGAAGGCAGGGACTCTGTGGGGTTCGCCACTGTGTCCTCAACAGAGAACATTGCCCAGCCCATAGGCATTCAGATACTTGTTGCTAAATGAGTATCTACAGGATTTTAACAACTTCAGAGTGCCCCATTAGCTATAATATAGTACAGTATTTATAAAACTTGAAAGAATATGCAATTTCATGAGTTTCTTGTTAAAAAAATATATCACATTACTCTTAAAGCCCCCAATATTAAGCCTCATATTAGCCAGATGGGAAAGTGAAGGTGTGGCGTTTTACTTACTAGCTTGGCACTTTTCTGAGTCTGGCTTCACTACATTTTCTAATTGTCATTCTGTAAGCTCTGTCAGCTGGGATCTGATGTCATTAACGTTTTATATTTTGTTTTTGAAGACATGTATTTTAAAATACAGCATTTGGGCACCTGGGTGGCTCCGTCAGTTCAGCGTCTGACTCTTGATTTCAGCTCAGGTCATGATCTCATGGTTAGGGAGTTTGAGCCCTGCATTGTTTCCATGCTAATAGCATGGAACCTGCTTGGGAGTCTCTCTCCCCCCCTCTCTCTCTGCCCCTCCCCTGCTTGCCCTCTCTCTCTCTCTCTCTCTCTCTCCCTCAAAATAAATATATTAATTAAATAAGTTTAAAATACGTCATTTGTTGTCTGAATTGTTTGCTGTTTCTCCACATATGTTTTACCAGTCATTTCACTATTTTTAAAACCGAAGGCCATATAGGGATTTGATTGTTTAAAAACAAATCTAGCCAAAGGGACGGGGGAATTGTCACTTTCAAATCCTGCTGGTGGGTGTTTGAATTGTTACAACTTTCCAGGAGGGCAATTTGGTATTACTCATCGAAAGCCTCAAAAATGTGCCATGTCTCTTAGTCAGGCATTTCCATCACAAGGAATTTAAACTAAGGAAAAAAAAACATGTGTACAGAGACCAATCTGTAGCAATGGTTGTTACCTCCACGCTGCGTGTGGAGACCATATTCCTCAGTAGCTGTCTTTCCCACACTGGTTCTTAACTTGATGGGAAGTCCACTTAGTGTGGAGTGTCTCAAAATTGCACGGGGTGCTCTCTGAAGTTTGGGAAAAACACATTTCCAGAATCTGGTGACGTCCCCACAAAGTACACACAAAAAAACAAACAACCTCTAATTTGCAAAATGATTTTTGTAGTTTTGTTTATAGTTCTAAGCTAGAAACAGTTTAAATGCTCAATAATAGGGATTGGTTAAACAAATTGTGGTATGTACATGTAATGGAAAAAACCCTTTATTCATGAACAGTGAGGTAGGTAAGGGAGTAATTTATTGATGTGAAAGATATTCAGAATTTGTAAACTGAAAAAGCAGGTTGTAAAATGGCGTGTGTAAAAAAAAAATTTTTTTTTTTTTAATTTTTTTTTTCAACGTTTATTTATTTTTGGGACAGAGAGAGACAGAGCATGAACGGGGGAGGGGCAGAGAGAGAGGGAGACACAGAATCGGAAACAGGCTCCAGGCTCTGAGCCATCAGCCCAGAGTCCGACGCGGGGCTGGAACTCATGGACCGGGAGATCGTGACCTGGCTGAAGTCGGACGCTTAACCGACTGCGCCACCCAGGCGCCCCCCAAAAAAATTTTTTTAATGTTTATCTTGAGAGAGAGAGCGCGAGCAAGCAGGGGAGGGGCAGAGTGAGATGAGGGAGAGAGAGAGAATCCCAAGCAGGCTTGGCACAGCACAGAACCAGACATGGGGCTCGACCTCATGAACCTCGAGATCATGACCAGAGCCAAAATCAAGAGTTAGCCGCTTAACTGAGCCACCCTGGCACCGCATGCATGTGTAAATTGATCTAAGTTTTTTGGTGATTTTATTTTGGAGGGCGAATGTGACAGAGCGTCCAGAATACAGAATGTGTATACAGTTTTCTACCTATTATATGGGAAAATGTCAGGGAAATTATACACCAAATATTAGGTAGGATTATCTTTGTGTGTTGAAATTACAAGTGACTATTAGTTATTTTTTTTTTATTACTGTTTTCCTGATTTCCACTATATAAAGCATGTTATATAATTAAGACAATGGGATCAGATGCTATTTCCCATTTACTGGTTGTGTGAACCTGGGCAGGTTCTGTCTCTCTTTCCTTATATGTAAAATGGGAATAATAATGTCCAGCTCAAGGTGCCTGAAGTAGCGTTTGATAAGTGTTACCTTGACTTCACCTATCTGATATGATTAAGACCAATATTATATTTCTATTAATATAGAATTTTTAAGGAGGATAATTTGTTTTACAAGTCCCATTGTTGTGAAAAGCATTTCAGGACATTCTGACAAAATATTTCATTGCTTTTGGTCGCTGATTTTGTTGAATTTTTATTTAGTTTAAACTTTTTTTTTTTACGTTTATTTATTCAGAGAGAGAGAGAGAGGGAGAACACGCATGGGAGGGACAGAGAGAAAGAATCCCAAACAGGCTCCCCACTGTCAGCATGGAGCCCTATGTGGGGCTCAAACTCATGAACCATGAGATCATGACCTGAGCTGAAATCAAGAGTTGGACGCTTAACTGACTGAGCCACCCAGGCACCCTGCATTTTTATTTACTTTAAAACTGAAATGCTTTCCATTGCCAAGAAATTTTATTTTGAATTGAAGGCTTTTTTCCCCTTCTGTTTTTGTCTTTAACAGTAGTAAGTTCTTGAAGGTCAAGGTCTCGTCATCTTTCCTTTTGTAGAGTCAGAATGAAATGTGATTCACTCCTTCAGTAACTGTTAGGGGCCTTTTTTCCCTGGGCGGTGGGTAGGCATCAGGTACACAGCAGCGCCCAGGACAGACATGCCCCATCATTTGCATGACATGGGAGGTGACCAGGACAGTTCAGGGCCAGGAGGCACACTCACACTCAATAAAAGGTCTTCCGCAGCTGACAGACACGTAGACCTCATTTCCTCCCCTGCAATTTTAAAAGAAACTTGGTTGTGATGTTACTTTTCAGTGAAACAAACTGTGCCTCCTGCTTATTCCACAAAGCACCTGAGGAGCAGACTGGGTTATTGTTGCCTTCACTGACAGTTTACATTACACCTGCTTGAGAATACCCGAGGCTAAAAGTCTCTAAATTGCTGCTGTGTGTCTTCTGTGAAGGACGGGCCTTTCTGAGCTTACCTTTTATAAAATTACTGTGATGGGTTCCTACTAGTAAATTTAGGACCGAATGGAATACGTGGATCCCATTTGAGAAATTCTAGCACATACTCTTACTGAGGGTGAGGACAATAAAGCATGCACTTTAGAGTAATGTTTCTACTTGACAGTGTATAAAACGACATTAATTTTGTAATTTCCTAATGTAAGGGCAGTTTTTAAGTTGGCAACAGTTGCAATATTCTGATGCAAAGCAGACCCAACAGTCACGGAGGAAGCCTTGGAATTTCACAGGTAGTGACCTTGCGTATCATTCCCCTCGGACAGCCTGATAAAAGAACGTGGTCCCCACAAACCTTTTTTCTTGTGTCTACAAAATGCATTGAAGGTTAAGTCATGCCACAGGTCAGAGGCACCAGCAGAGCCAACATTTTATTCTTCATTTATCTCACGTTTTTCCTGTCTACACCATTGCTTTGTATGGTCCATTTTACCCCCTCAGCAGTTAGCTTCCCTTTTTTGGTTGAGGAAAGACCACTTTGCAGAAAGAAACACGCTTTATCTCTCAGTGAGATGTACTGAGTATGCATTGGCGAGTAGGAAGCAGCCAAGCCGTGTTGACATGCAGACAGTAGGCTGTCAGCTAGACATCGAATTTAGCGCACTCGCCCTTTCTCAAACACCAGCTTCAATAAAATTACAGACGTCTCTGTTTTGGAACTTTTCAGCTCTCTTCCAGATAATCAAAGCTGTGATTGCTGTACTCACACATCCCATGGGCTGTATTTATTGCTGGGATCAAAAGCTCAAACACTTGCAGGTGCAGTGAAGGTCACGTACCTTGCTGAGTGCGTCCGATCTGCCTTTTGTCTCCATGCTTTTGGTAGACACAGTGAGCGATACTTCACTTTCTTTTTACTACACGGTAGACAGCAGTGATGATCTAGATGGTAAATGACAACTGGAAGTTGTCTCAGTTCTGGGGACCAGTAAGGAGAGACACCAGGGGAGGTTGCTGTGCAACGTGAGCTTCGTTTCGAAGGATGGGCTGGTGTTTGTTCAACAGATGAAGAGTGGGACGGACATGCCGGGCGGAGGGTGCGGCGTGTGCAGTGACCCAGAGGACCACCGAGTCTGGCATGTCTGGGGCAACTTGAGTGCAGGGGCAATGTGTGCAGAGGTGGGATTGGGAAGTTAAGAAAGCCTCGTGTCCTGCTAAAGTTGGCGCCTTTTCCAGTAGGTCAGGGAGACTGGTGGGAAACTTCAGGCCTGTGAGACCAGCATTTCAGAAACGTGACCTGGTTGTGCTGTGGAGGGTTTGGGGAGCCGGAGACCAGTGAGGAGCACTGCAGCAATGCAGGCCGAGGGGAAGGGGCCCCCGCCAGGCCCGGCCCCTGAAGTCTGTGTTATCCTAACAGTGTCCAGGCGGTGGCACACAAGCTCCTCTCGCGCCCGGCCCTCCGTCCCGGTTTTTCAAGCTTCTGATTGAACTCCACGCAGAAGCATTCCATGCGTTTAAAGCTCCCAAGCACTGGTCTACTGATGGCTTCTCCTTAAGTTGCTAAATGTTCAAGGGGTTCCCAAATGTGCGTGGTAGGTGGAGCCCGGAGCGATGACATAGCTGCTTGGGTTAAAGATGTTGGTCAAAGGGTAGGAGCTTTCAGTTCTAAGGTGAGTGGGTTCTGGGGATCTAATGGACAGCAGGGCGAGTACAGTTAATTTTGTATTGTATGCTTAGAAATTGCTGTGAGGACAGATCTTAAGCATGTCCACTCTGCACACACAAAAAAGTAACTGTGAAGCGATGGACGTGTTAAGTTGATTGTGGTGGTCATTTCACAGGGTACATGCATATCAACACATTAAGTTGTACACTTGAAATGTATACAGTTTTGTCAGCTCTACCTCAGTAAAGCTGAGAAAAAAACAGGTAGGTACACCTGTGGAGAGATGGGATAAGAAAGTGTGGTGTGAGATTTATATTGAAGCAAGAACTTCTTTTTTATTCTTTAATAATTTTTTTATGTTTTGATTTTTTTTTTGAGGAGAGAGAGACCACGAGCTGGGGAGGCGCAGAGAGAGGAGGGTGGGGGACAGAGGATCCGAAGCGGGCTCTGCGCTGACAAAAGAGAGCCCGATGGGGAACTAGAACTCATGTACTGTAAGATCATGACCTGAGCCCCAAGTCGAATGCTCAACCGACTGAGCCACCCAGGTGCCCTTGAAGCAAGAACTTCTCATAGTTTGAGCAATAATAAAGACAATAATAGTCTCTGTTTCATATTAATGATACCTTGACATTTGATTACCTACCTGTTAATTTTTCAGACTAAAAGTGAATCCTCCAGTTTTAATGCCACTGGAGGAGAGGATTTTATGCATTGTGGTAAATGAGGAGGCAAAAGAGTTATCCTTATTGTTACTGTTTTGGCAGTTACGTTACATTATTGGCCCATTTCACTGATCAGTCTTTGGTATTTTTCCCACATGTGGCTGCTAAATTATGTCTCTTCCAACCTGTGTTTGTTCATTTTCTACATGTGTTGTCATTGTCAGCATCAGTGTCATTTGGGACCTGAAATTATCAATGCTGAATTTATCTTATTGGATTAGTTTGTTGGATTAGTTTATTAGAATCCTCATTATTACATGCAGTATATTTGCTGTTTTGTCCATTTTTTTCATCCACGGATTTGACGAATGTGATTCCTGTGTCATCATCTAGTTCGTTAATGAAAATGTCAAGAGAAATAGTGTGTCACACCTGTCAGTAAACTTTGTCCAGGGTGACATCATCTGCTAAGAGGCACCCCTTGAGTAAGGCTGGGGAACATGGTGAAAGAACCCCCTTCACTCTTTTGCGTACAACCTGTGTCTCTTCATCTCGTTCATAAATACTTTTCAGTAAATATGTTCTGTTTCTGACGCTTGCTTTCCCAGTTCAGTAGCCTCATCAGGTAAGGGGGTGAGGGGTGGGGGCTGAGTACACTGGCCTAGGGTCCCTTTCCTGACATGTCCTGCAGTCTGACCCAGGATCATTGTAAAGCTTCCGTGTCTCTGGTCTGTAGAACCTACTTTCTTGACGGAACGTCTCACAGAACATCCCTTTCCAAAACGGTTTTGCCAGAAACCAATTATTTCTGTTGTATTTTTCATTCTCTGTTCCACTCTGTTCAGAAGTTTCAAGTGAATGTAAGGTGCAGTGCTCTGCCCCCACATCTGTACAAGATGTTGTAGACTGTGGTCTGAAGCTAAAGGTTTTGTTTTAATTCTTTTTCTTTTCCTTTTTTTCTTTTTTAATTTTTTTTCAACATTTTTTACTTATTTTTGGGACAGAAAGAGACAGAGCATGAACGGGGGAGGGGCAGAGAGAGAGGGAGACACAGAATCGGAAACAGGCTCCAGGCTCCGAGCCATCAGCCCAGAGCCCGACGCGGGGCTCGAACTCACGGACCGCGAGATCGTGACCTGGCTGAAGTCGGACGCTTAACTGACTGCGCCACCCAGGCGCCCCTCCTTTTTTTCTTTTGAGAAGCACTCGTATTCTAAAATAATGCTTCAGATTTTGAGATCTGTAATTAAAGAATACCATAAAGGAAAGAAAAGGACTCAGTGAATTCTTTTGGAGAGGAGAGCTTTGAGATTCCAACCCCAAACAATGTTAAGAAACATTCAGGCCCCCTTTGGTCGATATCTGTGCACTGAAATATAAATCTTCAGACCGTTTATATTTTAAGATCATTTCAACAACAAGTCAAGAATTTTTTAATGCCAATACATTTTGAAAACAGGTTGTTAACTGGTGCCCTAAGAACTGTACTTGGCCTTCAGATATGTTTCCTTTGGCCCGCATAGTGTTTTGTAAAGAATTAGTTGCCAGCGTTAAAAATAAGGAGATTTCACGTTACAAAACCAAACCAAACCTGCCTTCCTGTCCCTTTTTTCAAAAAGGGTCAAAAAGGTCTGTGACTTCCGGGGCCCCGTGTTCCCACGTGGCGGTTATGTAGGAGTCCAGCACGAGCTCCAGGCTGCCCGCCACCGCTGTCCGCTCCGTGCTTGTTCCCTGCAGCCGGCTCCACTCGCCTCGTCTGGCTGGTCCTCGGAGTAGGTTTGAGCTTGCACCTGCTGGGTTAGGAGCTAACCAGTTCCAAGTATACTTGGGAGAACAGCAAGGTGGTAGCAGTCTGCAGTTTTGTTCCCTGAACACAGGTTGTCTGACCTCTGTCTTGAGGTGACAGCCAGAAGTGCCTGGTAAAGCAGGTGGAATTTCCCCAGGAACAGCACGCAGCTGGGCAGCTGGGCAGGGTGGAGGAGGCCAGCACTCTTCACGCATTCTAGCTCTGCTGGTTCCCGGTGACAAGCAGCGTGCCCCAGGAATGAAACAACTGTGCATTTCTTAGGACATGGAAAGTAGGGGGAAGTAGGCCTGGGCGGTAGTTGTCTGATTCTAGAGACGTCAGGGAATTTGTCTAAGGTCACATACCTGCCACCCGGTCAGTGGCGGAATAGGGACTGGAGCCCAGGACTTGTTGCCCTGGTTCAGTGAGTTTTCCACTGCACATTTTTCATTTATGTGTAATTGTCTAGAGATGGGGGAATCAGGCCTGGATTCAAATCCACGTTCTGTTCCGGACAACATGTGTGACCTCAGGCAAGTGTCAAAACCTGTCTGTGCATCATTTTCCTTGTTATAAAGAAGGGGAGAATAATGATACTGACCTCATAGGGTGCTTACGGGGATTAAATATGATACTGCATTTAAAGAACTTAAAGCAATGCCTGCTTGTGATAAATAATGTATTAATAATGCATGATACCTGAAAATAACATTTGTACATTCTATATTATAATAGTAGACTTAGCTGAAACCAGCATCGCAACCGTACAAAACTATTACGTAATCATTTTTTTCCTCTTAGAATTTAGAAAGGGCTTTTAGGATGGCTTTACTCCATGTATTTTTTTTTTTTTTGAAGCCAACAATTTGAGCCAATTTTATCTTTTTATTCATAATTTTTTTCTGTCGCAGACAGGCGCATTCAAAAGCATACCATACAGCTTCCTCTTCAGAATGTAAAGAAATAATTGAGTGTCATGAAAATATTTTCAGTTCCTCACCAAAATTGCCATTTGGGTGGATTTGTTCAATTCACTGAATAGATCTTGGATATATTGTGCATATAAAACCCTTTCAGATGCAGGAGTGTTATAAAGATAAATCTCTGTTCCTTAGGGAGCTCATAATTAATGGGAAGAGAGGGTTGGAGGAAGGGAAAGCGTAACCTCCGTTAATACCTGGTATGATACAATAAATGCCCGAGGTGGAACTTGTGCAGGGTGCACTGGGAACATTAAGTGATGCCAGCGTCTGGGCGTGATGGCCTGCGAGAGATCCAGGAGGCAAGGACGCCCAAGGACAGGGAGTTGAGAAGGAGGATCAGCTTGTGGGGCCGAAGTTTGAATTTGAGTTTGGACGTACAGCCTGAGCAGTTGGTTGGGCCGCCTCCTGACTGTTGGCCTGAAGCTTGAAGGGACAGTGAGGGCTAGAGATGGAGAAGCTGATGGAAGCCAGGTGAGTCATCGCCGAAGCCAGAGGCCACGAGGTGGATTAAGCTGTGATTAAAGTACATGTGACGGCGATGCTGCTGAGGGCCCGCCAGAGCAGTGGCCTTGGAGAGAGGGGGAAAGGGTTGGGGGGAGAGGTGGAGCCACGTGTAGGAGGTAAAACTGGTGAGTAGGTGGACGAGGTGGGGAAGAAGGTGGGGTTAAGGGTGACTCTCGCTTGGGTGACCCAGGAGAGACTGGTGCCACGAACAAGACCTGGGGCGCAAGAGAGTAGGTTGGGAAGGGAAACTGAGTTTAATTTTATACCTGTGGAGTTTTTGAGGGATCTGTGAAATCTCTAAGTGGATATGTCACGTCAAAATATTTGTCATTCCTGAAGGACCTCGTTTGAGTGGATTTGTGTAGATAAACAAGAAGTTGCCTAGTGGACAGATGGTTCATCTGTAGCTGGGAAGAGACCAGTCCTAGAAATATGGATTTGGACATCATTAGCTGTGAACGATGATTAAAGCCACCGAACAGATGATGCTGTTCAGTGAAGATGCACAGGGTGAAAGAACGGTGGGTTAAGGGAGTCCCTTCCCAGCAAGGAAGTTGAGAAGGAATGCTCTCTTATGGGCGTCTCTAATCAACGGGGGAAGGAATGGATTCTTTAATTAGTGGTGTTAGGGTCAGCGTAACCTTTGGGGGCCAGGGGAACCTGCGTCCCGACTCCTCTTGTACACCGAAATTAATTTCAAAAGGACCAAAGTTTCAGATGTTAAAAGCCTTAAATGTACTGGAAGATTAGATGGGTGACCATTTTTACAACTTCGGCATGAGGAAGTGTTCACGGTCAGAAACCAGAAAGGACAAAATTGGGAAACCTGACTTAATGAAAGTCCAAGGAAACCTCACTGGAAAGTAAGAAAACAAGCTGGAAATATGTGCAGTGCATGTAGCAGTCCATCTGTATACTGGGCTGTGATGTTAGGCTGTTTCTTATCAAGCAGTGAGAAAAAGATTAGTGTCTAATTAGAAAAATGGGCAAAAGACAGAATGAGCATTTTATTCATAAAGCATCTCAGATTACCAATAGACATGTGAAAGGTAGTTTTGACTACATATTCAGGAAATGTCATTTATGGCCTAACAGATGGAAGAGATCAAAATTAAAAAAAAAAATCCTTGATCTTGGTGAGAGTGTGGGGAAGCAGGTACTGGGGAACGAGCTGTTCCTGTTTGTTTTTGGAAGGTAAGCTTTTATCGTGCTTTTCCCCAGCACGTTGAAGATCCCTTGGCTGATTTTGGACCAAGAAGGAGTGTTCTTCAGGTTGTTTCTGTACTATAATAATAGAGCGTTTAACTCTTGTGATAGAAGGCAAAAACAAGCTCGCAGGTGTGATAGACATTGTTAACATTTATCAAAGGCTGTTGCATGTCAGCGACTCTGACCGCCCAGCGGAGGTCAGAGGTGAATGTACAGACCTCAGTCGGCAGCGCCGTGGAGTGTCTGGTGGATCCCGAAGCACAGGAGGAGTTGGGGATGTGGAGCATCCCAAGAGGCAGTGGTTGGAGGGGGGTCCTGAGGCCTGTGAGAATGTGTGGAGCTGGAGGGTGGTTCCCTGCTGCAGTGGGGGGTGAAGGGGATGGCTCTGAAGGGTTTTGTCTACCAGGCTGGCTAGGAACTTGACGCTGGAATCATGGGGAGTCTTCAGAGGAGTCTTAGACACCAGAGTGGTGTACTCAAAATTGTCTTTTTTTTTTTTTTTTTGAACGTTTATTTATTTTTGAGACAGAGAGAGACAGAGCATGAATGGAGGAGGGGCAGAGAGAGAGTGGGAGACACAGAATCGGAAGCAGGCTCCAGGCTCTGAGCCATTAGCCCAGAGCCCGATGTGGGGCTTGAACTCATGGACCGCGAGATCGTGACCTGAGCTGAAGTCGGACTCCTAACTGACCGAGCCACCCAGGCGCCCCTCAAAATTGTTTTGACACGCTGAAGTTGATAGTGAACAGCCCCTTGAATTAACAGGGAAGTCCTCACTGGAGTGAAGATCGTCAAAACTGAAGGAGAGGAACGTAAAGATCCTGAAAAACAAAAACTCAGACCGAGGAACACTTTTGGGGAAACGCTATCCTGCAGAATCCACGAAGACATATTCTTATAGCACAAGTCACATTTCATTATCATTCTCCTGCACGCAGATTCAGATTAGAGCAGGATAATGGAACCTGGAGGCCGTGGAGATGTCTCTCAGATTCCCAAACATTTCTTGGCTCACAGGGCTCTTGATGTTTCATTGTTTTCATGGTGCCCCTAAGTCCAAAGAAATGCCTAACAGCTCTTTTTGTGAAGTACTTAGTTCCAGACAACTTAGTATTTATGACCTGACACTTTAGTCGCAGTTTGGAAAAATAACACGTATCAATTTTTAAAACAAAGATAATATTTTGATGTTATTCTTTAAAAGCCACATGTGTGAAAGATAATATTTTGATGTTATTCTTCAAAAGCCACTTGTGTGAACCTGTTGGGTACTGCATACCTTCTCAAACCTTGGAAACAGGTCGGGACACTGCCACCCTTGTTTCCATTTGTACGTTGATATCTGGATGGGTGGTGCTTATATTTTATCACAGCACCCAATGACCCTGTCTTTGCAGGATAAGTGACGTCATTGAGAGGAATGTAGCATCGCCTAGTGTTGAAAGTGACCTACCTTGGGGTGCCTGGGTGGAGCAGTCTGTTAAGCGAAGCATCCGACTTCGGCTCAGGTCATGATCTCAGAGTTCGTGGGTTCAAGCCCCGCGTCGGGCTCTGTGCTGACAGCTCAGAGCCTGGGGCCTGCTTCGGATTCTGTCTCCCTCTCTCTCTGTCCCTCCCCCACGTGTGTGTGTGTGTGTGTGTGTGTGTGTGGTGTGTGTGTTGCATGCGCGCGCTCGCTCTCTCTCTCTCTCTCTCTCTAAAAAAAAGAAAGAAAGAAACAGAAACTGACTTGCCTTCCTAACTTGAGCTAAAGGTTCTGACAGTGTTGGACAGTGATGTCACTTTGTTTCCTTTGAAAATTTAAAATACACTGTAATATCCCAGATGGCTTGCTTTTGTGCCTTGGGGCGCCTCAGTGCGTCGATTGGGAACTGCAGCTCCAGCTCCGACTCTGTGTTCTGGGCTGGGCAGTCCTTGGGTCAGCCATCAGCCAGCTTAAACTTGTAAGTGTCGGTGCCGTGCTGGACAGTGGGGGTTTACGGTGAACGGAGAGGCAGCATCCTCTCAAGGAACTTGGAGTCTGTGGGAGGAATTACAAAACTGGGAAGTGATGCCTGGGAGCCAGGGTCAGCAAGCTTTCCCTAGGAGGCCAGGTAATAAATAAATCTTTTAGGCTTTGCTGGCCATGCAGTCTCTGTGGACGCTGCCCAGTCCTAACACTATAATGCGAAAGCAGCCACGGGCAGCATGTAACAAATGAGCACGGCCGTGAGCTAGTAAAACTTCATTCACAAAAGCAGACATGGCCCACGGCTCATTGTTTGTGCAAGCCCTGAACTAGAGATGTGATTAAAGCGTGGAAGCAGAAGAAGGAGCCACTGACCTGCCGGGGAATCCCAGAAGGGATCTCAGAGGCCGCCCTGGGCTCTTCCTACCTCCTGCCAGGAGTTTCCCAAGTGAATGGAGGAGAGGAGGCGACAGAAAGCCATACAGAAAAGGAATTCCAGGCCCAAGGGAAATACTTGCAGATACAGGGAGTTGTGAAGGAGTGTGGCAGCTTGGAAATGGTAACTGTTAGAGGGGAGGGCACACGGCTACAGTTCCATGGATCATTTCTCTCATGTTTTGTTTCCTCCCTCATTTTTTGGTGAATCGCATCCTCTAGTAGCCTCCGGAGAATAGGTGCGTGGAGGTGTAGCTTTTGAGTTCTGGCATAGCTTTATAAAATAGATTTTATCATCTTTCGTAATTAGTTTGAGAATAGAATTCAAGTGTGAAAATAATTTTTGCACAGATTCTGGAGATGTTCTCTTTAGCTTTCAATGCCAAGAAGTCTGATACTCCCCCCCACTCCCCCACTGTGTCTGTGGACCACACACCCGGTGTCTCCTCTGCAGCCCGCTCTGAAGATAGTGCTGTCACTGTCCCCGTGTGCTGGCGGAGGGCTGGTCGGGTTCATGCAGCAAGTCCCAGCGTCCTGGTTTTAGAGAACTGTTCCCATAGTGTCTCGTTTCCGAAACCTTGTATGGATGGCCTTCCCCTCCCTGGAAGCTTTTGAAATTTTCTTTTACACGGTTATTCTCAGTGATGTACTTTGTTGTAACTGTAAATTCACTGTGCTGAATACTTGCCTGGCTCTTTGAGAACTAGACTTTTTTGCAGCTGAATATATATATATCAACAATTCTTTGTCTTTGTTATTGCAGTTCTCTCTTAATTAATCTTCCCAAAACACCACTTCCTTCAAGCTTCTCCCTTCCTGAAAAACCTTTACTGTTTTCCTACACAGTCTAGTCTCCATCTGCCTTTCCAAACCAGCCAAGTTTGTGTTTTTCATAGGTATGTCTCCCTCAACTCAAATCCCCACACTTGACTTAGCAGCACAGTGGGGTCTCCCTAACTGCAAAGAAGTTTATGTTCCTGCCAAGCCTTCTTCAAAGGCAGTGCCCCAGAGCTGAAGATCTCGTGTATAGGGGAGGTGGAGGCGTGGAATGCAGTTAGGAAACTAGTTGCTGGTCACAGTTTTTCAACGTTTTCTTTTGTCCTCTAATAGAAAAGAATAAAGAAGGGACACTAAAAGAGTATGAATCAGCAGTATGGATACTGTTTACTTTCCATTCAGTCTCCCTTGCTTGGGGGTAAACATTCCAGCATCTCTCCTGTAGGTTTGGTGACCTTGCCTTGTAGTTAAGTGGCTTTTCTCCCTCCAGTGTGCAGTTCCTTTTCTGAATCCGTGACAGGAAGTATCTCAGGGTGATGACAAAAAGCTACATTCTCGGGATGAAGGATGCTCTGGGCCATCTTCATTCATGTCTCCCTGACTGAACAGGTGTTTCTCAAGCCCCTTCCCGCTGGCTGTAGTGCCACCCGGGCACTGTAGGGAGAGTCCTGCCGGCAGGATACACTAGCTCTCTGCCACATTTCCCCTTCCCTCCTCACCCCCCTCCCCCTCCTCCCTCCACCCTGCCAGAAGAAAAATCAGATCAAGCAAAATCTGTCTGGACCGCAGTTTCTGGTCCTTCTCTGCCTTTAGCTTTACTTCCCTCTTTTCAACCCTCTTTTCTAATTGTCCTCAGCAGAAAGGACCAAAACCTCATGTAGATTGGAACCAGGATTCTCAAAGCTGAGGAGGAAGCAAACCGAGTGCATACGTGGAGGTTCCATTTCCCCAGGAGGGGCGGAAAGCACTGCATGCGGGCTGGCCTGCGCTTCTCCGCAGCCTATGCGAAGTCAGGACGCAACGTAAAGAAACTAAACCAGCGAAAAATAGATTTTTTCCTTTCGATTCCAGCAGTTTTATAAATTGATTCTGCTTGATCTGTTTTCTTAAAAAGAAGATTTGTTGATGTTTTTTAATCCTTTAACATAATTGTATTGCATAAGAGACAGACTGGTGGCCCGCGGGTGGGGTACCTTCTGAAGGCATATTTTGTTTGGCCTTTAGAATGTCTAAAACATACAAGTTAGTTCCTTACATTTTACAAAGTTGAGCTTTTCATATACATCCCAGGTTTCTACCTTGGCTTGAAAAATAAAATCTGGCAGCTTGAGGCCCGCTGCTGCCACCTCTAGGCTGGGCGGGGAGCTCCGGTTTGTGCCTGCCCCTGTGGCCTGTCACTTCTTTTGTCCTCCAGGAATGTGCTGCTGCATTGGGCTGCCGCAGCAAGCCACAGTGAGCCTCCTTTTGAAAATCAGCTCCTAAAGCTCTCTAAAAACGTGTTCTCCTCTAGGAATAAGGCATCCGGTGGGGGAAAAAGTAAATTTCTGGCAATGTTTCTATCGGAAGGGAGCAAAGACCAGTTTCACGTGTCCTTTTTCCATTAAAGTTCATTAGAAGGCTCTGTTCGTGTATTGTTGTGGTCTCAAGTGAGTCCCTTTGCAACTCTGCTTAGTAGTGAAGTCAGATCTATCACAAGCACCGTATCATACGGCGCGAGTGACTTCCTCCGAATTTGCTACATAAGTGTTAAGGACAGAAGAAAGTTTTCTTTATCATCCTGCGTGTGTTCACTTAAGCAGGTGTTGGTGGCATTGCCATTGATTGTCCTATTCCTGAGCACACCCAGCACCCCAGCCTGATGCTCGCTGACCTCATCAGTGGTGTCCTTGATCGCTGCCTGCGGTCGGCGCCGACCTTGTGCTGGTGTATCTGCTTGCTTGTTGCCTGCCAACAGGAGTGGAATAGCACACCTTGACTTTGGGAAGTTTCTCGCTTGAGCCCCGAGTAGAGGCGGCTTCGGTGCTGCAGTCCCAGAGGCTGAGGCCGGGAGGGATCAAGTGATTTGCCTCAGTCATGCTGCTGATTAGCCTTGGAGCCAGGAGGAGAGTCTGCGTCCACAGGGTCTGGTCCAGAGCTCGCCTGCCTACATACCGCTCTTGCCACTTCACAGGACACATGTCTCCTTTCTAGAACAACTGTAAACTTGTAGTGAGGGACTGTTTCACCTCAAGCTAATGTTCAGCCAGTCAGTGAATGCGGTGTGTGGTTATTTCAGTTACGGTTTGGTCGCTTCCGGGGCTCCTTGATTCAGTTATTCCTGCACAGGCCATGTGATAATTCTGTAACTTTAGCAACTGGCATTTTAGACATTCCACGAATACATTTTCATTCTAATATGTGAGCGAGTTGACACCAGAAGTGACTAGGAAGTTATTCAGCCAGAAAATGGCTGAACGCCTTTGAAATGTGTGCCCGTGCCTCTTGTTGTGTTTTGGTTATAATTATTTAAGCTACTCGAGATTGCTGTTCTGAGTTTTTGACAGTATTCAGCAGTAGCTGAGAAGTCTTGCCGTCTGCGTTTGCTAAGAAAAGTGTTTTCTGAATCCTCTTTTTGGGCTCCAGTTAGTTAGATGTTGGATCCTTTTTCCTCTCTCAAGTCCCTGCTCTTAACATCTCTTCTCACCTGTTCTGTTCTTGTCTTGGGTTTTTTCCTGAAAGATTGCTCTCAATGTTGTATCCATTTTTAAAAAACTTTTAGTATCAGCCAATGCATTTAACTTACAAGAGCTATTTTTATTCCTGATTATTCCTTTTTCATTGCATCTCTTCTTGTTTTTATGACCGAGTCCTGTTCATTCTGAGAATACGATTTAGAGGTGGGTTTTCTCTTTGTGTTTCAGTTTTCCTCTTTTCCACGTTATCCCTTTTCTCTAGGAGTAATTTTTATTTTTGCCCTGGTGACCCTGTTTATTTGGAATTTCTTTTCATTGTTTTGGGCTCTGCCTGTATGTTTTATGATCCTTGGTTGTCTGTTCCAGTATAAAAACGAGACACTATTAGGTCTGACAAGGGGTTTTCAGTGCCTTGGAAGGACTCGTGTGTGGTGGGCTTCATCCCAGCAGCAGCGAATGGGAACGTCATTCCTCTGAGGAACCCCTGTGTGTCAGATGCGGAAGCCTTTCCTCTTGGATATCTGTGCCTTTGGTAGCTACTCTGATTTCCTGGACAGTTCTTTTACATTCTGCAGGGAATATGTCTTTGGGGAACAGGAACACATCAAAGTTGAGGTCTTTAAACAAATCTCTGTTACAAACAGACTGTCTGTAAACAGTCCCGTAAATCGCTGCCTCCCTCTTTATGGACCCAGAGAGGATTTAAATGGCACCACCATCCTTCCATTGTTGTGTTCCCACCAAATCTGATAGCCATCTTTGCTTCCTGTCTTTTCCCTCTATCTCACACAACACACTGAATACGCTCAGTACCACTTACCACGTGTGTGGTACTCTGCTAAGTGCTTTACGTTTATTTACGCCTTTAATCTTTACAAAAAACTTAAGAGGAAAATATTGTTATCACCCCCACTTTACAGATGAAGAAATTGAGGCACAGAGAGGTTCAGGCCACACAATGAGTAGCACGGCTGGGGTTCAGCCCCCATCTGTGTTTTTTTCACCACACTGTCCTGCCTGCAGTGCATTGGGAAGACCTTCCATCTCTAGAACAGAGCCTACATGTGACTGCCTCTTCCACGTCTGCTCTTAGAATCCTAGCCTTCACCACTGGTGGTGATGTCACCTGCACTATGGTTTCCCTGCCTCTTCTCTCCTCCCCTGGAGCCCACCCTCCATGTAGCAGCTAGAGAAGTCTCCCCAAAGTGCACGTCAGATCATGGATCTCCCCTGATTAAAACACAGCAGTAGATTCTTTTCTCGGAACTCCATATCCTTTCCATGGCCCAGAGGCCCTCTGTGGCCTGACCAGCCCACCTCCTCTTGGCCCCAGCCCCGGCCCTTCCTCCTGACGTTTGAACCTAGTAAGCTTGTCCTTTCTTAGGGCTTTGTATCTGCTGTTGCCTGTCTTTCCCCTGCTCTTATCATGGCCATCTTCTAGTTATAGTCAGGCCTCAGCTTAGCTAACATCTTCACTTTCACACTCTCACACACATTGACTTATTCTAGTTTTTTGGGTTTTTTTAAGTTTATTTATTTATTTAGAGAGAGAGCCATGGAGGGGCAGGGGCGGGGGAGAGAATTCCAAGCAGGCTCCACGCTGTCAGTGCCGAGCCCGACGAGGGGCTCGAACTCCCGAACCGTGAGATCATGACCTGAGCCAAGAATCAAGAGTCGGAAGCTTAACTGCCTGAGCCACCCAGGCGCCTCAGACTTCTTCTAGTTTTTAAAGCACCTTTCAAGATCTGAAATTTCTTACTTGTTTGTATATGTGTATCTCCCAACTAGAGTCCAGGCTCCTTGAGGGCCAGGACTTGGTATGGCTCAGTGTGTATCTCCAGTGCCTGGATGGGGACCCAGTGCTTGGTACCCTGTCTCTAGGCATTTGCTGCTGACAAGTGTCTCTGGGAGCTCTTAGGCTGAACAGCGCCTGCCTGCATTGCAGCCACTCCCCATGGCACTCCAGGTTCAATCGCTGCCCATCTTCTTGTTTACCAGCAGCCCCTTTCCTCCCATTGTGGTGTTTGGTACACTTTCATCATTTCTGTGTTGTCAATACTTTTGTCACATCTGCAAACCCGCTATACTACTATTTGTCCTAATTCTTTCTTTAAACTATTTAAGTTTATACGAAAGATAAACATATCACGGTATAAACAAAAAAGAAATAATGACTTGTCACAAATGACTATGTTAATTAAAATTTAAAATGTCGGGGCGCCTGGGTGGCGCAGTCGGTTAGGCGTCTGACTTCAGCCAGGTCACGATCTCGCGGTCCGTGAGTTCGAGCCCCGCATCAGGCTCTGGGCTGATGGCTCAGAGCCTGGAGCCTGTTTCGGATTCTGTGTCTCCCTCTCTCTCTGCTCCTCCCCCGTTCATGCTCTGTCTCTCTCTGTCCCAAAAATAAATGTTGAAAAAAAAAAATTTTAAATGTCATTCCGTACATCGTTTAAAATTGTCAAAACTTCAATTTCATGTTCTGCTTTTCTATACTGAATAGTATTGGAGTGGAGAGTTATAAATATGTGCTTGGTTATAATCTTGAACTTGAAGCCCATCATTTGTTTAATTTTTTTTAATGTTTATTTTTGAGAGAGAGAGAAAGTGGGCAAGCGCACGTGAGCGTGCACAGTGGGGGAGGGACACAGAGAGAGAGGGAGACACAGAATCTGAAACAGGCTCCAGGCTCCGAGCCCATGCGGGGCTTGAACCCAAGAACCGTGAGGTCATGACCTGAGTTGAAGTTGAATGCTTACCCGACTGAGCCACCCAGGCGCCCCAAGCGGCTGTCATTGAAAGTTGAGCCTGTGACGGATCCCGGAAGCAACCGCTGTGTCTGAATGTTCACATCTCCTGAAGCCCGGGCAGCTTGAGTCTCGTGTGCACAAAGTTGTTCATGTAGAGTATGTTTCAGTATTCGCGCGGCTCTGTTTTCTGTGCCGGTGGGCACAGTACGAGGGGTCTTTGGAGCACTTTGAGCACCGTTTGAAACTCTTCTCCTCGCCTAGGACTGACTGCTTTGCACGGATAATGAACATTTCCTTGCGTTTGAGAAGACCATCCCGGATGGTGGATGGTAAAAGGATGAGGATGACTTCAAGTTTCCAGCGGCTCTTACTAACATTTATTCTTCTGTATTTAATGAATCAAGTAAATAGCCAGAAAAGGGGTAAGTACATCTGAGTCTTAGAGAATAAACTGATTGCAATGCCATTGCTATTTTTTGCCATTACTGTTTTGGTTATGAGGTGATCCTGTGTCTTTATTGAACCCTTCAGGTTTTCTGTGGTTAAAATCCATTTCTTTGCAATCTTTTTTTTTTTTCTGTGTACTTTTTGTTCTCTTTTATAAAGGCCCATAAAGGTAGATGTAAATATTCTTGCCCCATTTAAAAAAGTTAAGATATTATTTACATAAAATAAAATTCACCCTTTTAGGATAAAATTGTGTGAGTTTTGACAAATGTACACAGTCATGTAAACACCGGCACAATCAAGAAGTAGGACATTCTAGAAAATTCTCCATGCTCCTCTGTATTTAGCCCCTCTCTCCCCACCTCCAGCCAACACTGACCTATGTTTTGTCTATAATTTTGCTTTTCTGAATGTCACATAAATGAAATCTAAATATCTTTCTTTAATAAAATGCTGTGTCCATCTTTTTTAAATATATTGAAAATGTTTGTGTAGATTTACTACCTCACTTATTTTTATGAAGAACATTATCCTTTTGCCCCTGAACTTATTTTTAATATTATTTCCATAATTAAACATCACTTTTCCCCCAGGATCACTGTTGAATAATTTTATTATGATTACTGATAATTTCTAATGTATTTCTAATGTGTTTGTTTTCTGTCATATAAATAGCTTTATAATTTATTGCTTTCCGAAATGCCATGCCAATCGTGTGTAAAAACTAAAAAAAATCTTTTTCAGAGACATTTATATAGAGTCTGAGAGAGAATAACCTTTTTTACACTATAATTGCTTTATCCACTCCCTCCTTCCCTCTCTTCCTTCCTTTTGCCTTTTGTCCTCCCTCTCGTACCCTCCTTTTTTTTCATTTTCTTTTCAGCATGATAATTTTTCATTGTATCGTGCTTCTGTATTCCATGACCTAATAGTATTTTATAGGTATGAATAAGCACTATTAGGATTATAATCTTCTGAGTCATTTGTTACTTTTCAGTTGTTTAGGCCTACACAAAAGACATATTTTTCAGACTCGTGTCAGTTCATTACTGTGTAAATGTCATATGCTTCATAAAAATCTAAAGATTGGTTATGGGGTTTCCATGCAGGTAGCAGTCTGGTAACAGGCAAAGAGACAGCAATGGTTACAAGTGCTCAGAAGCTGTGTTTGTGGGCATGGGGAACATGTAATTTTTACTTGTAGTTATTTGTTTTGGGGGAAGGAGTGGGGCCAATGGGGCTATTTAAAAAATCTTCTAGGCCCTCTCTGGGTCTCATCCTTGACTCTACCGTCCCTCCCTGCATTTATCTTAGTGGCTGGAGGTGGGACTTTGATGGAGGCCCAGTCCCTAAGTGGTCTAGTGGTTGGCCCACGTCCATCGGTTTCCTCTCATTTTTTAATCCACAGCTACAAAGAGAAACCTAAAACCAGTCCCTCCTGTGACTCTGCAGTCAGTCCTGCAGAAAGAACCTGGCTCCTGTGCAGACACATGTGCTCATACTCATGACTAAAGATGATTTGAGGGGCGCCTGGGTGGCGCAGTCGGTTAAGCATCCGACTTCAGCCAGGTCACGATCTCGCGGTCCGTGAGTTCGAGCCCCGCGTCGGGCTCTGGGCTGATGGCTCAGAGCCTGGAGCCTGTTTCCGATTCTGTGTCTCCCTCTCTCTCTGCCCCTCGCCCGTTCATGCTCTGTCTCTCTCTGTCCCAAAAATAAATAAACGTTGAAAAAAAAATTTTTTTTTAAATTAAAAAAAAAAGATGATTTGATGTGTTGACCTTTTTACAGTGCAGTTAAATTATTAAGCATGTTCTGTGTGTGTGTGTGTGTGTGTGTGTGTGTGTGTGTGTGTGTGTGTGTGTTTCTCTCCTTCTCCAGGGGCTCCTCGTGATTTGAAGTGTATAACTAACAATTTGCAAGTGTGGGACTGTTCTTGGAAAGCACCCTCTGGAGCAGGCCATGGTACTATTTATGAAGTTTGCATTGAAAGCAGGTAATAGAGATACTTTGATTATTAGCTGTAACCTAAAGGTCTTCAGTTGTAGAACATAGAGATTTTGTTCTAGAAATTTTTTAATGAAATTTTAAATCTTAGCTATTTCCTAAAAAATCTGAATCTTACGTCAATCAAAGTGGAAAAAAACCCTTCTCCTGGTTAAAACTTTGATTCTTTTGTTATATGAATATTAAGTATGGAACACACCTTGAATATGTTGTGGATTCTGATCTGTAGAGAAGTTTTACTGGTCTGTCCCACACCATCTGTCTAGATCAGTTAGGTTGAGGTTTTGACTCTGCCAAATGGGAAAGGTCAGGTCTGGAGTAGGCAGTTCAAGGCTGACATGGTTGTTGATGAGAGACCCAGGTTCCTCTTTATCATGCCGCCGTGCCACCTTTAGCAGAGGGCCTCATGGTCCCAGGATGCTTGAGGAGTGGCCGTCATGTCTGCCTTTCCAGAAAGCAATGAGGAAAAGAAGGGTGATTTTCTTTGCATAAGAGGCGGGGTAGTGTGCCTGGATAAACCTGGGGTTAATGTAGGGAAAGGGAGAGTGGACATCAGGAGGCCGGTCACAGGTCCCACCACCTTCCCCCTCTCGGGCGATCTTGGAGAAGGCCACAAGCTCCGAAGCCTGGAGGTGAGGCCTTTGGGCTCTCTGCAAACCAGAACATTCTCTTCGCTGTCCCTGGCTCCACGGGCCCAGGCAAAGTGGTTCAGCGACACCAGAGTTGTTCGGCACGGCGGGTCTGAGGGCAGTTGGCTGATGGGCGGTCCTAATGCGAATTGACATAAGTCTGCATTTAAGTACTACTCAGGTTTTCCCCGTTTGGTGTACATTTATTGAGCATTAGTCTAAGCTTTGTGGGAATTTGTCAACCAGGAGGAGCTTGGTTGTGTTGCAGAAACAGCTCTAACATCTTATTTGCTGTGAAAATAAAGGCTTATTACCTGCTTTCGTCCTGTGGCCCTCTGGGGCCAGCTGGCATCTCTACCCCGAGTCTCTCCCGCAGGGCGCCCGGCCTAGGGCTCCCTCACCCTCCAGTGCATGAAGTGCTGGCTTTCAGAGCTTCCTTCCTGAAGTGACAGATGTGACTTTCACTCCCATTTCTCCACAAATAAAGTCGCATTGCTACGCCTTGCCTCAGAGGAGTGGGAAGTGCAGTCCTGCTGTGAGTCCAGCAGGTCTGGGAGAACCTGACAAACCTGGTAAATAACATGAGTGGCTTACCTCAGGCCACAGGGGGAGGGAGTTGTTCTGACTCTCTGTTCACAGGAGACCAATCGTAGCAGTGCTGTGGGTCAGGTGCTGCCAGAAATGTGGAAATTCTATGTGAAGGGCCGACGGAGCATTGACTGAGGAGCGTGGGGTGCCGGAGAGGCTGTTGGAGGGGTGATTGCGGAGTACTAATTCCCGGTCTTCTCAGCAGCAAAAGGACAGAAGGACATTCCAGCCTGAAAGGATAGGGGCTCAGTGGCATAATGGAACTTATGAAATAGCACTATTTAGTGAATTCAGGTGGTTCTGTGTTACTGACACCTAACGAAGCCTCCCGCTGTGAGGCTGAGAACAGGTGAGCCGACCTGTTCCGTGGTGGTCCTTCCTAGTGAGTGACGTGGAGAGGCCCGAGCGAGGTGCCGGGCAGGGACGCTGGGACGCCGGGACACCGCAGAGTCCCTTTGCTTGAGTTCAGATTTGCATGGAACGTTAGAAATATACATGAATAACGGTTAAAATAATATAAATGCCCTCTTGAAAGGTTCAGAGGGCCATGAAACCACAGAGGAGAGGAATGACTTTTGTCCAGGGGATAATGGGTGGGGAACTGGAAGAGCTTTGGAAACAGAGCGGATGAGAAAGTGTTGTTCAGACCAAAGCGTGAGCCAAAACAGTGGCCAAGTCGAGGGTGTGTTTGAAGGGCCACAGACAGCCAGTTTCATTCTTGTCCTCTATCTGTGGAGCAGCCTCTGCACGTGAGACTCTGTGATGGTCTTCTGTAGAGGGGTGGGGGGTTAGGGGAGCAGGCGTGTGCAGCTCGAGGGAAGGCTGCAGAGGGAAGGCTGGTGGGAGTGTGAAGGGCATGCTGAAATCCTGAGTTTCTTGAAATGACCATCTCTGCTTATCACTCGACTCTCTGTCCCAATCTGGTTATTCATCCTCCATGTTGATGCACTTAACCATTAACCTCTCTTTTCTCAGTCTTAAAACGCAGTGTAACCTATCATGTTTCTGTATGAAAGAACAGAAAGTATTTTCTGGTGCATTTTGTGTTAATCAGGCTTTTATGAAAATTGCACTATTAGTTTTATCCACTAATTAAAATGTGATTTTTTTATATTGCAGGTCCCGTTCTTGTTATCAGTCAGAGAAAGCAAATGCTAAAATCCCAGCCCTTTTACCTGGCGATCATGAAATAACCATAAATCGTCTATATGATTTTGGAAATCCTATAAGTAAATTCACCCTAAATGAAAAAAATGTTTGTAAGTATTTGAAAAGAAAATTGATTTGAAAATAAGGCAGCAACAGTGCTTTGTAATTGGCAGAAATTTACTCTTCTTTTGAATTCCACTTGTTAGACCAATAGTTTCATTTCCCCAGCAACCATACTGTGGATTCTAGAGCATAGCCAGGATCAGGAAGGAAGGAGTCAGAGTAAATGTCACAGAGTTGACGATCCTTTCCACATGCGGGTACTTTTCTTGGCATCACTTCGCCTCGTTGATTCCTGCATACCTTTCAGAATTCCTCAGGTGTCGCATGCTCTAGGAAGTGGTCTTTGACTGTCCCCTCCCAGAGGAGATCCGATTCCTTTCTTAACATTCCCTTAGGCAGTGTGTTTTTCTCCTTTGTGGCATTTCTCACAGTTGCATTAATAATGTGTTATGTAATAAGGCACTGCGTTTGTTGCTTCTGCAAGAAATAGGCTCAGTAGGGCAGGGAGTGTGCCTTCTACACCTGGCACCTCGCCCACTGCCTTGCACGTGGCAAGATCTTCTACACGTGTGTTGACTGAATGCCTATGACCTATGTTACTCTCGTGACATAGCCCAGACTGATGGAGATGGAGATTTTGCTACACACTGAGACCTTAAAAACCCCAGTACTCTTGACTCTTAATGGTGGGAGAAGCAGGTTTCTTTCTCTCCTGACAACTGTGAGGGCGTGGCATCGTAATGACATTATGATGAGTCTTATAAGGATGACTTACTTTGCAACAAGGAGAAAAATATAATTGGTGACTTGTTCAATTTTATAGATAAGATGCATGTTTGGAGCGGTCTGTGTCTGAGATAGAACAGATTTTGAAAGGATAATAACAAAGCGTGCTTTCCAGGAACTTAGCATCTTGTCTCACTGCCTTTTAAGTTAAAGAGAGAAGAGCCATGTTTGTTACTTTCTTTCTGTAGCTGTATGTGAGATCCATGTGAGAATGTTTTGAACAGATCAGCCATGATCTCAGTACCCACAGAGAAATACTTTTAACACTTAAATATATTTTCTGTGCATATACATATAAACAGTGAGGTTCATATTAGTACATAAGTAACCTGCTTAACAGAAAACAGAGTTTTCGGTTTGATATCTAAATAAATCTGTATTATTTGTATAGGCTGCAGAGTATTCCACTGAGTGGAGGTACCATAATTACTTAAGTGACTGATTATTAACATTGAGATTTTTATTTCTGGTCTTTCAGTGTAATAACCAATGTTTTAATGAACGTGTTTCGCAAATACGTGTTTCTGATTTGTGTGATGATGTCCTTAAGGCTAAATTCCTAGAATTGGGAAAGCTGCATTAAAAACAGTCCCCTTGTTAGGATTTTGATGTCCATTGCCAGTTGCTCTCCAAAACTTTTGAGTCTCTGCATTTCAGTCTCTTTGCAAACGTCACACTAGAGGGGACTTGTTCTTCACTTCCTTGCCAGGACTGGGTTTTGCCAATTTCTCTTAGTTCTGCCATTTCAATCTGGTGGCCCCCAGTTAGAGCACTTTGACTTTGCATTTCTGTGATTACTTTTTTGGGAAAAAATGATCAGTCATTCTCATTCTTTTCTGAACTGTCTGTATCCTCTCTCATTTTTCTCTTGTGTTGAAACTCAGCTTTTCCTCCATCAGTTCACAAGAGCTCTCAATATTGTTATTAATTCTGCCATATTTCCTACAAATAATTGCCCAAATTTAAAATTTAAACTTCATGGTTTTCATTTTTATATAAATATACTCTCTTGCTATTTTTCTCTGAGATTTTGGTTTTATTATCATGCTTGATTTAAATCTTTTACACATCTGGAATTATTTTGTAGTAAAGTATGAGGAATCTAACTTAATTTCTTTCCAGATTTTTAAAAAATTCCCCAGGACTCTGTCAGAGAGCCAGTTTGTGTTGTCTGATTTTTCAGTAGGTATTGAGAAGATTCTGTCTGGGAGCTGCTTGAAGATGTCAGTATTGGATAGAAAGAAGTAGAAAGGGGTGGGGGGGGGGCGCCTGTGTGGCTCAGTTGGTTGAGCGTCCGACTTCAACTCAGGTCTTGATCTCACTGTCCGTGGGTTTGAGCCCTGTGTCGGGCTCTGTGCTGACAGCTCAGAGCCCGGAGCCTGCTTCAGATTCTGTGTCTCCCTCTCTGCCTGACCCTCCCCCACTCATGCTCTGTCTATCTCTGTCTCTCAAAAATGAATAAACATTAAAAAAAAAATTAAAGGGGTGCCTGGGTGGCGCAGTCGGTTAAGCGTCCGACTTCAGCCAGGTCACAATCTCGTGGTCTGCGAGTTCAAGCCCCGCGTCGGGCTCTGGGCTGATGGCTCAGAGCCTGGAGCTTGTTTCTGATTCTGTGTCTCCCTCTCTCTCTGCCCCTCCCCCGTTCATGCTCTGTCTCTCTCTGTCCCAAAAATAAATAAACGTTGAAAAAAAAAAATTAAAGAACTAGAAAGGCAAATCAAGACAGATTCTGGATGACTTACTAGAATGATATAGTTCATTGTTTTTACATATCATGTAGTTTGTTGATAGCATTTTTAATAATACTGGGTCTGATTGTGATTAGAATATTAGATTAATAGTATCCCAATACTAAGCTGCTACTACTATGATAATACTGCTAAGAAAATTGAAAAGCAAACTAGATGAATATAAGAGAGGGAGGTGGCTGCATCAGCAAATCTTTGAGTACCTGCTGTGTTCGGGAGAAGCTGTGGAATGTTGGTGCAGTTGTGCGTTAGAGGATCTGGAGTTTGGGGCATTTGGCTGCTTAAAAAAGTATGAGAAATTCAGTTTTCTTCAGATGCTTTCAACAGTATACATATAAAGAAAACTAATATATATATATATATATGTGTGTGTGTGTGTGTACAGTTTTTTTTAATAAGCTTCTAATTGGCCAGGGCTAGCACAAAAAGAAGTCTTTGTAAGACTTTTAGTGTCTTAAGTTTAAAATAACCTGAAAGTATGGATCTGTCTGCGGCAGAATAAAATCATGTAGATCCCATAAATGAAGTAGGGAAGCCCCCATCTTCTGATGTCCTGAGGAAGAAGAACATGGAGGTTATAGGTAAAGATGTACTAGCTTTAAAAAATAAACACAAATGATTACATTTCTTTCCCAGCTGAAAAGTTCCTGTTTTTTAGAAAGCAAATTAATATTGTCCTCAAGTGTCCGTTTTAGCTGGAAAGAAATGCAGATAATAGATAGTTCATGGGAGCTTAGGGAAACTTCCCTTTTACTGTGAGGATGTATACTATGAAGTAGTGAGAAAAGTGTGTGTGTATTTAATCTTTTCATTTGTATAATTGTGATTATTACCTTCCTTAGCTTAAAATACTGTATATGACTTGTGTTTTGAAGAGTAGCCCACTTCTATTTAGATAACATGTAAATTACATGTACTTTTCAGGGAGGGAGCATCTTAATAGACAAATACCTTGTGTAAATGCTCCCATAATCTTTAAGTTACTGGATCATGACATCCTGAAACACTTGAAAGAACCATGTTCTTAGAAGCCTCTGCTCTGGGTGATCACACTGGCACCTTGAATTTCTTGCTCCTTGTTTGCTTCTTCTGTTTTATTGTTGTTATTATTATTATTATTATTATTATTATTATTATGTTTTTATTTTAATTCCAGTTAGTTAACATATTAGTTTCAGGTATATGATATAGTGGCTCCTTCTGTTTTATTTTATTTTTTTAAGTTTATTTATTGTATTTTGAGAGGGGGGAGGGGCAGAGAGAGGGAGGGAGAGAGAGAATCCCAAGTAGGCTGCATGCTGTCAGTGTTGGAGCCCTTTGCTGGGCTTGAACTCATGAACCGTGAGATCGTGACCTGAGCTGAAACCAAGAGTCGGACACTTAATCACCTGAGCCACCCAGATGCCCCAGTGGCTCCTTCTGTTTTAAAAGCAGTTCCTACTTAAAATTTGCCCTGTAAAGCATCCTCCACTGTCCTCATGTAGCTGTGAAACTGTTGACTTTGCTACATCGTGGTTAGGTTTTGAATCCACATGTACTATTTCCTGTACAGCCATAAATATTTTACACAGATCCAGTGTAGAGCACTGTGCTCAGCAAATTTCAGCTAAATTTATTGAGAACTTATTCGTAAATCCCAAGACTAATTTGTATTGATTTGCTCTGCCACTTTTGTTATAGGCTGTATAGTGCAAATACAGGTTATATAGTGCTATGTTCTTAGCACATTTGGCTACCCTACCTCTGGAAAGTCCTGCAGTTTGTGCTTGCCGTGACTTATTTCACTGGCCCCTGTGCTTTTTGGGGAAGTGCTAGGAGAGGTGTGAGCCCCCAAGAACATGTGTCTCTGGGTTTCTTTTAACTTACGTTCACATTGTTATTTGAAGAGAGAACATGCAGGAAAGAATCCCAACATTGTCTGCCCTTCATACCAGAAGCCTATGTTTCATAGAACAGAACAGGTTCGTATCTTATGTGTTTTTCATTGAGCCAAACTATTTTAGTAATTTACTCATCCCTTGTAGGTAGGGAGACTTGAAGATTTTGAAAAGTAAGAAATTTACCATTTTCTCCCTATGAGGTACTATATCCTTGAGCATGTTTTTTTTTTTTTTCTTTTGTAAGGCAGCTTCAGAGCCCATTGCCTTCCCAAACTTCTCTCTCAAATATTAACAGTACCCTCACCAATGTCAGTGGTCTTTGCTCAGTTTTCTTCTATGAACTGTCTTTATTTGGCAGATGACAACCCAGTTCTTTTGGTCTTAGCAATGCTGTATCTTCTCTGGTTTCCTTGTGCCTCTCAGGATTCTTGCTGGGGTTCTCTGGCTCCTTGAGGCTGTGACTGTCTATTGGTAGCTCTCAAACAAGCTTTGGCCATTTTGAGTCTGTGTTCAAGTTCATTTCTTCAGCTACACTCAGAGAGTTCCTCTTGAGTCTGTGTCCATGGTGCTGATGGTCCCCGTTCTCACTTGCTATCTGCAGACCTCTCCACTGGTAGGCTCTACCTCCCCAGACACTTGGTCATCCAGAGCCTATCCTCCCGTTTCTTCCCAATGTCGGTGATTCCTTTTGCCTGCTTTCTGGGCTAGAAACTTGAAGAAATCTTAGATGTTTCCCTTTCTCATTATGCTAATCCCTCATTTCTTCAATCTGGTCATTTCTTTGAAGTGCCTATCAGGGTTTTTCCTTTTCCATATCCCTCATGCACATGATGAGGTATCACGATCCATATCCTTGCTACCCTGGTCAGCCTTTCTCCAGTGGTCTCCCACTTAATCACATTATGTCTCCCAGCCCTCTGCACTGCATTGCACGCCACAGCTCAGCTAGCTTTTCTGAAGGACTTCTTACCCTGCTGAGTACTTCACAGATCTGCATGGTACCCTGTTGGCATCCTCACTTAATGCCTTGGTCATTCCTATGGTCTTGCTGCTGTTTACAGATATCCACACCAGTAATAGCTCGTAGCATCCCCAGGTGGGTGACTTTCACCAGCATTGGGGGTTCTGACACTGGGAGATGAGTGGGAAGGGTGCAGAGGAAACAGATGGAAAGGTCTACCAAAGCAAGCTTTCCATATTCCATCATTTTCTTAGGCTTGACCTACAGTTACCCAAAGGAAGCTCCTTTACTTCTCTCTGATGTTGCCTATTTGTAGATTCCAGACTGATGACACTACAGTAGTATGCGAACCCAGTAGCTGTTTGTATAAGGAAACATACTAAGATTTGATAATAATTTACTCAAATTTGACTGATGAATCATTGGGAGCTGCTTATACAAATAAATACATATGTTCTCTTTTGTCAGTAATAACTTTGAGAGTTTGCTTTTAATTCTTGATTCTTTTTTGATCAAGAAGGAATAGAGTTTAAAATAGTTGATTAACGGAATTACAATATGAAGACAACATTACTTATTTTACTAAGTTTGTCTTTTGTTTTTTTCCCAAGCCTTAATTCCAGATACTCCAGAGATCTTGAATTTGTCTGCTGATTTCTCAACTTCTACATTACACCTGAAGTGGAATGACAGGGGTTCTGTTTTTCCCCGTCACTTAAATGTCATCTGGGAAGTTAAAATTCTGCGTAAAGAAAATACGGAAATCATAAAATTAGTAAGTTTGAATCAAAATAGATTTTTTTTCTTGTGACACTAAAGAAACCAAATAATTTTTAAAAGATTTTTAAGGTGGTATCAGTGAACTTTTCTTTACAGTGTTAAGGGAGTAGATCAACTATCCTTTTAGGGTTCATTAAAAACTATATGCTATGACTCAAAAATCACTTAATTATTAAAATGATGTATAACCATTACAGTAAGTTTAAGAAATTAAGGGAGGAATAATACATGATTCCACCACACAAACACAGTAAACATTTTTCTTTTTCTTTCCAGCTTTTTTCGTGTGCGTGTTTTTACATAAACAAACGTATCCATATAATTTGCTATTTTATTTTTGTCTAATACTATAAACATAAAAATAAATGTTTTGAAACCTATTTAGTCATAGTAATTGTTGAGAAATTTTGTATAAGCCTGTAAATTTGAATTTATCTGAACCTGAAATAACATTATTACATTTAGTAGTACATGTTTTTTTCTCTATTTTTTAAAATTTTGTTCATGGTTTCCTTATGATCTGCTTTTAGTTTGCTCTTAATCGCAAGGATGATGAGGAATAGCAGTGAACAGTTTTGACAGCTGGTACTTGGTAATCCCCCCTTTTGTTCCTTGAACTCTCTTCCTCCTCAATGGATTTGAAATGCGCTTAGATTTAAGAATTGGAAGACTATCTCATGATTTTACAATTATTTGCCTGAGTGCATAGATAAGATAGACAGTAAAGGTAAAAAAAAATAGAATGACTCTGTACTTTATAGTTACTGTCTTGGTTTTCCTTTCTGACACTCTGTGTATGACATTCCTAAAATGAGAGCCGCCATAACTGTAGGCAACATGTCTCCAGTGCTTCCGGCAGTGCTGACACCTGTAAAACCTCTGTAGGTGTTAATTCCTTGCATTCCTGACCCTGCGGTAAAAGCTCTGTGTATGTTCTTTGCATCCTCACAGCCGGCCCATAAGGGAGGCACTATGAACATCATCCCCATTTTATAGATGAAGATACAGAGACACAGGAAGACATTAAGTAGTGGAGCCAGGACTCAATCACAGGCAGTTTAGTTCCAGTCTGTGCTCTTTCTTACCCACCACAATTTCTGCTACAAAGTAGATATATTTATTTTTGTGTAAGGAGCCTTCCCTTTCCTTTTCACCAGTGCGGACTGAATGTACATTCAAGACCTAAGTCAAATCCTGCCCCTTATTTTAAACCCCATCCTAATTATCTCGGCCTAAAATGCTCTCTCTTTTCTTGAATTTCAATGTCAATTCTTGTCTGTCAGTCTAATTTGCAAGTAGCTTTGATATAGCTGTACCATTGTTGTCTTATAACTATTGCTTATCTGAAATTGTCTCTTGTGGCTTTTTATCATGGCCTGACACTTTGTGCTTTGGGTTACCACTTACCGGCTTAGGGTAACTTCCCCAAACCTCCTTTTTGTCATTTGTGAAGTGGTGCCAGTCTTTGCTTTAGTAAATGATTAGTGTTATCTGTAAAGCTGCTAAACAACTATCACTTGTCATTACTTCCTTTGGGGGCTCCCTGAGGGCTGCTAGAGTTGGAAGGCTGATCTTTGCAGCATAAGTGAAATCAAGCATACATGAACAGAGATGCTATTTTTAAGATCATCTAGCTCATTGCCACAAGATACGAAAGAAGATGACACTGACAAAGTAGCAATTCCCTACTTTTGGGGATGTGATCTTTGAAGAAAAATCTTTGTATCGAGCAGTAGAGAAAGAGGCAAGAAAAACAGATAGAACAAATTAATTTTTAAAAAGTGAAATGTAAGAGGGCAGGTGATCCAGATCTATAGTAAAATGTGACATTTTTGTTTATAATTATATGTTATTAATACCAGCATTTAAAGCATAATTGCTTATAACCTGTCATTTTGTGACAGGTTATATGCTATTATTTTGTGATAGTTTAAGAATCAAGAATACGATATGTTAGTGTTTATTTGGAACTTTACCATTTATGCCCATGGCCTCATACGCGGGCAAGGAAGCATGTGCTGCACAGACCAGGATGCCAGTGACTCCTGGGAGCTACGCAGCACCCTCCCGCCCCCCCCCCCCATATTTCTCTCCCTATAAACAACAATTTTCAATTCTTTTACCTGATTCTTTTATTATGTATTTCCATTTTCCAAATAGCATGCCTGTGTTTCTCTTTCTTCATTTTTCTTTTCAGTTTTGAGCAATGTTTTATTTTAACAGTGGGTAATGAGAATTTAGTCCCCTCACCTTCCCTGGGCACACACACTTGCATGCTTCCATGCTTGCTGTCTCTTACATTTCCCATCTTTTTCCAATATTGTTCTCTCATTCTGCTCTAATTTTTGGTAGACTGGCATTCATTGTTTGTATTATGGTTATATAAACACTATCCACAACTGAACCAAGTAGTGTATTATCATTTTCCTTTTTTGGGGGTACAACTTCTTGTCTTGTATTTTTAGTTTTATTTTCATGCTCCATGAATTCATTCCTGAATTCTCTCCAAGTTTTATGAATCTCCTGTTGAAATGTCCATGCACACTAGTATCTTACCAGCTATACATTTGTGAATAGCTCTGAGACCTTCTGACTTACTTCTCAACACTTCTTACAGAGGGTTCACGTAGATAATGTTTGTACAGCAGGAGTGTGGTAAGTAGCTGAGGACTCTCGTGGCCAGAGGTTTCTCAGGAGCTCCAGCAGCCTCCACTCCTACCAGCAGCCCTTGATTAGAAGAGATTAATACCTAGGTATACACGTAACCCATCCAAGGCAAACCTCTGTGTTTCTTTTTGGCACATTTGTTATGAAGCTGCGGTCCAAGAGGTCTCCTGTCATCATTCGGGAGATTCCTTTTACCTTTTTCTTACAATGGATCCTCTTTTTCCTGAATTCTTCCTCTTATTTTCTCATTTTGGTAGAAGCGTATATTCTCGTAGTTGTTAGCTATTTATTATAGATACTCTCTGTTACCTACAATGATAGCTTCCAGAGATAGATATATTGATAGATATAGATAAGATAGATATTTTCTTAATTAGTTGCTAACAAAATTTAAAAGACTGTCAGTTCCAAATATTGAGGAGAGGTAGAACAGTTGGAACTTTCATACACTTCTGGTGGGAGTATAAAATGCTACTTGATAAATTCATTAAGACACATTTCAAAAAATGTCTATTTTGCACTCATTCGTGATTACTATTTTAGCTGGGTATACAATTGTAAGTTGGGGAATTTTCCTCAAGATTTGAAGACATTGTTCCATTTGTTTCTCATTGTGGATCTGTCTTCCTTTGTTGTGCTAGACAGTCATGGGCTCCTTTCAGTCTCAAACCACATGTCTGTCACTTTGGGAAATTTTCTTATTTTGTGTCTTTGATTTCTTCCTCTGTGTTTTCTCTGTTCTTCAGAAATCAGACCTTCTAGATTGGGAAGTAATTTTCTTACTGTTCTTACTTTCTACCTGTTTTTTTTCCTCAATTTTCTGAGCAGTTTTTTCTTAAACTTTATCTTACAGTCTGATTATTGAATTTATATTAATATATATATTTTTAATGTACAAGATATCCCTTTTCTCTGTTCTTTTTGTTTGTTTAATGGATGCAGTATCTCTTCTTACCTCTGAGGACATCAGTTACCTAATATTCTTTCTTTCTGTTCTGTTTCTTCAAGTTGCTTTTTTCTTTATTTTGCTCTTTGACCCTCAGAACTTTTTCTTCAATTTCTGGTCATCCTGGTTGCTGCTCATATTTTAAGTGGCTCTTAAAAATTTTTTTTTATTTTTAAATCTAATAGGAACTTCTGTTTGCCATCCAGGGTCTTGTTGACTGAGATGTTATTATAGGTGATTAGGATGGGCCATCTAGTTGGCAGAATCTTAATAGTATTATTTTAGGTGTTCATCTTGACCTGTTCCTATGCTCCAGAAAATTCGTTTTCGTTCCTACCAGGTAAGTAGGAACTCTGCCGTCAGCCTCCTAATGGCTGGGGAGAAGGCAGGAGCACACCAGCCTTCACAGTGCATAGGTTAGCAGTCTTCCTGGTTGTGGTACCATATTCCCCATTCTCCATTCTTTCTGAGGTTCTTCATTCCAGAGATATTTGGTTTTACTTTCCCAGAGCATGAATCTCCCATCTGCCAAGATGAAGAGGAGCAGTCTTTTGGTAGCACAGAATGTGGGAGGGGATCTGGGTATCTAACATTATCTTCAGACAATTTTCAAGCAGCTTTCTGTTCTGTGCCTCACCTTCACCTGCATTTCCATAGGAGCCTGGTGCATACAGCCCTTTCCTGAGCCCTTTGGCATTTCCATGATAGAAGTCAGGTTGTTTCTGCCTTTTCCACTGAAGGCTTCAGGTTCAGCTTTCTCAGGTCTTCTGAGTCCGTTCCCCTTGTCCATCAGCCCTCCACCATCCAGAATTTGACTGGTGGTGTTTCTTCTCCTGTGTTTGCCCTTGTGCATCTATACCTTTTTAAAAAATCCATGCACTTTTGTATTGGAGACATTTTGGAAGGTAATAGAGAGGGAAATACAATTATTTAAGCTGTTGTCATTGGCTGGAGGTCCCAAGGTCTCTTTTAGTAGATCCTCAATATTTGATTGAAATCCTTCCCATTTTTCACAATTGAAATTAATAATTTATATTATTTTATATTACTTATAAGTTGCATATTTAAAAATAAAACTTTAAACTATAACACATAGATACAAATCCAACCTGAAACAATTTTTTGTTGAAATGCTGCTCCTCTCTTTGCCTTTAACTCTTTTTATTTATTTTGAGAGAGAGAGGGGCACAAGCATAAGAGGAGCAGAGAGAGGGAGATAGAGAATCCCAAGCAGGCTCCATACTGTCAGTGCAAGGAGCCTGATGTGGGGCTTGACCCCACGAACTGTGAAATGATCTGTGCCGAAATCAAGAATCAGACCGAGCCACCCAGGCACTCCTGCCTTTAACTCTTGGAAGTACAGACCCATTATTTTTCCTCAGTGAAAAATGGGGATCATTTTAGGCAATGGTACATTTGTCTGTGAAATGTATTGAATGTTTTGGAAAAAGGAACATCATGTGTAATAATGCAGTGGAGCCTAAAGTTGAAGAAGTAAACAAGTGCACCCATTGTGATGAGCACCAGGTGTTGTATGGAAGTGTTGAATCACCAAATTGTACACCTGAAACTAATTTAACACTGTATGGTGACTATACTGGAATGAAAACAAAAGAAGGAAACATAAATGAATCACGATTATGGATTCTTTGAGTTATTATGCCTTTTCAAAAACTGAGAGGGTTGTACAAAAGGACAAACCTTTATTTAACTTAGTGGTGATTGTGTACAGTCTGTTGCGTCTTTTAATCTGAAAAGAAAGCAGGACGTATCACTTAGAAATCTCACTTTGTGTTTGTGTTGGTTTTTTAGGTGACCCACAACACAACTGTGAATGGCAAAGATACAGTTCATCACTGGAGTTGGGTCTCAGACATGCCCCTAGAGTGCACCACCCATTCTGTGGCAATTAGATGCTATGTTGACGATCCTCATTTCTCTGGTCGCAAAGAGTGGAGTGACTGGAGCCCACTGAAGAACATTTCTTGTAAGCTTATATGTGAAAAGCTTCCGTTTCAAATGAATTAGATTAATCTTGCTTAAGGTTTAGTTTAAGCTTTAAGTTCTCCGAACGCCACTTAGCGTTATGAGGGTCACCTGAGGATCTTCCAAGTCTCTCTCCTAGAACATTTTGATTCAGAAACTCTGGGGTAGAAGTCAGGAATCTGTATTTTTAGAGACCTTCCTGAGTCATTGGATAAATGTCTAGGTTTGAAAGTCACTGTGGTAGGCGTTGAAGGACATGTAAAAATTTTAGGTAGATGTTATTGACGTCAAGTTTATATTTAAAAAAAAAAAAAAAAGGCTCCTAGTTTCTTGCCCACAGAGCAGATCCATATGAGCTGCAGAGTTATTGCAGAGAACATGGGGATCTGTAAGTGTACTGAACTCATCTGCACCCTGAATGGAACTCATGCAGGTAGAACGTTGGCAGTGGGAGAGAAGGCCTGGAAAATTGTTGTCAATACCTAGGCTGATGTTTATTGTAGATCCACTCTAGCGACAGCATGGAGAAGTGGATCCAAGGAAGGAAGGACTGGAAGCAGGTAGATGAGTAAGGAGGGTCTTTTGCAGTTCAGCAAAAGACAGTGAAGCTGTAAAGTAGGGCACTCGGGTTTGGAAATGAAAAGGGAGAAAAGTTGTGAACACTGAAGACACAGGATTAAAATTGGTGACTGTGTGTTTGGTAACCAAGAAATAGAACCAAATGTGAGCATTAGTTTGGGCAGCTGAGCAGCTGGTGATGTCTTCCACTGAGGCAGAAAATATATGAATGAATTCAGTGGGAAAGATAAATTCATTCTTAATATGTTAAGCTTGAGGTGCTTATGAAGTGTCTGGGTAGCAGTGTCTCATAGGCAGTGATTAGTAGGAGCTGAAGATCTCTATTTGAGAATCATCAACATACATGCGATTCATATTGTTTACGTCTGGAGGTTAACATGCTCAGGGAAAGAGAAATGGGGACCAGGGATACACATCTTACAAGCTTGAATGTCTAAGGGTAGGATGAAAGAAAAAGAGGCCAGCAAAGCAGACAGTAGCCATAGGGTTAAGAGTAGCCCGGTAAGAGTAGCCCGGTGGGGTAGAGTGGTGTAGAACCCAAGAGAGAAGGGGGTTTTGAGAAGTTAGAGCTTAGGCAACACACCCGATGCTGTGGATGTCAAAGGGAAGGGGAGACTGAGAAGTGGCTGTTGGACTGAGCATTTTAGGCCAGCAAGACACCTTAGTGGAATGGTCAAGGTAGGACCCACATTGTGGTAGATTAAAGAGTAAGTAGGAAACTAGAGATAATTAAAAAGATTGGACATTTAGGGAAATAAAAACAAAGGTGTGGCTTTAACCAGCAGGGAATTAGGATTAAAGAAAAAGTTCTGTTTAAGATGTAGAATACTTAAACATATATTCAGGCTGATGGAAAGTAAGAAGTCGGCCCTAAATACATAGAATCATTTCAGAGGAATAGAATTATATAATGAGTGACTTTTTCTTGGTGTGGATTTTTTATGTGTGGATATAAACCCATTTAATTTGAACCTTTACACTTCTTAAGACATTAACCTGTGACCTTAGCTATTGGCCTATAGTCCCCTGCATTCCCCCACCATCACCCATCGTAAGTAGATAAGACATACCTACTTTTATTTCTTGTGTAGGTCTTGCTCCTTTGAAACCTGGGGGGGTCATACCTTGTCTTTGGGCCACCATTATTACAAAACACTTTATAGTATGTTTTGTATACACTGGGCTATTTTATGATAAAATGCTTCTAAAGTATTTGTGATTCCTTTTGCTCTTTCTAGGGTCTCCTGATTCCCAGACTAAGGTTTTTCCTCAAGACAAAGTGATACTTGTAGGCTCAGATATAACATTTTGTTGTGTGACTCAAGAAAAAGTGTTATCAGCACAGATTGGCCAAACAAATTGTCCCCTTATTCATCTTGATGGGGAAAATGTTGCAATCAAGATCCATAATATTTCAGTTTCTGCAAACAGTGGAACAAATGTGGTTTTCACAACAGAAGATAACATATTTGGGACAGTTATTTTCGCAGGATGTAAGTATATAATACTGAAGAAAGAGTTCCTAGTAGTCTGTTTTGGTCCTCTTTGAAAGCTTTAATGCTGTTTCCAAGTGATGGGGGATGGTGCTATTTCTTTCTCTCTTTTTTTAATTCTTTAATAAATTATAGATGAAGGCATCCAAATTTTTGCTTGTTTTAAGATGAGTTCTAATCTTGTATTTATATAACTTGAAAGTTTTGTAAGAAGATTTGCAATATCCAGCCAGTAATTTTTAAATTCTTAGTTAACAGGTGTGTTGAGTCAAGGGTAATTAGTATGTAATACTTCTTAATCCTACATTGTTCAGGAATTATCTCATATAACAGTTGACCCTTGAACAAAAAAATAAGTTTGAACTGCATGGGTCTGCTTATACATGAATTTTTTTCAGTAAATACAGTACAGTACTGTAAATGCATTTTCTCTTACGATTTTCTTAACATGTTAAATAGCTCACTTTATTGTGAGAATATAATACACAGAATATGTGTTATGTTAATCAATTGTCTGTTATTGGTGAGGCTTCCAGTCAACAGTAAACTAGTAGTTAAGTTTTGGGGGAGTCAAAAGCTATATATAGATTTTTTTTAAGTTTATTTCTTTAGTAAAAAAATACACCCAACAATGGGGCTTGAATTCATGACCCCCAAGATCAAGAGTCGCGTGCTCTTCTCATTGAGCCAGCTGGGTGCTCTTGCATGTAGATTTTTGGGAGGTTCCATGAGAACTTCGTGGGAGGTTGGTTCCCCAAACCCTGTGTTTTCAGGGGCCACTCTGTGTCAGTTTCCCACCAAAAACATACCTTTTAAAATTAAAAAGGTAAAGCATCCCACCTAATTAAAACATATCTTTTTAAAATTTAACTTTAAAACATACCTTTTGGAGCACCTGGGTGGCTCAGTCACTTAGGTGAGCGTCCGACTCTTGATGTCAACTCAGGTCATGATCTCAAGGTTGTGGGATCAAGCTCCACATCAGGCCTCATGCTCAGCACAGAGCCTGCTTAGGAATCTCTGTCTCTCTCCTTCCCTCTCCCCTTCTTGCTGTCTGTCTGTCTCTCTCTACAGTAAGTAAATTTTAAAAAATTTAAAACATACCTTTTAAAACTTACCCCAATTAAAGAAATTGTAATGATTTTACACAAAAATCTTTCAATAGTGTATTGCAGGCTTCTGTGACTTTTAAAGTAATATATTTGAGAAGGAGGAGTAACTGGAGGACATGCATGAAAGGGCCCCCTCTCCCTGTTTGTGTGTATAACATATGCTCCATTACACAGGGGCATCATTATTAACGTGGTCACTCCTACAGTTCTAAAAGTACAGGATGTTTCCAGAAGTTATTGTGGGAGACTGCCCTATTTATATAGCTTGTGTTGAATGTCCACAGGGACTTTGCGTTTCGAGCTTTTCTGTCCCCTCTCCTGTGGCAACTGTCCGGTGGCGCACTGATGGCTTTGCCTCCAGCAGTTCTTGCTTCCCTTCCTCCCCCGCAATTCTGAATTCGAGGCGGAGTTTGGGCTAAAGGGTCTCGTGAATAAAGTGTGTGGAACGTAGTGAGTGGGTTTTGTGATTTTCTTTTGCTTGTGTGGTGATTTTTCTTAAACTTTTTTTGATTCTCAGCTGTGCTCTAGACCAGCAGCTCTCCCCCTTTCTATTCCTTCTGTTGAAACTTAGGAGGAATTCTGTCGATTCGCTGATACACTCCCAAGGGAATAACCAGGCTTAGGTGCACTTCTCAGTGATGGCTGGAACCGTGTTCCCTTTTTGTCTTCCCAGAAATGCATTTTGCAGTTCAAGTGAAAGTGAGATTATGTTCAAATTTAAACTTTAGAAATTTCTCTCCTAATGGAATTTTAGGAAATGACTTGCAACATTCCTCATAAATGATCATGGAGCATATAAACTGGGAACCAGTGGTGTATGTAGTGAGGCTACCTGATAAGTGATAACCAAAAAATGAGACAGCCACTTAAAAGTACAAAAGACAAAAATTAAAACTCAGAAGATGAGAATATCCATCAAGTTTTTATTATTTCTAACAGTGTTCTAACCTTCTGTCACATAGTAGGACAAACCTATTTAATTCATATATTAACCTTCATTTGTAGCATTTGGTGGTTGAAATACTATTTGTTAACTCTGGAGCAGCGGTAGCATTTCCCTTCAGAGGGATTTCTTTAGGGACTTAACAGCAAGTGCAGTTTATGGTGTGAGTTAGGGATCAAGAGTCATTATTTTCTTTCCCTCATGGATATCGTGTTAACCGGCCACGTGTTCAAAAGACACATTAAAAACCTACCAGGATTTTGGTTTGAGTTACATTAGATCTATTAATTGAGGAGACCAGTTTAGGAGAATTTTCATTCTTTCTATACTGAGTTATCCAAGCCAGGAACATGGTCTATCTTTCCATTTAGTTAGGTCTTCTTTGATTTATATTGGTGATAGAAAGTCTTATGTATCTTCCAATAAATTTATTCCTATGAATTTGGTGTTTGGTGCTAGTAGTAACAGTGGCTTTTTTTCCTCTTAAGTTTATTATTGTAATTGCAAATAAATTTATTATCCAGCAGACAGAAGAATACTTATTTACCAATACTTGTCAGTGTTTGTTCATGAGCTAATTTAGTTCTAAGCAAAATAGATCTTATTTTATAAATACTATTTCTTCAGTAATCATTCAGAGTTATTTTCTTTTTTTCTTTTTTAATGTTTATTTATAATTGAGAGGGAAAGAGAGCACGACCAGGGGAGGGACAAAGAGACAGAGACAGAATCTGAGACGGGCTCCAGGCTCCAAGCTGTGAGCTGTCAGCACAGAGCCTGACATGGGGCTCGAACCCAGGAGCATTGAGATCATGACCTGATCCAAAGTCGGATGCTTAACTGACTGAGCCATCCAGGCGCCCCTGGAGTTATTTTCATAGATAGTGCCACTTCAGCATTAAACATTGACCTAAATACTAATCTTTCATCATACTTAAAGCATTTTAACAGAATACACTGTGACATAGAATTAGAGTGTTTAAATATTTATGTCAATGTCAGATTTCATACTTGCTCATTTGAAATCATTTTCATAAAAAATGGCTTTGTTTTTTTAAATTACATTTTCTATTTGCTGGTAATACAGTTGATTTATACCTAGTTTTTACCTAGCGTCAGGTGATTCCTTTATAAGTTAATTTATTTGGGAAGACAGTACCTTACCTTTCAGATCCTGCCCGCTCATATTTTTTCTACCTCCCATCTTCCCTTCTCCTTCTTTCTGTTTGCTCCTGTTATTTGGATTTTAACTATTTCAACTTAACATATCTGCCAAATACTAAAATAATCAACATTTTTAGTGTACTCAAAAATTTGGTATGTCATTCTAATAAAATGACTTAAAGTTTGGCCTTAGATTTAAAACAGTTTTAAAACAAATATGTCAGTTTTAGTCTCACTATGCCATTGTTAGACTTCAATATAAATACTCATGACTCCTCTTAATGTTACCTAAATATCATTTATGGACATTATTCTATCTCAGGAAGGTATGGGAAATTTGCTAAGTCCTTTTCAGTTACTCACACAGTCTAAGAATGGTTTTTAAAGTTTAGTTTTTAAAAAATAAAATTATTGGGACACCTGGGCGGCTCAGTTGGTTAAGTATGCAACTCTTGGTTTTGGCTCAGGTAATAAATAATCTCACCATTTGTGGGTTCGAGCCCCACGTCGGGCTCTGTGCTGACAGCTCAGAGCTTGGAGCCTGCTTCAGATTTTGTGTCTCCCTCTCGCTCTCTGCCCCTCCCCCACTTGTGCACTTGTTCTCTCTCAAAAATAAACATTAAAAAATATTTTACAGATTTTTTCAATAAGTAATTGTTTTTTAAAAATTTAGTGAAAGATAGTTTGGATAAATATGAGAGCACTAGTTTCTATGTATGCTTGGTTAAGCATGATTGATTACAGAAATACCAATTTCAGGGGCACTTGGGTGGCTCGGTTGGGCAACTGACTTCGGCTCAGGTCATGATCTCGTCGTCTGTGTGTTCGAGCCCCATGTTGGGCTCTGTGCTGACAGCTCGGAGCCTGAAGCCTGCTTCGGATTCTGTGTCTCCCTCTCTCTGCCCCTCCCCTGCTCATGCTCATGCTCATGCTCTGTCTCTGTCTCTCAATAATAAATAAACGTTAAAAAAAAATTAAAAAAAAAAAAGAAATACCAATTTCTTTTTTCTTTTCTTTCTTTCTTTCTTTCTTTCTTTCTTTCTTTCTTTCTTCTTCTTCTTCTTCTTCTTCTTCTTCTTCTTCTTCTTCTTCTTCTTCTTCTTCTTCTTTTTGAGAGAGAGAGAAAAAGAGGAGCAGAGGGTGAGAGAGAGAATCTAAATAGACGCAGGGATTGATCCCATGACCCTGGGATCGTGACCTGAGCTGAAACCAAGAGTTGGACGCTCAACCGACTGAGCCACCCAGGTGACCCTGGAAATAACCAATTTGTGTAATTAGTGTCCAACGCAGAATTTTCCATTATTACTTTAAAGGTCTAAGACACACACACACACACACACACACACACACACACACACACACTCTTTTTTTTTTCTAGTTTTGTCCCTGCAAAATGAGAGGGAATCATTTCAATAAAGAACAAAAACCAAAGGGCAGTAGTCACTTCTGAATTATAGGAAGATGCAGCATTTCACCAAGAGATACTTTATAAGTAATAGTCCTTGCAACTTCTTTAAGAACTTTGAAGCTTGTAACATGACCCGTGTTGACTTTTAATTGGAATTGGAATTTCTTTTCAAATCACAGTTATAAATGATAGATATTGATACTTTTAACCTGTAAATTTTTCTGACTTGTTGGACCCAGGTTCCTCTGAGAGATTTGGTAGATTTTGAGGTGGGTGGGGGGGTCGTTGTTGGAGAGCTTCCAAATGAGCTAGTAGTCATTCATCAGCATATTTTAATCCATCATTTCTAATGTAAAATCAACTCCAAAACATGCTACAGAAATTCCTGCATTGTTCCAAAGGTAAAGTGTAAACACGAAGTTATTTTCATTTTTAAAAGAAATTGTACAAAACATAATTAACATTTGTGAAACATGTTTTCAGGGAAATTGTATATCACCTGTAACTACATTTTTCTTCCCATTAGATCCACCTGATATTCCTCAAAAACTGAATTGTGAGACATACGATTTAAAAGAGATTATATGTACTTGGAATCCCGGAAGACCAACAGCACTGGTGGGCCCACGCAATACAAGTTACACTTTATTTGAAAGGTAAAGATCACTAGTGAGGGAAAAATGTCAGACAGTGAGGAGTACATTGGAGGGATATTAAATGACATAGGGAATGCTCTCATTTATGTTATGAGCAAGATGGAAAATCCAGTATGCTGTATGAAATTGGATATGCATATTACATGCACACAGACTATATTTGCATGCTCTTTTATTTTTTATTTTATTTTATTTTTTTTTCAACGTTTATTTATTTTTGGGACAGAGAGAGACAGAGCATGAACGGGGGAGGGGCAGAGAGAGAGGGAGACACAGAATCGGAAACAGGCTCCAGGCTCTGAGCCATCAGCCCAGAGCCTGACGCGGGGCTCGAACTCACAGACCGCGAGATCGTGACCTGGCTGAAGTCAGACGCTTAACCGACTGCGCCACCCAGGCGCCCCTGCATGCTCTTTTAAAAATCCTGGAAGAACCCTCAAATACGAACAGAGGCTGTTTCTGGGTAGTAGGCTTCTGGCCGATTATTTTCATCTATTTTCTGTATCCTCTACGTTTTCTTCCCAGAGTCTGTAGTAACATCTATAATTAGAGATATAAACTTTTTAAAATTTTTTTTTCTTTTTTTTTTCAACTTTTTATTTATTTTTGGGACAGAGAGAGACAGAGCATGAACGGGGGAGGGGCAGAGAGAGAGGGAGACACAGAATCGGAAACAGGCTCCAGGCTCCGAGCCATCAGCCCAGAGCCCGACGCGGGGCTCGAACTCACGGACCGCGAGATCGTGACCTGGCTGAAGTCGGAGGCTTAACCGACTGCGCCACCCAGGCGCCCCGAGATATAAACTTTTTAAAAAGATTAGTTATTAGAAATTTTACCCACGTATTTTTTCCTGCCGTATTTATCTCTCTTGCCATTTTGAAATTATTTTAATCTTGTTGCTCTCTTAATTCATAGTTTCTCAGGAAAATATGTTAAATTTAAAAGAGTTGAAGCACCAACAAATGAAAGCTACCAGTTATTCTTTCAAATGCGTCCAAATCAAGAAATATATAATTTTACTTTGAATGCTCGCAATCCTCTGGGTCGGTCAGAATCAACTATTTTAGTTAACATAACTGAGAAAGGTAAGCTGCTTCATAAACCAGTGTCTTAAAAATAATTGTAGAAGTGCTGAAGTGTCTTGAGATTAATGAGGAGTGCTTCCAGGGACTACTTTTTACTATTTTCTTTCTAGTTTTATAAATTTTTATAAATTAGTTTTATAAATTTTATTTGAGAATCCTTAAAATGTATAATTACGTTTCACCATTTTATTGAATTCAGATAAAAATTTGAATTAGTCGTTTTCACAGAAACTTTAAGTGGTCTTATCTAATAGGTTTTGATTCCTGAAAAATGTTTTGCCCCAGTTTTAAAAGCTTTTTATTTTAATTATAGACTCACAGGTGGTTGCAAAGATATAAATTACAGCCCCGTGACCTCTTCACCTAGCTTTTGCCATTTTTGACGTCTTAGTAACTATATAGTATCATTTCCAAATGAGGCAGTTGACCCTGGTACACTACTGTAAACCAGGCCAGTGAGCTGGCCGGCTGACTTTGCCCAGTTTTCGCAAGTTTCTACGTGCACTTAGAGGTGTGTGTGTGTGTGTGTGTGTGTGTGTGTGTGTGCGCGCGCGCGCGCACTTCTGTGCAGTTGGATCCACGTATAGGTTCACAGAACCACCAACACAATCAATATAGAACTGTTCTATCTCCACAAAGGAACTTCTTGTTGCCCCGTTGGCAAATCCCCTCCCCCACCCCCACCCCCACCTTTCCACCACCCCTCCACCGCCACCCCTCCACACATGCTCTTGCATCCCGCTCCCTAGGCAATATCCAATCTGTTATTCCTCTCAGTGCTTTGTTATGTTGAAAATGTTATATAAATGGAATCATACAGTGTATAACCTTTGGAGATTGGCATTTTTTACTAAGGGCAGTATCCTTGAGATCCATCCAAGTTGCTGTATGTATCAGTAAGTAGCTTGTTCCTTTTTATTGCTGATGATTCCGGAATTTTTAGCAGCCCTGTTAATAAATAGCTCCAAATAGAACTTAAATATGGTCCATCTTCTTAGCATTCATTCCTGTGGGCATTCTGTTGCATCGGGTCCATACCAGCCTCTGCAGCACAGAATGGTGACATAGAGGCCTTCTCTTAGAGACTCGGTCACTGAGAAAGGCTTAAACCAAATGCATTAAAAAACAGACTGGCAAGTGATTAGTAGATGACCCTGTTGCCTTGTTTGTAAACCTAAGTATACTTCATCAGCTATTCCTTCTCATCATTTTTGTTATTTCCCGGGTTTTCGTAAGGTCCAAACAGCTACGTTTTATACTTGAGTGGTGGTGTTTGTGTGTATTTCCCTGCCTTCTGCCTTTCAACTTTATTTTCCCATGTTGCTTTCCTCCCACTCACGTGGCACGCGCACTCTCATCAGCATCACTGCGCCTTTGTTCTTGCTGAGAGCCCAACCTGAAATGCTTTTCTGCATCCGTTCTGCCATTTTGCTCAGATTCTCCCTTCAAAGCTCCTCTTAAGACCCATCTTCACTCTAAGACTTTCCCTACCACACTGACGTCTAAACTCCAATAGCTGTTAATATCTCTGCCACACATTTCAAACTCAGCATATGTACTCTTGTTACTTTTCTTTTTGTTTGTCAGTCCCCCAGCAAGTTAGAGGTTCCTTAAAGGTAGAGATTATGCTCCTACGACCTTGTAGTATTCCTGATGGCAGTATAGGAACCTTGAGTGTGGTTGGTCCATGAAAACTGTGGGCATGATATCAGCAGTAAAAGTGAGCTTTTGTGTTCCATGGATACTGAGTGGAATATTGTTGATCAGTACTAATGATACCTCTTTCGTTTTTCGGGGTTTTTTGATTGTCATTTGTCATGTTAGAAAAGAGCTTTTAAAATGATCTCTACAAATTGTATTTACAGTTTATCCTCGTATTCCTACTTCAATCAAAGTGAAGGATATTAATTCAACAGCTGTTATACTTTCCTGGCACTTACCGGGCAACTTTGCAAAGATTAAACTTTTATGTCAAATTGAAATTAATAAAACTAACGCAGTACAAGAATTGGTGAGTAAGATTCTTCTGTAGACTTGCTTTGAGGTTACTTTAGATAAAATACTTCGTTTTCAAAAAGAATTGAGTAAATTGAGGGGCGCCTGGGTGGCTCTGTCAGTTGGCGTCCACTTTTGATCTCAGGTCAGGTCATGATCTCACGATTCATGGGATCAAGCTCTGCATTGGGCTGTGCACTGACAGCATGGGGCCTGCTTGAGATTCTCTCTCCCCCCGCCCCTCTGCCCCTCTCTTTCTCTCTTTATCTTTGAGAGAGTCTCAAAATAAATAAATAAACTTAAAGAATTGTGTAAATTGATACGCATAGGCTCTCAGGTTATTTATTATAGAGATTTACTAAGAACTAAGGCACTATACATCAATGTAATAACAGCATTTTATTTAGTACTTGAACACAGTTATAATGCTGGATATTATTAGAACATGAGTTGCACTTTTATTAGGTTGTTTCCAGCTCTTGTATAGCATCTTGCACATAGCTAGTGCCCAGTAAATTTGTGAATGAATGAGTAGTTTTTTGCCATAGCCGCCAGCATGAATTAATGGACTAATAATAAGCACCAGAGAGAAGGTTTCAGACTGCCAAGTGCAGCAGTAGGAACAAGTGAGTAAGTGAGAGCATGACTTTTTAATACCGTTTAGATACTTAAGGTTGACTTTTATACTGTACCGTCTTGTAATTTGTGCTAAGTCCCAAATAAAAGAGACTGTAATGAAAATATTCATTGGAAGCTTATTGATGGTTGCTACAAAACTCAGATGCCAAAATATAACCCCAAAAGCTTTGTAATTGGGAGTTCAGAGGATTTCCTGAGGCATGCACATCCCCAAATTTGTTTAAACTGTTTCATTTTTTATGTAATTTAAATAAGAATTTGTTGAATATTCCGCATGTTTAACACCAAACTAGAGGTTCTAAGTGCTGTATTAAAAATGCACAAGACGATGCCTGCCTCGAAGCTTCCAGATATACCTGACTAATGTACTTAAATCCTCAAGGTCATCTTAGATTAGCGAATCTGAGGCTTACCATATATTAAGGCTTATTGTATTACCATTAGCCATTGACCGATGATCAAAATTTATTATCATCTTCTCTGCATAATTTAATTGATCATTATTACTTAGATCCAGTATTTGGATTAAAATCACACCGAAGTTGTTTGGTTGTTGTTGCAGAGCATAATTTTACCGATTTGGTAGTTACGTAAAAATTAAAATGTTTTGGTGGTTGAACTAACTTTAGTGCTCTAAAGGCAAACTCAGGTGGACATTTAGTCGATTTATGTGACAAATTTGGGCAGCTTTCTTATCAAAAAAAAGTATGTGTGTATAAATGTGTGTTTTTAAACACAAGACATTACTTATGCATACATTTGCATATTTATTTGCTCTCTAATAGCGGAATGTCACGGTCAGAGGAGTAGAAAATTCAAGTTATCTTGTAGCTGTGGACCAGTTAAACCCATATACTGTATATACTTTCCGGATTCGCTGTTCTGCTGAAACTTTCTGGAAATGGAGCAAATGGAGCAATGAAAAAAAATATTTAACCACAGAAGCCAGTAAGTTAACTAAATGATTTATGGCTAAATATCACTAGGGATCCTGAAATTTTACAACTTTTTTTTTTTAATGTCACCAAATGAGTAAAAGGAGAACACTTGAATTGTGTAATTATATAGTATCTGCTCGTAAAATGTCATCCAGACATTTTAAACGGTGGCTCTAAGGTTTGGGATAGTGTGGACAGTTACTTGGCCCGTGTTGTGTGGGAAACTCTAGGTCTGTCTGCCGGATGATTGCAGCTGTCCTAAAATGATGCAGAGGAAACAAACTGGAAACTGTGCTAAGATTACGGGGTGATTTTGCTCACAGTCTTTTCCTCCTTTTCCTAGAATTTTAATTCTGTTTTAATTCTGTTCAGTTCTGTTTGCTGAAGACAATTCTTGATAAAGAGAATTTGTTGGAATTTTTGTTTGCGACCTAGGCCTGAGAAATGGATGGGGCCACGGGTCTTGAACTACTCTTTCTGCAGTACACCAAATAGGTCAGAATAGGTGCAAAATTAGTTGACTGGTTTTCTGAGTATGATAATTTCCAAAGACAGAATGAGATTCTATCCTTGATTAATCACATGTCAGCTTTGAAAATCAAAAACAAAAAACGTAAAAATAGGTATAATTTTCAGGAGTCATTCAGTAAAAGATAGCAAAAGCTTTATTTAAACTAGATAACTTGCCGGGGGGGGGGGGGGTCGTGTAAAACTTCTTCCAAAAAATTAATGAACAGTAAAACACAAACTGATAGGTATTGATCCAGACTTTGCCTCTCCACAGGAAGGAAGGTTAGAAAGATGAGAGGGGCTTTGCAATATTGTGTCCAGGTGGTTTGGATCATCAAAATGGAATCCCATTCATGAATCCAGAGACGGAGAGTGTTAGTTATTCATTGCTGCCTGACAAATTACCCTAAAATTCAGGGGCTTAAAACAGTAAACATTTATTCTCTCACGATGAGTTTAGGTCAGAAACTCAGAAGCAGCTTAGTAGAGTATCTCTGGCTTCGAGTGTCTTATGAGGCCACAGTGTGGATGTGGGTGGGGGCTGCAGGCTTGCCTAGGACTAGAGAATCTGCTTGAAAGATGGCTCGCTCAGTGGCTGGTCCTCACCACACAGACCTCTCCGTAGTGCTGCCGAGTGGCCTCATAACATGGCAGCTAGCTTCCCCCAGACTTAGTGAGGAGAGAGAGACCATGGTGCCTCCATGATGCCTTTTATGACCTCGCCTCAGAAGGGAGGAGCCATCGTGTCTGTTGCACTCTTGTGTCACACAGGCTGATGCTGATACAGTGCAGGAGTGGACCACACAGGCAGGCATATCAGGAGGCGTGACCAATGTCATTGGTCATTTGTAGACTGGCTACCACAGGAGCCTTTGCCTTCGGTTGACGAGCTGCTGTTGCCAAGAGGAAACACTTGATTCACACCTCATTAAGATGACAGCATTAATTCACTTAACAAATACTTGAGTACCCGCCATGTGTCAGGGACTTTTCTAGTCACCAGGGATATAGCAGTGGATGAAACAGTCTCTGCCCATGGAGTTTATAGGCTAGAGGATTAGAAGTAAAATTTTAAACATAGTATGTTGGGAGAAAAATACAGCCAAGAAAGGGGACTAGGGAAAGAAAGTGACGGGGGAAGAGGGGTTGCAGTTTTAAATAGGGTAGCTGGAAAAGACCTCACTATTAAGGTAACATTGGAGCTGAGATCTAGAGCAGGTGAGGTAGCAAGCTACACGGGGAACCAGGGCAGGAGAGCTTCTGCGCACAGGAAGAGAGGTCACAGAGAGCTCAGGAAGCCTGAGGCAGGTGTCCTCAACACGTTGGAGGAGCGGGGCACCAGGAAGCCCGTGCTCGGCCAGAGCCTACCTGAGCAGCAGGAGGTGGGAAGATGTGAGCCAGAGCAGCACGAGCCTCAGGTAGGGCCTGAAGGGTGATTTTAATCCACTCGAAGGGGCCTTATGTCTTGCAGACGTTGAGAGCTCGGCTGTTTCATCCCTTCACTTCTAAGTGGAAGCCACTGAACTGCTTCACATTTTTATGGAGAATTCCAAAAACCTAGAAAAGAATCTCAAGCGCCACTGTCTCAATTATCGGTAGTCTCAACTGACATGCCGTACATGTCTTCGAATGCTAACTTTTAAATCTCTTTCCTAGTTCCTTCAAAGGGACCAGATACTTGGAGAGAGTGGAGTTCTGATGGAAAAAACTTAATAATCTATTGGAAGGTAAATGTCCAATTTTTTTTTCCTTAGATATTTAAATGATTATATTATGCTAAACTTGCGTGCGGTACTTGGGTTCTCCAGGAGACTGGATTTCCCAGACTGGCTCTTTGCAGCACTGCTGAGAATCTAACCTGGTACTAAAACCCCCAGACCCCTCATCACTACTGAATCACCGTGGCCAGTGTGGTGAGGGCCTTCTCTGTCGGATCAGAGCGTTCTTTACTTTGATTTCATGAGGACTGGAAAGGACCTGAGGATTTCGTGAATTCCATCCACGTCTGTCACTTCAGCCAGAAACACCTCAAGAAGCCACAAGTTAGAATCTCAGTTGTGTTGGTGTTACATTTTTTATCTTGAACACATAGGAAACTTTTTACATATTTCGTGTGTACTTTGTTTCCCTTAAGTAAATTGCATTATTATATGCCACTTAAAATTTTTGCATTTGGGTGGAAAATTAAGTTGTAAAGTTTTGTAAAAATTTTAGATACAGTGTAAATTGCATTCTGTTTCCACAGTTTTTCTCTACTAGAGCAACCGTTTTTGTTGCTATACTCTTTATCTGATTTGCAGACATCAAAAACCATTGTTTTCCACATCAGATATTATAAGAACAGTCATAATTGGATTTCTTTAACTAGGGAATTCTGTTGTTGAAAGTAAAACTATTTTTGCAAAAATTTGATGTCAGTACAACTTTGAGTGAAGTAAGTCTTTGTGCAAGTTCACTCTAAGTTCTGTTGCTTTGTGGTGGGCTGTATATGACCCCTCTTACTCATTTTTTTAAATGTTTATTTATTTTTGAGAGAGAGAAGGGGAAGGGAGAGAGAGGATCCCAAACAGTCTCCCCACTGTCAGTGCAGAGCCAGACACAGGGCTTGATCTCATGAACTGTGAGATCATGAGCTGAGCCAAAATCAAGAGTTGGACGCTTACCCGACTGAGCCACCCTTACTCTTGATCAGAAAATCCACTGGCTACCCAACAACTGTCTGTCACATTTCATGATAATATAGTAACGATGATACAGTCACTTCAGTATATCACTTCTCAGCCTTTTGGTTAAGATCAAGTGTAGTATCTGTTCTTAACAGTTTAGTATCTGATATGTCCTCTATCTGAGAACAATATAACACATGGATTTTTGGAATCATAAGACAGAATAGGAGCTTGCTCTGTCCATTTCACACATCAGCCTGGTACTGCAGAACCATTACTTCAGGTATAGAGAAAATCTGTAATGTTGTTCAAACTAGACGAATGCTTAATCGTTTTCTTTTTTTTTTTTTTTAATTTTTTTTCAACATTTATTTATTTTTGGGACAGAAAGAGACAGAGCATGAACGGGGGAGGGTCAGAGAGAGGGAGACACAGAATCGGAAACAGGCTCCAGGCTCTGAGCCATCAGCCCAGAGCCCGACGCGGGGCTCGAACTCACGGACCACGAGATCGTGACCTGGCTGAAGTCGGACGCTTAACCGACTGCGCCACCCAGGCGCCCCCAAACTAGACGAATGCTTAACCGAAGCTTAAAAAATACTGAAGTGATTGTAACTTTGGTGACTAGGTTGATGGTTCTGCCATTTGTCAAGGACGAGCATATTTGGGTGGAAAATTAAGTTGTTTGGGGTTGAATTTTTTAAATCTGTTTTTAAAAATCTGTGCCAGTGGGATATCCAAGCAGAGTCTAATAGGTGGTGGTTTGATGTAAGGCCTGGAGTTCGGGGCAGAAGTCGGAGCTAAGACACAGCTTTGAGTAGCATGTAACTGGGATCACTCAAGGAGAGCATGCAGGGTGCAGAGAGGCCGAGGACGGACCCCTACGTGAAAACAGCACAAAAGGACCAGCAAAGGAAGAGGATCCAGCAGAGGAGAGTGGGAAGGGTAGATGGGCAGGAAGAAGATGGAAATAACATAGCAGAAGCCGAGGGAGGGGGTTCTGCGAAAGAGTGAGCAGTCAGCATCATCTGATGAAGCCCACAAATCTTGGGATGATAATGGGTACGGTAGAACAGGTCATCGGAGAGTCACTGGGGACCTGTTGTGGAGCAGTGTTTTCAGCAGAGTTGTTTCTGTTTTTAATGAGAGAGAGAGAGAGAGAGAGAGAGAGAGAGAGACATAGTCTAAGTGGGGGGGAGGGCACAGAGAGAGGAGAGCGAGAATCCTAGGCAGGTTCCGTGCTGTCAGCACAGAGCTTGACGTTGGGCTTGAACTCACGAAAGCGTGAGATCATGACCTGAGCCAAGATCAAGGGTTGGACGCTTAACTGACTGAGCCACCCAGGTGCCCCTTCAGCAGAACATTGATACCAAGGTCTGTCTGGATTAGAGGCTTCCATGCGTCATCATATAAATTGGAGCAGTGGTTTTGAAAAGCAGTTTAGCTCCATAAATAAAGAAGTTTGAATGTTTCCTCATGCCCAGTAAGTCTACTTTAGAAATCCACACTAAAGAATTAATCCTAACTATGAAAATGAAAAGTGGCACTGAAAGGTGCACCAACTATTATCTTAGTATTGTGAAAAATTGCAAACTACATAAATTTCATTTATTTAAGGAATATTCAGGTCAACTAGTAAAAATACTACATAAAATATAAAGCCATTAAAGTGTGTTTATTATAGACAAGTATATTATAGAAAGGCAAAAAAAGATAAATTGTATAGAATGATTAAAACAATGTTAAAAAATCTACATCTTAGAAAAACAACTTGAAGAAAGTATCAAAATGCAAAAGTATTTAAGAGATAGACATGGGAACATTTTATAGTTTTTTTTTTTTAACTTTTGTATAATTTCCAAATTTTCTGGTGATGAGCATGTACTGGTTTGATAAAACAGTAAATATTTTCTAAAAACTGTGATGCCACAGGGGCGCCTGTGTGGCTCAGTCGGTTAAGCGTCCCACTTCAGTTCAGGTCATGATCTCACGGTTTGTGAGTTTGAGCCCCGTGTCAGGCTCTGTGCTGACAGCTTGGAGCCTGGAGCCTGCTTCAGATGCTGTGTCTCCCTCTCTCTGCCCCTCCCCAGCTTTCACTCTCTCTCTCTCAAAAATAAACATTAAAAAAAATTTTTTTTTTTACATAAAACTATGATGTAGTAATTTTTTTTAAGTTTTGTTTATTTATCTCTACACGCACAACCCTGAGGTCAGGAGTCACATGCTCCGCTGACTGAGCCAGCCAGGGGTCCCTCATGCCATAATTCTTGACGTTTTGCTGGGTAGAGCAGTCACTCTTACTACTTTTTTCGTTTGCGTCTGAAAAATGAGGCTAAGTGCTGTTTTGTATTTACTTAATTTTTAAATTTCTGTGTGTTCTTACTGCTTACGGTAAGTATAGTTTTTCTTCAGTATCACTTTCCTGATTTATCCTGGTCTCGTGCCTTTTAAATCTGTGTTTTATACTGTTAACAGCTTCATCTATTCCACTGTTACCTTGTTGTGATTAATGCAGTACCTGGTTTAGACTTGATGGGTGGGCCTGCCTCATCACATAGCCATTTTTTGCAGGTTTCTTGACAGAATTTATTTTTCTGTTTTTTATAGCCTTTGCCCATTAACGAAGCTAATGGGAAAATCCTTTCCTATAATGTGTCATGTTCACTAGATGAGGAGACACAGTCCCTTTCTGAGATCCCTGATCCTCAACATAAGGCAGAACTACAACTTGATAAAAACGACTACATCATCAGCGTGGTGGCAAAAAATTCTGTTGGTTCATCGCCACCTTCTAAAATAGCTAGTATGGAAATTCCAAACGGTGAGTACTTAAGATAACATAGTACATAAGAACAGGGAATTAGAGTGAAGCATCTTAAAGGTGGTTTGCTCTCATAATGTCAGCTTTCTTCTCCTATCCCCTCTTGCTGCTGATGCAAAAGGAGGAACAAGCAGATTAATGTCCCGAATTCATTGAGAGACGGCAGTCATCAGTCATTAGTGTTGACTCCAAACATCTACTGATGGATAAAATAATTACCCAGTTACTTTAGTGCATAATGTTGGAGAGTTACGGTGGTAGATTACTTTTCATAGGAAATGTTTCAACTACTTACTCAAGTACCGTTTTCATTTCTCTCTCCAAGACCATGAGAGCTGATGCTGTATTGGGCTGTTTTGCACACTTCCAGGACAAAATTTTTATTTTAAGTGGCCACTTTGTTGGTAATGTCTTACCAACAAACATCTTTATTATAATATTATAATAGATATTATCAATATAAGCTTGAAAAAGTAACTGGGGCAGTTTTGAAATTAACTTAATGCCTTTTTTTTTTTAAGTTTATTCATTTATTTATTTATTTACTTATTTTTTAACATTTATATATTTTTGAGACAGGGAGAGACAGAGCATGAACGGGGGAGGGTCAGAGAGAGAGAGAGAGACACAGAATCTGAAACAGGCTCCAGGCTCTGAGCTGTGAGCACAGAGCCCGACGCGGGGCTCGAACTCACGGACCGTGAGATCATGACCTGAGCCGAAGTCGGACGCTTAACCAACTGAGCCACCCAGGCGCCCCTAAAGTTTATTTTTTGAGAGCAAGAAAGGGCAGAGGGGCAGAGAGAGGGGAAGAGGAAGAGGACTCCACATTGTTAGTGCAGAGTCTGACATGGGGCTCGATCTTGCAAACCATGAGGTTGTGACCTGAGCCAAAATCAAGAGGATGCTTAATGGACTGAGCCACCCAGACTCCCCTGCCTTTCTTTGAATACTATGGATTCCCAATGATGTGTCCGTTCTTTCTTGGCCGCCTTGATAGCTCTAGACTTGGGAATTTTAAATAGCCACTTCTGCCTCTTTTCCCGGTTGATTCCTCTTTGAGGTCATTCCCTGCTCCCCCACTTTGCTGTCCTGCCTCAATATGGGGTCTCCTATCTGTGCCCACCCACTCCTAAAGGAAGAAAAGTTGGTCCGGTTGGGGTCCTCTGAGTATCTTTTCAACTCTTGATTGAGGCAGTTTCTTACTGCCTGTAACTTAGCTGGTTCTTTGCTTTGTTTCAGTCAACAATTCAGGGGAATTAGGAAGGACTAGGGGAGGCGCCATACATTTCAGAGTCACACAACACAGAGCCCAGGAAGCAGCACACGCCAGAAAGAGAGGTCTCCAGGTAGCAGTGTGAGCACGAAAAGGAAAGGAAAGAGAGACACACAGAAGAGAACACCAACACTTCTGATTTAGAGTCTGTATTTCATTGCTTTATAATGATAAGCAATAGCTGTGTTGTCTTTTAATTTAAGAACTATATTCCTGCCTTTTCCCTGTGTCCTTCGGAAGGTGGCAGTTAATGGAACTAACAGTGGTCTAGCATCAGCACCTAGAGAGTTAAGAAGAAATCAGTGTGCCTTGAGGATTTCTCAAGATGGCGGCCTTGGGCCTCAGAGCAAGATTACACTGTGGGGTTTTAATCACATTGGGCCCAAACATGTTAAATCCAAAGTCTTCTGAATTCTAAACCAAATTGCTATCTTTTGTTAGATAGTAATTGCCTTATGAGCACAATTTTTTTTTTTTTCCCAGAAAGCCTTTCTTTGACTTTTTTACTAAACCCTTGAATATAAATCAGTTACAGAAATTATGTCTTTTCTCCCATTACTGTGGGAAATTTCGGTCTAACCTACCCAATCCTCACCCCCAACCTTGGGCCTTCCTTATCCCTGGGCCGGGATCTGGCAGGATGCGGAAACAGAACCTCAGCACGGCCCCCTTCCCACCAACCTCTGCATCTCACCCCTCCCTTTGCCCACACTGGCTGTTCCGTCCCACAGCTCTTGATCCCACTGCGTTTTAGCAGATTCCCCATTCTTCACACCTTCTCCAGAAACCCCTGCAGCCCCCCGCCGCCCTGACTCCCACCATGGGCCTGAAAGGAAGAGCAGGTCTGCTCCATCCACTCATTCACCGCGTGTCACTGTGCTCCTGCTCCGTGTGCCCCGGGCTGGGGTTGCAGGCGCACGCCTCCGCCTGCTGGCATGGGGCTCATGTCCGTAGTGGACGAGGAGAGGAGAGGTTAGGACTGTCCACTCGTGCTCTGCACCTGCCTCCGGCATGCCTGCCCCCTGCCTTGCTGCACCTGTCTAGTGCCCTCACGCCCTCAGCCCCATCCCTCCTGACGCTGACCTTCACATCCCAGCCCTGCTGTGTCACCGTCTATCCTGGGTGCTCTTTATTACTTTCTCCAGCTTCTGAGCTTATCTGTATATACCGGTAATTACTGTTCCACAACAGAAATAACAGAGCGACATTTCTAACCTTTGCTAGAGATTTATCTAGTTTGAGCACTATTTTCAAATTTCTCTACAGTGAAGTAATTTTTCTAACTCCTGCCCGTTTTCATGAGATTTACCGTATGTTATTGTTTTTAATACAACTAAAACCCTACTTCTTTCTTGTTGAAGATGATCTCAAAGTAGAGCAGGCTGTCGGGATGGGAAATGGAATTCTCCTCACGTGGAATTACGATCCCAGCATGACTTGTGACTATGTTATTAAGTGGTGTAACTCCTCTCGGGCCGAGCCCTGCCTCATGGACTGGAAAAAAGTCCCTTCCAACAGCACTGAAGCTGTAATAGAATCTGGTAAGATGAACTCATGCCTCTTAATGAAAGTTCTTAAAATATATTTTTAAACGGCAGTATATGGTGTGACTGGGTATAATGAGTGACCACCCGCCCCCCCCCCACCACCACCACTGTGAATTGGTGTGACTTTTCTGGAAAGTGCTTTGTAGCCATATGTGTGTGAAATGGTTCATATCTTTTGATCTAGTAATTACTTGTCTGAGAATTTATTCCAAGAAATAATCAGAGTGACATCGGATACCATGTAAGAATGTTCACCACAGTGGTATTTATAAACATAAAAATTGAAAACCCAAACAGCAAATAGGAGAATGAGTAAATTACAGTACATCTAGAAAGTGGAATGTTAACGCCAAAGATTGTGTCAAATATGTAACACCAAGGACAAGTGCTCCTGAAGAAAAAAGACTGGAACCCTAAGTAGTATGGTCTCACTCATCGTGTGCTCAGGGTGCAGGTTGAGGGGTTAGGCAGAGCCGAGAACAAAGGACTCGCAGCCATCACTGCTGGTGTAGGGCATGGGGGCACCCGTGTGGCAAGGGGCATGGTGCGTGCATGTTTTGGGGGGCCGTTCCCAGTGTCTGACTGTTGATGAGCCGTGAGTCCTACCAGGTGAGCTGCTTTAGATATGAGCAGTCTCAAGTTCAGCCATGAGGAGTGTGTGGTAACCTGCAGGCTAAGCCAGCCCTATCCTTGGTAATTACAGCCCCCTTTCCACTATCATTGTTCCTTCTGAGTGGCTGATGAGTGTTTTGTGCCTTTGCCCTCGGGAATTGTGGAACATGTAGCTCAGTGGTGGTGGTGCTTCTCGAGGTCATTCCGTTGCCGTGGTTCTCCCTCACATGGGCACAAGGCTCAGGAGAGCAAGCAGCTGCTGATTCTTATCTCCCAGAGAACCAGGGCTACCTGCCTGCCCTTTTCACTGTCAAATGGTGAAGATGAGTCCCGCCCACGAGATTACTCCAAGTCAGTTGAGATTATTTGCCACTTCTTGAAATATGCAGTGGTTCCCTTCATCCTTTCTTAGAGCATACCTCCCTCATCAGAATGCCCAGCTCATACCAGCTCCTCTCCTGGGCCCCCTCCTCCCCCCATGGAGCTGCCTGAGTCTCCCACAGTCCTGGCACACCCCACCGGAGCTCTCGTCCATTTTCCAGCCTTCTCGCTTGGGCTTTGAGAATGACTGGGTGGACTAGGGCAGGCTCAGTGGTGTGGAAAGGGGTCTCCTTGGATAGCGTGTGACCTGTAGGGTGAGAGGGCCAGCCTCCCGTGCCAAGGCAGGTGAGCAAAGGCCCTGCGGTGTGGTTGAGAGAACAAAGGCTCCGAGAAGTAGGTGGCTTGGCCCAACGTCACAAAACTGGTGTGGGATAGCACCAGGATTCACATTCAGAGCTGTTCTGAGCCTCAGGAGGCCAGGAGTTGTCTCCATTATATATGGTTGCTGGGAGGCACTTCTCTTGTCCCCTTTATGTACTCACTCCACTATCCTCTCTATCTTATGACCTCAAAACATGGAACCCCACTCGGGCTCTTTTTCTTCTTCAGGCGGTGGAACCCTATAGAATACTGATACACATAATTGTAACATAACGCTGGGTGCGTGCAGATTACAATAACCTCAGGTACACCTGTCTCGAAAGAAAAAAGTTGCAGAATGATTGTAGAGGTTGATCCATCTCTCCTTTGAGCTTGTAGACCCACTGGTGTTCCTTGGGCATGTAGCTGGAGATCTGGTGCTCTCACCACACCAGAATTTCCCCCCAAGCAGTATCATCTCCCTAGACCACCACTGGTGAGCTCCTGATTGCCCTTTAAGGCCCTGTTCACATGTCACTTCTTGGTGGATTTTCGTGATATTCTTAAATTCATTTGGTCATTGAAGGTGCCACAGCCTATGATAGACCCCTGTGGTCTAGCACATTGTGTCATGGTTACCCCATTCGTCTGTCCCCCCACCACTCTGCCAGCCTCTCTAGGCCATGGGCCATACTGTGTCCGCCCATTCCCAACATTTCTCACGTTGCATGGTATTGAGGAGGTATCTTAAAAGGGATTTTTTAAACTGAAGTTAAGAATCTTCTCTTGCATGTCTTGTGAAGTTAATAACTCAAGGGCACTGAATGGGAATGCTACAAAGAGAGGCTGACTCTATGGCCAGGTCCTTCCACCCTGCAGCATCAAGGGAGGGTGGAAATGTCAGTGTCTGCTTTTGGGAGCAAGGAGGGAGAGAGAACACTGGCCAGGGAAGGGCTTCCAGGGGCTTGATGGGGACCTGCGCCTTGCTAGTAAACTGACCCTGGACCAGATCCTGGGGAGAAGTCTTCATTGCTTGGTTTTAAGAAACAAAATGCAAGTTTTGATCACTGTTCTTTCCCTTCAAGGTCGTGTCATATTATAATACTGTTCATTACAACAGAAGCGAATTTGTTTAATTTTTCTTCGGTCACTTTTCACTTTGTCAATTTTGAAAATACAGATGTATTGTTTTATTTTTTTTTTTTTTTAATTTTTTTTTCAACGTTTTATTTATTTTTGGGACAGAGAGAGACAGAGCATGAACGGGGGAGGGGCAGAGAGAGAGGGAGACACAGAATCGGAAACAGGCTCCAGGCTCCAGATGTATTGTTTTAGAAGAAGAAAACATCTGTTTAAAATCAGCTTTGGAAATTTCAGAATAAGTTAGCATAGATTGGATATTTCTAAAATAGATGTCCATAGTAACATGTACTTATTAAAATTAATTGTGTTCACCCTGTAGATCAGTTTCGACCGGGTGTAAGATACAATTTTTTTCTGTATGGGTGCAGAAATCAAGGATATCAGTTACTGCGTTCTATAATTGGATATATAGAAGAATTGGGTAAGTTACGTGGGTAAGATTTCTTGGAGTTCAAGGTAATGTGAAGAAATAGAAATCAATTGCAAGAGTAGATTCTATAAATAGATTAAATCGAGATACTTAGCTCAAGGAAGGAAAAATAATTCATTTGATGAATTTAAAATCGTGATTACTTCATCTTCATTTCTCTAATGTTTATATTTCACAATTTCACCATTGAGAAAACCAGATCTTCATTTTGATGTCAAAGATACTTAATTTGCACTTAAACACATTTAAAACACCATTAGCTTCGAGACCGTCTATTGGAGTGACCGCTTACAGACTTGGCCCAGGACGCTTCCCTGGGTGTGTGTGTCCTGGGTTCCACCTGTGTGTCTAGTTATTAGTGTATAAGCTTCACAGGAAAAACACTTGTGATAGAATTTCTGAAATTTTATGACTCAGTAGAGAATAAGGTTCTAAGTCCAAATGCAGTTATTTTTGAGGATAGAAATTTCATGAAATGTTGATGTCTTGCTCCGTATCAGTAAATCCTCCCTTAACTATCCACTTTTTCCCTTTTACAGCTCCAATTGTTGCCCCAAATTTTACTGTCGAGGACACATCTGCAGATTCAATATTAGTAAGATGGGAAGATATTCCTGTGGAAGAGCTTAGAGGCTTTTTAAGAGGATATTTATTTTACTTTGAAAAAGGAGAGAGAGACACATCTAAGATCAGGGGTTTGGAATCCGGTAAGTAAATTACCTGATTGTGAGTATAGCAAGAACAGTACTTCCTAGAAGTTCTCATTAACCACAAAAAAAAAAGAAAAGAAAAAGTAATTCTGCTGAGCAACTTAATACTTGTTTCCAAAACTGTCTGAAAAATAGGTAAATGAAAATGTATGAATATGAGAATTTTAGGATTTTAGTGTGTGATAAAAGACATGTACCACCGTTCATTTAAATTATTTATTCTGCAGCCCTTGGTAATAAGCCCCATATGGCAGGGAGACCATCTCTTTCTAGTCTTGTATGATGCATAACATAGCATCTTACATAGCATCTGTAATTATAATGAGGAGAAAAGCTCAGGAACCCAAAGAATGGCTCTGGAGCGTCTGCTGTTCTGTGACAAAGAGCCACCCGTGCAGTTCACCAGGGCCTTAATGAGCTGGCCAGCTTAATTGACTTGACTGGGGACGTGTGTCTCCATTAGATCCTAAAAAGTACAGTCAGTCCTCGACAGTTGGTAAGCATGTGTCCAAAGACCTTAGAGAATTTTCAGATTTACAAATACAGAGATGTTTGCGCAGACCTCTGGCTTCTCCCTAAATTATATTTCTGTTGGGAGTCAGATGATTCCTATCCATAGCCACATAACACAAGCATATCATCTTTTCAGTTTGAGAGCTTTCATTTCCCTTAATGACCTCTCTTCAGAAAGAAGCCATTTTAATTATTTAATGCCTGTCCAGCAAGTAGAGAACAACAGTGCTGGATGGAGATGCTGACCAGGCATTAGCTAGGTTACTTCCCAGAGCAGCTGCCTTCCATGGGTACCTCCCCCACATCACTGAGGTCTGCATTTCTTGAACCTTCCACTGCCTGTGAGTGAGAAAAATCCTAAACACAAAGTTCTACAAGCATCCAGAGTCTAGTGAAACTTTTCTTAAATGCTCAGAAATTTTACACTTGGATCAGCTAAAATTCTAGCATATGGACTTCCATTTAGAGGTGGTGGATTCGTCACTAAAAGAAGAAAACAAAGGCAACTGGACAGGCGAGAGTACACCGGATGTGGATGTTTGGGAGCTGATGGGCGTGGGGCACATGACCTAGAGAAAAGCGGAGCTCCATGAAATCCAGGTGGACGTTCAGGCTTCAGTGAGAAATAATTTCACTCATTGTAGGGGCCAGGATTGGAGACAGGTGGCGAGGATGGATATGGACTGAGCAGTGAGGGTGATTGAAAGTCTGCAAGAAGCAGTTAGAACCCCCAAGTCCTGCACTGACTTCATGTAGTGAACATGAGTGCTCTCTCCTCTGCCTGAAGACAAGGGGTTTATTCTTTGGAGAAACTGAGCCAGAGAGCCTCCAGAGAGGGGAACATGACAGGAAGCAGTGTCTGAAGCACCCTGCCTTCTCCTTCCTCTAATAGGAAGCTAATGGGACATCTTCAGCTAGGCCTGTTTCCTTGGACGAGATTGGAGGATCTTTCTTTGGAAAAAGTACATGGTTCCTGAGGAATGACACAAAAGGTGCTGATAGTGGGGGGCTGTCCCAGTGAAAGGCTGGAAATTGACCTGATCATTTCCCACCAGTGATAAGCGATGCCCACCAACCAGTAAGCGCCACCAGTTCACAGTGACCTTCCAGAGGCTCACTCTTAACCATGACTAGCAGCCAAGGGTAACCAGATGGTTGAGAAAGATTCTTAACACGAGGACAGAAACCGGAAGAAATGAGAGGAAACAGGTTCAGTGTAGGGAAACAAATTTAAAACTATCCTTGTGTGGTTGAGATGCGCTGTATTTATTGAAAGGGCATGATGTTCTAAAAAGGAACAATCAGAAGATAGGTAAGGGTTCATCAAAATTAAAAATGTGATCTAAGAAAATTTTAAAGAATTAAATAGAAGATAGAGGAAAATTGAAAATAGAGAAATTCTTCCCCAAATTACATGAATGCAGAGGAGAAAACTTTGGAGTAAAACGATTAGGAAGTTGGAGCATCAGAGACCTGCACTGTCATGCGAGAGAGAAGAGGGAAATAGAAGGAAATTACCAAAGAAGGAGCATAAGACCATTTCCCAGAAGTGAAAGACCAGGCTATATAGAGTAAAAGTACACAGATAAATAGAAAAAAAAAATCTACACCAAGGTAGATCGTCATGAATTTCCAGAGCACCTGTGATAGATAAAGAACAAGTCCTAGAAACAGAGAAAAGTGGCTTGTGTGTGAGGCATCAGGAATGAGAGCGGCCTCGGACTTCTCAACAGTATACCAGATGCCGGAAGATAGCACAGCTATGTGATACTGACTGAAAATCTTTCAACCTACAAGTCTGTACTCTGTCAATCTTCCAGCCCGTGTGAGAGCAGAACGAAGGCATTCTCAGACCTGGAGAGCTGCAGATCTTTCCTCCCCCATGCCCCCTTGTCAGGGGGCTCTAGAAGAGCCCATCATCCTGAGGAAGCAAGGGGTCAGGCCCGTCCAGGAAGGTGGGAGCTAGGAAAGCCTCACGTCTGGAGCAGACACCCTGGGGAGGGGACCCCGGGGGACATAAGGGTTTGGGGGGAGCTGGTCGTGGCACTGGGATTTTGTTGTTGGGCCACGTGAAAAATTGTGTTGAATATTCACAGGAGGATATGGGAAGAATTAGGAATAGGTACACTAAGCAGATGAGGGCAAAAACACGCAGTTACAACAACAGTAAAACAAGAAAGGAAACATGAGCAGACCAAGCAATTTGTCTTAACAGGAGTTCATGTTTCTATGATCCTAGTGATGTACACGCTGGATTTCCCAGACATTTCGATGTGTTTGTGTGAATGACGTGGGATGAGAGGGAGAAGGGGTGTGGAGAACACCAAAGCGTCACCTTCTTTGTAGGACGTGCATACGGAAGGTCTACATCAAATTTATAAATCAAAATCAAATCAGATTTGTAAATCAAAGCACTGCCAGTCTGAGGTTTCTTTTTAAAATACGGAAGTAAATCCGCAAAGAGGCAGATTGTGTGGTGATTGTCGGTGGCAGGGGAAGGTGCTGGCAGGGAGCTGCTACTTTTTGGCTGTTAGCCAATTAGTACAGTTTGGTTTTGCAAACTGTTGTCTTCCGGTATTTTGATTCAAACTTGAAAATAATGGTTTAGACACTTCTTCATACTTCTTTTGAAATGATTCAAGACTTCCTCGCCAGTGACTCGTCTGGCAACCCTGGTGCGCTGCCTCTACCACGGGTGGTTTGGAGCAAGTGCTCTAGCGAGGCGGGCTCTCCTCCCTCGAGCCTCTCTCTCAGCTCAGGCAGGACCAGCCCCAGGCACCGCGTCCCCCTCCCCAGCAAGTTGCGGTTGTGGCGTGTTCTCATGTCCTTAGGAAGAGAAGAGACTTCTCTTGTTTGTCGGCTGTACACTGGGATTGTCCTAGGGAATGTATGGCAACTTCACTTCCACAGGCAGAGAAACTCAAGCTCAGAGTGGTTTACGTAACAGGTCCAGATTCCACGACTACTAACTGGCAGAACTTAGCTGATTCCACAGGCCTTGGTCCTCCCGGTGACCAGCAACCAGTCACTTGAAAGGGATGTGGGTAGAACAAGAGATGAATGACCAGGTGTTTAAAATGGTGTAGAGATCAGGAATAATAATCTTCGCTTTAAAAATAGGTCGTTCTGATATAAAGGTTAAGAATATTACCGACCTCTCCCAGAAGACACTGAGAATTGCCGATCTTCAGGGTAAAACGAGTTACCATCTGGTCCTGCGAGCCTATACAGATGGTGGAATGGGCCCAGAGAAGAGCATGTTTGTGGTGACAAAGGAAAATTGTAAGTTAATCACTGCTGTTGAGATGCTTTCCACACTTGAGTGCACATAACGCTTCTAGCAAGTTTTGTCGCTGTAGGAACCCTCTTCTAAAAAATTTCACGTGTTGCATGTTTAAAGTGGGTGGCCAGCAGTGTTAAGAGGCCATGGGGATGGCTTCATATTTATTCTTGTCAGTTATCTGGAGCTGTTTCCTCGTGGGTACCTAAGAAATTAAGGATACCTCTGAAGTCTGGAGTTCTGAATGCATGTTGAATTCAGATAATGGTGACCCACTTTATCCTTTTTTGCCCTAACTATTCTAAATGTGATTTTTAACATATCTAGAGAAGGGTGAAAGAAATATCCTTAAAAAAAAAGGAAAGCCCAGCATTCACAAATTTGAGATGGAGACTGGGGAAGATAGTCTTGACTGTCCGTGGCAAAGAACTTGAGTCGGGGCACGGCGTGTCCTGTAGCCCCGAGGTGGGCTTCACACACTGAGTAAAGCACCATGAGGATACAGTTCTCAGCCAGGGGTGATTTTGCCTCCTGGGGGATACTTGGCAATGTCTGGTGACATTTTCGGATCCCAGAACTGTAGGGTGCTCCTGGGATCACATGGGTGAAGCCCAGGGATTCTGTGGAACTTCCTAGAGCGTGCACGACAGCCTCCTCGCCCGCCCCATACACAGGGAAGAAGAATCTAACGGTCAGTAGCGCTCAGCTGTGCTCTAAAGAATTTTAAGTATTAGTGTAAACATTATTAAAATGCCTAAAGGTCATATTTGAGTAGTTTTTCAATGTCCCTGGAGCAGTGAAATTTTTTTCCCTTTATTTTTTTTATTTTTTTTTTTTTAATTTTTTTTTTTTTCAACGTTTATCCATTTCTGGGACAGAGACAGAGCATGAACGGGGGAGGGGCAGAGAGAGAGAGGGAGACACAGAATCAGAAACAGGCTCCAGGCTCTGAGCCATCAGCCATCAGCCCAGAGCCTGACGCGGGGCTCGAACTCCCGGACCGCGAGATCGTGACCTGGTTGAAGTCGGACGCTCAACCGACTGCGCCACCCAGGCGCCCCGTCCCTTTAAATAATCTATCAACTTAAATGTCTTCTGATAGGAATTTATTCTATACTTCATGCTAAAAATAGTGATGTGAATATATCCAATATTCTCTTTTTAGCTGTGGGATTAATTATTGCCATCCTCATCCCAGTGGCGGTGGCGGTCATTGTGGGAGTGGTAACGAGCATTCTTTGCTATCGGAAACGAGAATGGTAATGGTACCTGCATTTACTCTTGCTGTTGTGTTCTTAAGAGCATGATTGTTTAGTTTATGTGTTAACGGAGAAGTACTTGGCTGAAACTAGTCAGTGAAAAATGTGGATTTAGTCAGAATCAATGTTGGATTTAATAGTAAGCAAGAACATGGCATGTTATTTAAAGGTTTTTAGTCAAGTGAAAGGTAAATTTTTTCCTGCTGTATTTACTAATAATTTTAAGTAATAGCAGATATACTAAAAAATATTTACAGGCATAAATAGGGCAGTACCTCTATGCAAGATTAATGATTAGGATCACGTTTGTCCTGATGACCTGTTTAGAAACTACTATCATTTATTCATTATTCAACAAATATGAATGACATCTCCCATGTGAAGAGTGAGACAGAGGTGAACTAAATAAGCGTGATCCTTATAGACTTCTATCGTAGTAGGGAAAGGTGGACATTAAACACATAATCATCCAGTAAATGCACGCTTACAAAGTATGAGTGGGTACTAGGAAAGTCACTGGGCACCGGGAGGGGAATAACAGGAACCACATCACTAGAGATGCCAACCAAGGCTTCCCTATGGGAGTTCCATTTGAGTGGAGTCCCAAAGTGTAAGGAGAGGAGAGAGTGTTCCAGGGAGAGAGAAGAGCTCCCGTGCGGGCTCAGACATTGGAAAGAGCTTGGTCATCTGGAGAAAGTGAGAGGAACTGTGTGTCTGGGTGAAGCTTGAGAGGCAGGAGGTGAGGTGAGGTGGTAAGCTGGGACTCTGTGTGAGAGAGTACATCATGGTCAACTGGCAGGCACTGTCCTGGGCTGGGTTTGGGACAGATGGCTGTGTTCAGGCATAGACAGCCCTCACTGGCATTAAAAATGCCATCATTCATGACAGAGAAGAGAATGTATTCTAATAATCTCGGTTTATAAATTAGCATAGTAATAGTTTAGAACTATAGAATACCCTGTTTCGGTAACCATCTTTTCATTACCAAAAATCACATTTTAAAAGTGATTTTAATACAAAAGATAACATGAGAGAGTTTATTTTTTTTTATTATTATTTTTTTAATGTTTATTTATTTTTGAGACAGAGAGAGACAGAGCATGAACAGAGAGAGAGGGAGACATAGAATCCGAAGCAGGCTCCAGCTCTGAGCTGTCAGCACAGAGCCCGATGCGGGGCTCAAACTCACGGACCGTGAGATCATGACCTGAGCCAAAGTCGGACGCTTAACCGACTGAGCCACCCAGGCGCCCCAACATGAGAAAGTTTAAAAGCTAGAACATTTCATACTTAACATTTAACAAAGTTGTTTTGTTTTTTCCTGCAGGAATTTCAAATACTAAACTTCCTTTTAACAGCTATAAATGTAATATGGCACTGAGAAAATACCCTTTATGTTTGCATTTAGTTTTTGCTCAACATTAATAGCCTTTTCCCCTAATAGTCCAGAACCTGTTACGAGCAGTGGAGAACTGCCTGATGCAAATATGTTCCCACAGTAATGGGCCCTGCTTAATCTAGTTTGCACTGTGGACGTTTGAGTAGACGAGCAGGTCCTCTGTTTCACTTATGATTTGGGAGTACAGTCACCATTTCAATTCATTGCTTTCCATTTTCAGAAGATGCTGTCGTTCTAAAATAGAAGTACCGCTTGTCTGTTTCAAAGAGGAACCTCTCAGTGCATTGTACACAAAGATTCATGAATGATCACACTAAAAAGGATCTTGCATTTTTATCTCAGAAGTTCATTAAAGCATCATATAAAATGTCCAAGTAAACCTAGTGATTTACTAACTTATTTGTTGTCTAATTGATCATCTCAGTTATTAAATGTACTTAATCATCTTTATTTAAAGGATTAAAGAAACCTTCTACCCTGACATTCCAAATCCAGAAAATTGTAAAGCTTTACAGTTTCAGAAGAGTGTCTGTGAGGTAACCCTTTATTTTCTTACGTTTCTCTTTGAAGTACTGGCCTCCTTTTTTCAGTCTTTTGTGAAAAGCTTTTAATGTGCAAATATCATTCAAGGTAAAATGTATCAAGCGAAAGAGCAGTGCTTTAACATCTGCTGAACTTCTGAAATTATTAATTTTAACTTGTTTTTACCCTGCTCTTTTTTCCATTGCTATTAATAGCAAGGAACATATTGATATGTAAAAAAGTAACTTTGTTCTAGCAGGTACTACAGAAGAGTAGAGACAAATTTGTATAAACAGCTGTGAAAAAAATCCCTCCAGCAACGCCCCTTTTTGTAGGAAGGGCGTTGTGGCAGCTTTTAGTGCTATTCTTAATCATTGTTTCATAATCTATTTCTAGGGAAACAGCGCTCTCAAAACATTAGAAATGAATCCTTGTACCCCAAATAATGTTGAAGTTCTGGAAACTCGATCAGCAGTTCCTAAAATAGAAGATACAGAAATAATTTCTCCCGTAGTCGAGCGCCCAGAAGAGAGCTCTGATGCGGAACCCGAGAACCATGTGGTTGTGTCCTATTGTCCGCCAGTCATCGAGGAAGAAATACCGAACCCGGGAGTGGATGAAGCCGGAGGGACCTCACAAGTCATTTACATCGATGTCCAGTCCATGTACCAGCCTCAGGCAAAACCAGAAGAGGAACAAGAGAGCGACCCCGTCGGGGGGGCAGGCTATAAGCCACAAATGCACCTCCCCATCACTTCTACTGTAGAAGACCTGGCTGCAGACGCTGACTTAGATAAAACTGCAGGTTACAGACCTCAGGCCAATGTAAATACTTGGAACTTAGTATCTCCAGACTCCCCCAGATCCACAGACAGCAACAGTGAAATTGTCTCTTTTGGAAGTCCCTGCTCCATTAACTCCCGACAATTTTTGATTCCTCCTAAAGATGAAGACTCTCCTAAATCGAATGGAGGAGGATGGTCCTTTACAAACTTCTTCCAGAACAAACCGAATGACTAACAGTGTCACTCTGTCACTTCAGTCTGCCATCTCAGTAAGCTCTCACTGCTGGTGCTGCCGTGCCAGCACGGGGCATCTTGGAGGGATCCTGTGAAGTGTTGTTAGCAAGGTGGACCTCACTGCGCAAGTTACACTCCAAGTGTTAATGTGCTCTTAACGTAGTCTCATGGCCCAAGTAGGGTAACTCAGAAATCCAGACCATGCAACTCAAGTTTCGGAGCTATCTGTGATTAGAGCCAAAGAATTCTCTCGTGCTCCACCTTTGGGGAGCACTTCACGGCTAATCCTGTCCGGTCCCACACATGGCAAAACAACTCCCACAGCAGCGCGTTCTGTTCTGTCAGTGGTTTTCTCATACGGATACTTTATGGAATTGCAAGCAGATTTACAGGCACAGGAGAAAAATGTCAAAGTAACAGATGATGTTTATTTGCCTGACACTTGCTCCATTTAGATGAAAACCAAGCACAGATTTCAAAATTGTTAACATCATTCTCCTCTATCCACAGCATTTACGAAAAATTAATATAATTTTTAACGTAGCAACAGCTACTTAGTGTTTTGTTTGATAAAGTATACTGATTTCCGTGCCTACTGTATAATGGTTATCAAACAGTTTTCTCAGGGGTACAAACGTTGAAAATGAGCGTGACACTGACCAGCCCAAATGAGAATCGTGTTCTCTTGCTTTGGGAGGGTTTACAAACCTGTCCCTTATTTTGTAGCTTGCATGCGGACTTCCCTTGTTGCAGTTGGTTGCCCTAATACTTAAAATTGAAATTTCTGAGACTGCAGATCTAAGTTTTTCTAAACATCTGTTTTTTTGCGTGTGACACGGTGCCCGTTTTGTAAACATGAGCAAATTCAGTATTACTGATAAACACAGGATTCCCGGGGTTTCCTGTTTGAGGTGACTACTGGGCAGTCTCGCTGTGTCAGCCGTTCTCGTGCAGCAGCCCTGATCGGTGTCAGTGCCTCCTGAGAAGGCTGTGCCACGGAGCCCCACGCACCCAGGCGGTGATGACCCAGGACATCTCGTAGCAGACGTTCCTCCCGATCAGGCATTTTGGCAGGTTCTGCCTCTGAAATGATCGTGAGTCCAGACTGTTTGATCCAGTCCTCAAAGTTTTAAATCTAAAACTAAAAAGAGAATGCTTCCTGTAGGAACAGTTACTCAAGGGCTATTTTGTATGAACTGTCACAAAGTCAGTTTGAATCCGTGGGCACGCCTGCAGTAAGGGCACAGCATTTTCTTTGTGAGCTGCCCGTGACTGTGTGTCCTCTCAGCATCCTCTGCCCCCTTCGGTCTTCATAAGTGATGTCTAGGACGAATGTGGTCAGAATGAAAAACTCAAAAGTGTATCTTCTGTTTCCCTCACCCCCACGTTGTCTTGTGTGTTTTGTCTTTTGACAGTTAAGGCAAAGTACCTGAAAAATGGACATCTCTGAATACATCAAAATGTGCCTGGTTTTTTCTTTTTTATCATCCGAGGTTCTGTGATGTATTTGCATATAATGGATCAGTTGTCTTTTTTTCTAGCTCCTAATGTTTCTTTTATAAAAACCATGTCATGGAAAAAAGCCACAGGGTGACAAGGAGCAAAATCCATTTGGGTACTCTATGAATCCTGGCTCTAATCGCTAGAGTTCAACTAAATTCTTGAGCTTCATGTTACATGGACACGTGCGATGAACTAGAACTAATTATATACACACACGGTATATTAAAACCATGTCATAGCTCCTTGGGATTTAAAACAGTGAAAAATCTATCAAGCCAGAGCCATCCCTAACAGTTTTCTCTTCTTCTTTATCTTCTTGGGCTCCTTTCCTCAGCTTACACCCCAGACACTCAGACCTGGGGCTCCCTTCGTTTCCCGCCGTGGCTGGTCATTACCGCGCCCCTGCTGCCCGCAACTCATGCCTCGTTCCCCCTGAAACCAGATGGATCCTGCACTTCCATCTCCTTAGGATAGCATATGTGTTGGCTAAGGTAGACATTTTTTTTGGTGTGAACTACACCTCACCGAGAATGGGAAAAGTCAGGCCAGCAGAAATTGATCTGTGTCATCAGTACATATGCATTATGCATTGCAGCCGTGGCCATGTGGATCTGATGCCCTTTCCAGCCTGTACAGCTCATTTGTTCAGCTGACAGGGAATATCACTGGGCTGTTGAGTCCTTTCACCTTGTCCGAGACTTCAGTACTTTTCCTGCATGAAAAAGGTTCAGAGAGCTGCTCGGCTCTGCTCTCCCCTGCCTCTGGGGTTCCATACACAGTGATCACTAGGTTAATGGGAAGCAGAGTAACACTGTTAGTGTGGGTAGGCTCCTGATAAGTTGCCTCATGCTTCGGAGTATGTGGTTTAGGTGTCAGGCCAAAGGTTCCTTGCCTTTTCCCACGGAATTGAAGACAGCCAGACCCACTGTGTAAATCCTAAGTTATTACCCCCCACCCACTCCCAACCCCCCAACCTGGGCATATGGGGGTGGCCTCAACACGGGGAGAGAGAGGGGAGGGGTGGAGAGAGAAGATGCCCTTTGTCACATATCCAGTTGTTTGTGGCACTGGAGACCCTGGTAAATGTGCACTGTCCGTCAATGCTGGGGCCATGCTCCAGTGTGAAAAGCAGTTTCGTAGGGGTCCTGCTCTGTCCAGTCATGGTAGCGCCTCTGCCTGGGGCAGGGGAGACTAGAATTGTTCTCTCCAGCCCTTCCTGACTGGGAAAGTAATTGGGAAATCCCTCTTTCCTCAACTAAGGCCTAGTCATTGCTTAGAACATTCTAAATATCTGAACTATAGTTACGCCCCACCATGTCTGTTTAATAGTACTGTGTTATTAGGACGCATTTTCATATCTCTTACAAGCCAGTTCACTTAGTAGCCAATTTCAGATCAAGTTTCCCTTGTGAGAAATGGAGGTTCTGGTGGTCATTATGGCTGCCTTTCTGTTGTGAGTGGCCCTCCTAGCTAGGTAAACAACATTTAGCATAAAAATATTCTTAGAAGACGTAGCTAGCATTTTGACATTAGCTAGAGCTTGTACATTATGGACTGTGTGGATTAATCTCCACATAGAGTTGCAGTCATCAGTGTGTTGAACTGTAGAAGCCTGGATTTGAGATTGTGACCCTGGGTATCTGGACAGTTGTGTGTTTATGTGCTTAGGTGACAGAGGTGCTCTGTTCTGCAGCTGAGACTCAGAAGCAGCCGTTCGTGGAACAAGTTCAGGGCGGAAGTGTCAGCCTCGTCTTCCATACCAGCATAACCTTCACGGCCCGTGGGTCTGAAGAATTTAGACACCCAGTACTGTCGCCCTCTCAGAAACTGGTGAAAGTCACACTGTTAAAACTTGATGCAACTTGGATTCTTGCTGGAAGTTATTAGTCCTGTAATTCTTAGTGGTTTTCATGTTGTCCACGTTTAGGAACATTACAGCCCTTTCTGTGTTTGAATAACTAGATTTAGGTTAGTGCAAAAAGAATTTGAAATCAATTTTACGGTCTTTTGAAATTGAAGTACTCCCTAACATTCGACATGCAGAAAATGTTATCAAAGCTTTCTCCTGCTCAGGCACATAATCTGATAAGACTTTTTTTTTTTTTTTCTATTTACACTAAAGTAATTTTTACTGTTATCTGTTTCGAACCATTTAAACACTTGCATATCTTTTATAAAATGTCTTTTTTTTTTCTTATTTCTTATCTAAAATTAAGCATCTCAGAATTCAAATGTGAGATCATTAACTATTTACAAAGACTAGGTACATAGTGGGAGTTCAATGAGTAATTGTTTATCGAGGCCCCTTCCAGAAAGTGCAGAATAACTAGTTTTCCTGAAGGGTGGTATGTCCCAGGATCTAGCGTGTGTGGATCTAAGACTATCGGCTGAAAGATTCAGATCTACTCACGAAGTAGCTCCAGTTTCAACGAAAACTTGGGAAAGACTCCTGCAAAAGCATCACTGTCTTATTCCTTGCATCTTATTCCCTCCCTCATGAGTATTCGTAGTGTCTTTTTATTTGATGGCTACAAAACTTGGGACCTGTTTGTGCCAACCAGCATGTGTTCTAGCGAACCAACACTACACTGATGTGTGAGCTTAACCGATTAATGTAAGCATTCATTCATTCTCTGGATAAACTCTTTCTTCAAAGCGTTTATTTTAAACTGGCACTTCCCGCCAAAACAAAATTCCATGGTACCGTGCCCATCCATCTTACTTTTTATATCCAGAAGAAAATTTTTCACAGAAGGAAAAGATTTTCTAAACTTACTGTAAATGCATCTTTTAGATATGACCTTAGAATATCATTGGAAAGCACTTGGTTTAAATTTGCTCCCTTTATGTCTTCATGGATTATGTACCAGGGCTATTAATATTTAAACTTCTTATTTCAATACGGTCGTGAGATTTTTATTTCTTTTCAGTTTGAGCTTTTGTCTATTACATGATCATATTCATGCCAGTTATAATACAAATGAGCTATTTTTAATGCCTATATGGAGGATCAAGAACATTAAGTTCATGTGTCAGGCTTTATCGTGTGTGGTAAAATTCCAGGGGATGTGATTTGATCTGGAATATATCCAAATTCTTACAATTATGATACTGAGTTCTGAAAGGTTTCTGTTGCTTTTAATCATGGGTAGTGCTTATTTCTCCCTCTATTAAGAATGTTCATATTTTGGATTAAAAGTGTTTTAAGAGGGAAAACTTCTGAATGTTTTTATGTACAAGTGCCTAGCTGAAGAACCATAGAAACAGGAAGTTCAAAATCTCTTAAATATGGAAACTATACTGATTGAATATTAACCAAATACAAAACAGTAATAACATCGTACTTTTTGATGGCTATAAGTTAAAAGATGTGGGTGGGGGAAATGAATATTTAATTGATAAGAAAATTAATTTGTGTTACATAAATCTTCTGAGATTGCCTTTGCAGTCAGTAGCCAGTCATAATTTTAAAAAGCCCAAATAACTAACACCATAGACCTTATGCTGTCCTTAAGCCAAAAATACTTTGTATACCTGGTTGATGGCTTATTTAAATGTATTGAAGTTCCTTATACATTTAAAATGTACTTCCCTTCATAATTATTCCATTTTAAAAAGGGGTAACTTTCAATTTCTGAACTTACTATTTCTCCTAAGCATTCCATTATAAGAGCTCAGAAAGATTTCTAGATGGTATATAAAATTTTCATTGAAACATGGACAAGCTAAACTGTTAGGTTTAACATTAGTATTTTTGTAATTGAGCATAGAAAACAATAGTAATTAATTATTTTCATAAGACATTTTTCAAATATTCTGCCCCCAATTTGATTCCAAAACTTTTTGGATGTTTATGATATACTCATCTATTTAATTTTTTCCTTCCAACATAATGCTTTGGGAAAATGTGAATATGTTATGAATAGTTGAAGACAACACACAAGAAAAAACCCTGTTCGGTTTGTTGTTGTGGAAGGGTGGGTATTCTAAGATACCATGGGCTTTGTTTCTCCTGTTATTTTCTCAGAAAGGAGCATGGCTTTTTCTTACATACATTTCAATTCAGAGTTGCTTGAAAAAGATTGGCCTGGATAGAAAGACATCCAAAATTTGAGATAGAACCACCTTAAAAACAGGTCCAAAGGTAAAAGTCACTTAAAAACTTAACTATCCTAAAGGAATGTGTTGCCTTTTCTTCTCTTTCATTAGTTGGCCAGAAGTCAGAGGTCCTCTTCATAACATTAGGAAATTGCCATTTTTTTACTTTCAAAATTGCATTGTAGTGAATTACTGTTTACAAAATACACATACTGTGAACAGATATAACTTTTTGTTTTTTATAAGGTTGTTTGTAGAGTGAGTGGTTTTTTTTTTTAAGGGTTCTGTGTTAAATATTTTCAGTTTTTAAAATAAATACTAGTAACTGTTTACTAATTTTTGTTTGGTCAGGTGTGTGCAGATGTAGCGGAAAGATAGGGAGAAATCAAATCCAACACTGTTCCTGTATTCATTTCTTAAAATGTCACCACTACAGACCTAAAAACAACAACAACAACAAAAAAAAACCCGAGCTATAATTTGTGATAATCTGTACCTAAAATCATACTTAATCATGTAAGGAAACATCTAAATACTCATGTAGAGGAAGCAAACTACAGAGTGCAGTATATTTGTGTGATTCAGTCTGATTCACAGAATTCCGAGTTCAAAATGGAATAAAACAACTCCACTTAACAGAGATGACAACTGAAGTATTTTCTGCCTTGTGAAAATGTGGAGATTATGTTGCTGTTAGAATGGAAAATTTGAACATTTTATATCCTCGTATAATTTCAGAATTTAGTTTCCATATCTTTTGGAGAACATGGTTATATCAAGAACATAGAATATAAGTAACCTATTACTAAGACACCTTAAATGTAAAACTAGTATGCTTGGCTGTTAACTCTAAAGATGTTACTTATGTTTGTTTTTAAAACATGCATGTATTTAACAATTTTATCATAGTATTGTCATGGAAAAAAATAAATATATTTTCTTACAACTTACGCAGACGAATTTGGGCATTACTGGTTTTTTTTTTTTTTTTTTTTCCCTCCTGTCTTAAGCACTTAGGAAAAATACCTTCTGCTTTAATACTTCTGTTAATTCTGATAAGAATTACACTGGTTTATGAAGCAATAACGTAGGGCTATCTATACATTTTTAATATTTTAATACATTGCTATGCCATTGAGATAATCATCTGTATCTTCCACTAAATCTATAATCTGTGTACCAGAAATGTTAGCATAAAAATAACCAAAAAGTGGGACTCCAACATTATAAAACAACACTGGTCCTTAAAAGTATGGTTTCTAATTTCTTCCCTTTGAAGACCAACATTTCTGGACCTTCTAGGAATATATCAAAATTAGTTTTATCTCAAGTTACCGAATTTGGAAATCCAGTCGTTGCTTCAGCAAAACCTCAGTAATTTTCAAGTAAGAAGTGATCTTTTTTTTTTTTTTTCCAACGTTTATTTATTTTTGGGACAGAGAGAGACAGAGCATGAACGGGGGAGGGGCAGAGAGAGAGGGAGACACAGAATCGGAAACAGGCTCCAGGCTCCGAGCCATCAGCCCAGAACCTGATGCGGGGCTCGAACTCACGGACCGCGAGATCGTGACCTGGCTGAAGTCGGACGCTTAACCGACTGCGCCACCCAGGCGCCCCGTAAGAAGTGATCTTAAGTAGAATTTCATAAGGGGGAGAAATTAAGTCTTTGGTCCTGTGTAGCCTGTGCTTTACCCAGAGTAACAACTGAAATATGAATGGGCCACAATTTAACCTGAAGAAACTGTGAACTAATTTTGAATTAGTTGTGAAACACGTGTTAGTGTTTAAGCCCTAAGAGAGCGTGTACATGTGGTCTGTCCTCCAGGGAGATGTCCATGCATAACTTGTTTCCCAGATGGTGAATTCTTGAGCCAAAATACATAGCCCCATCAACTGTAGGGACTTTGAAAAGGTCAAAAAGAGAGGAACGATGTATTAGGGAAAGAAAAGTAGAGATGTATGAACTTGTTTTTAATGTATTCAACATCACTAAAAATGTTAGTTTACAAACCCCAGTTCTTTACAAAAGAGCTGTGTAAAAGTTAGTTTTGAATGGCCTATGAGGTTGATCCAGTACCCTTCCCCTGGAGCGACTAACAGAAAAATTAAAAGTATTTATTCGGTCTCTAAGAACCAGCGAAGTTGATGTAACTAGAGATGTCTTGAACTAATTCGGGATTAAATTGGAGATGATTTTATCCCAGAGTGATTAGTTTCAGATTAAAGAGACAAGAAAAGCTTTTGAGGAGGATTTTGGTAAAAACTGGGAAGCAGAAATCCTGTTAAAATGAGTGCAACTGAAGCGTCCTGGCTGCTCAAGATTCTCTCTGAACCTTTGAAAGGTGAGAACGAGTCTGAGGTCCCAGCTCAGATGCAAATCTGCTTCCCGGGTGACCCCAGCCAGCTTTATCACTGCTGTGGAAGCAGGCCCTCGCGTCTTCCGCTGCAGACAGCCTTCCAAGGCCGGAGCGGGCGCCCTCCGGCGCCCGGCGGCCATCTTCCTATCCCTGCAGGTACTTGCACACCCCCCTCCCCCCACTCACCTGGTCCTCAGGGCGGATTCTGATTCGAGAGGCAGGAGGCCCTGAAGAAGCCGAGTGCAAGACACGCGCACCCTCCTAATCCCAGATTGCCCAATTACCACCAGCCAATGGCACCCTTCACAAATGAACCTCGAGTCTAATTTTCTGCCGTTGGTGGCTCCTTTCCTCTCCTGTGGCGGTGGACGGGGTTTCCCGTGAGACCAGGCGGCGGCTGGCTTGCCTGAGCCACGCACATCTGGCTCCCAGCTGGTTTCACCACCTGCTACCTGGGCCACCCTGGGGGAATTACCAAACTCTCGCTCTCCTCCGCCCTGAACGGTGGGTCTTGATAACCTCTTCTCGCAAAGCTGTCGTGAGGATTCCCATAGTGTATGTGATGCTCCCAACAGAATAGGTGTGAGATTCTTACATGTGACTCTATCCCTCCAGAAGCCTCAGGAACGGCTCTTTGTGACCGGCACCTCAAATGTGAAAATGCCTTAGACACGGATAAGATGCACCTTAGGCTACGGCCCACAGTTACCCAGAGGGCTGTTTGTTACACGGCAAGAGTCCTGCCAAGATGAACCACGGGGCCTGTTCCCACCTGCTCATATGCTGGACTCCACCTTTCTTTACCTGGGTGACTGTCTCCGTCCTCACGTCTCAGTTAAAGCATTGCTGGCTCAGGGAGTTCTCTTCCAGTGTCCCAGGACCTCCACCTCTCCCTGCACCCCACCTCTGTGTGGCACCCCCACCCCTCCAGGCAGCCCACCTCTGCACAGCACCCCCACCTCTCCCTGCACCCCCACCCCCTCTGCTCACCGAGCACGGTTCTAATGCTTTCTTCGACACAGAAATTGAGCGTCTCAGCGCTGCATCCACAGAGCACGGCACAGTATCAGACGCACCCCAAGAGCCTGATAGTCCTGAAATAACCGTACCTTGAAAAGCCAATACGTGGCCTGTTTCCTGGCTATAAGAACTACATTATTTTACAGAGAGGTGATCCGCCTGTGGCAAAGTCTCCAACCATGGAAAGACAGGGGGTCCTCACGGAATTGCTGTGCCTCAGACAAGGTGGTGGCCCAAGGCGCTCCTTCTCTGGTGAGCCAGGGAGGGTTTGTTCACCGGAGGTCCTCAAGTATTTGTTGAACGTGGTGACCCTGTGTTCCTCCTCAAGGAAATTTGCTCTTATCCTCATATCTCTTTGACAGCAGTGGATAAAGGATAAATAGCCTTGACTGAAGTGACAACAGGTTCGAGCCCTCCTCCTGCCCACCATCCACCACCACCACACCTCCTCCCTGTCTGGAAATCGATTTCCTTCTCTCTGGGTTAGGTTCTCTGCATTCTTCCAAGTGACAATTTGCATAACCAGGCGATCCATTTCTGTCCCCACCTCTCCTCCCCGAATTGCGCATCTGCTTCTCCAGAAGACAACCCTTATGGCATCTCTCAGACATTTACCTGATGGGTAGGTGAGTCCCGGTAAGTTGCACAGGCCACACGGGGCTGTAGACCCTCACTTTACCCGGGGCTAACACGTCTCTTCTCTACATCCAGAACTTTCTTCTCTCAGGTCAGATGACCCCAGAGAGCTGGGCCCGTAGGGTCAGGCTCCTCCAAGCTTATAGGCAACTGCCTTTTCCAGTGGCCTCCCAGCATGATGGGCGAGGACTCTGGTGGGCCTGGCCTGTGTCACGTGTCCGTCCATGGGCTGGTGATGTGGCTGGACAGAAGTTCTGTTCAGAGGCCACTTTTACAAAAACCACACAAAGTCCCCCAAAAAGAAGAGAGGTAGAATTTCGAGTGGCCAAAACAATAAATATTTACTACTGGCTCACTGAAGAAAAACTAGAAAGTAAATGAAAGGAAATGGGAAAAAAATCGCTATCTTCTTATACAGCATTAGCTATTTTTAATACTTTGCCTGTTATCCTCTTGGACATTTTTCCTATGTGGATGTGTATATGTAAATATTTACACATTTTCATATACGTGTATATGCGTGCATATATAAAAGGGTTATATTGTGTATTCTGTTTTCAAACCTCTTGTATTTAACATATTTTGAAAATCTTTTTTCATATCAATAGAATATTCATGTGCATTGTTCTTTCATGGATATGTAACACTAGTGTATGGAAATATTATTTAAATTTCTTATTCCTCAGTCCTTATTGAATTCCTTTAGTCCGTAATTTATTCATACTATTCATATTTTCATTAAATAATGGATGACTTCGAAAGCCAGGCAAAGATGTCTGGCATTGATTTGGCTGGGACTAAAAAACAACACTCAGATTTCACACTAGGAACCATTGGCACATTATACTCAAGCGCTCCCCAACTTTTCTATGCCATAAAATGCAGTCTTTTATACCAACTGACTAATGAAGATTCCAACCTAACGCAGAGTTCTGCTTACACGGTACTTCCTCTAAGGTGATAGGGCGGCCAGCGGGAGCTTGGGAGTGGGGGCTGCTCAGGGCTCATGCAGGGTGGCCGTCGGAAAAGGCAGCTGCCTGGCTCAATTTAGCCAGTCCTCGGGGCACCCACACCAGCAGCTGAACCCCATCCCGGGCCCTCCGTTATTGGTAAGAGTCCCTGGACCCACGGGAAACAGGACTTTCAGGAACTATAAACAGGGATTTTGAAATCTTTTGATACCCTCCGGGAATAGAAGTCCCTTTATCCTAGGAGCCTTTGACTCATTGTCTAGGGACGCGGCAGGCTGTGGCGCATTCTTTACTGAGAGAGCACATGACATGAACGTGTCTTAGGAAAACAAATCTGGTTTCCGGTGAAGCACTGTGTGGGAGGTAGCACCGCCCGGTAGTCAGGGCTGATGGGGTCTAGCCAGCAGAATTCTAAGATGGCCCCCGAGATGCTCGCCCCTGGTGCACAGGCTGCTACAATCCCACTCCCTGGAGTGTGAATGTGACAGGATGGCACTCCCACGATTAGGTTACCCATCAGTTGACTTGTGTTCATAGAAAGGAAGATTATCCACGATGGGTAGCCGAATCAGGAGCGCTCACAGGAGGGACCGGGCCTTGAAGAAAGTCTCCTGACCGCTTCGAAGGAGCAGGTGGCCGGTGAGTGTGCCAGATGAGACCACAGCCCTGGGGGACACTTGGATCTGAGGAGCTGGGTCTTCTCTGTCCTTCGTAGGCTCACCCGTGTCTCATCCAGGGGTCGGTTCCCACCGAGGGAATCCTTAGCAAATGTTCATGAAGCAAACGTGTGCTGGCACGTTCTGCGAAGGCGAGCGCTAAAGCAATGCATGTGAGGCCCCAAGAGATCATTTGGCCTCCCTCCAGCCTAACAGCCCCCAAGCTTCTGAACAAACCCCAAGGGCTTCAGGCTGCCAGGCCAGAGGCAGTTCTGTCACCGTAAAGAAGACCCCCAACCCTTGGCAAATCATTTTACCTCCCCAGTCCTGAGGGGCTGGATCAGTCTGTCCCCCAGCTTCATTCGTGAGGCTGGAGAAATGTGACTCAGACAAATAGCGGGTACATTTTCTGCTCTGACAGTGCCCCCATATCATGCCCACACTCCGCCAGGTGCCCTTTGGAGCTGATGCTAGTGACAACACAGGACGCCCACAGCCGGGGCAGCCTTGAACTCATACCGCTCTCCTCCACTCTCTCTTGGCCTGCTAGTGTCTTCACCTGGTCTCTGCTTTCCTGCAGCCTAGCAGGATTTTCTGCAGCTGATCCTCTGGCCCGGTGCCTGTTACTTTTGTGGCTAAATGAGGATATCTGAGCAAATTTCTTGAGCTCCCCTGGCCTTCCTTCTCAGAGACATTCCAATCCAAGTCCTCTTTCAGCCAAGTCGGAGCTGCAGCCCCATAACCGGGCTGTCCAAGGAGGCCATAGCCCCAAGCGGGGCTCTTGCTTGGAGGTGGGCAGCTGGGACACTGGGGGAGGTCGCACCACGTGTTTAGAGATTTCCGTGCTTCTGTAAGCCACTTGGAGCGTGAGCAGGTCAGCAAGATAAAGATAGACAAATAGAAAGCTGCGACCTCATCCCAAATACTGAGACATAGTGTTCCTCTCACATCCTTCCAGGAAAAGACAAGTGCTCCCAGGAGCCTTTCTAGGACCAAAGACGTCTCTGCAAAGGCAGACATGAAGAGGAGGAGAGCGAGCTTTCTCCGCTGCCTGCCCTGTGCTTTCAGTTCTTGGCCGGGGCCCCGGGGAGCACGCTGCTGCTTGGAAATAGTTTGCAACAACTCCCCCGGGTTCTGGAGGTTATTTGTGGAGGGGGAGGCGGAGGTGAGAAGGGAAAAAAACTTCAAACCCAGACCTCATTGCATCCTGGGGGTCCCTGAATCCCACCCTGATGGAATGGCTCCGGTTTCTGCTTTCACATTCAAACCGGAGTCCTTGAGAGAAGAGAACTTTGGAAGAAGGCAGACTCGGGCTCGGATGGGAAAGCGGCAGGCGGACACTTGGGCACTGGCCCCTCACCCCCGGGACTGTGCTGCCTGTGACAACTAACCTGAGGACGCAGCAGAATGCCGCAGAAGAATCCCGGAGCCCCTGAGCTGGTCCTGTCTGCAGGTCGGGGTAAGGGGTAGGAAAGTTCCACAACGAAGCATCATGCTTGTGTCCTCATGGAAGGACCACAGGCAAGGTTCCAGTCTTTCTGGCCAGATTGTCTTGCCAAGCCAAACAGGCCATGCGCATCCGCTCGGGGTGCCACCAAAGGAGGACCGTCATTAAGATGGAACACGTGAACGTGAGACTGGAGTGCAGTACCCCACGGGGGCTATCCCAGAAGCCAGTCCGTGTCGTTGCCCGAACATAGCCACCTGTAAGCTGGAACTTCCGGAGTGACAGCCTGTCACTTCCACTAAGACCTTTGAGAAGCTGATCGCACACGCTTATCAGCTAAGGGTCTGGGCTGGCGCAGGGCACCCCCACACCCCCACCCCCGTCCTCAACGGCAGCTACCGGATGCTGCCGGCCCGGGCGAGAGCTAGAAGAGGCCATGAAGGGAGTGTGGAGGGGCTAATGCTTTGTCCAGTCCTCTCTCCTAAAAGATTGATCGTCTTTCTACTCGGAGCTGGAATTCTCTGCCTTTATTTTCCCGAGCAGCTGGGCCTCTGCAGGCTGCTGTGGGCGCCCCCCATCCGAGGAGGAACGGCCTTCTGGGGCAGGGGGCTGGCTGTCAGAGCCGAGAGGGCTTGGGAGCCTCTCCCACTCTCTATTCTTCTTCCTTTGGGAACTCACAGTGCTAAAAACAAGCATTCTGAGAACCATATTTTTCTGGGTTAAAGGTGAAAAATGCAGCATTTCCTCCAAGTGGAAAGCACTGGGGCTGCCAGCTCCGGGCACATTTCCGAGATCCTTCCTCCCACTCAGGGAGGAGGCAGGGCCTGCTCGCCAGGGGGAGAAGGGATGAGGTGGGTGGCGAGGGGAAGGCGAGGAGGGAAGTCGGAAGGAAAGCACCGGTTCCTCTGGAACCAGGGCAGTCAGTGTATGGAAACCCGAGGCCTGTTTGTGTTGGCGCCGGCCTGGAGGCTGGGACAGCACCGGCTCCGGAAATGAAGAGCTAATAAGAGGGTGGGCGAGCGGGGCGGCTATTCGGAGTGGTGCCCGCCAGGCCGGGGTCATCAGGCTGCAACTCGCGGGCTTCTGGGACACTGCAGGGACTAAGACCTGCCCCCCCCCCCCCCCCAAGGCCTTCCAGAAAGAAATCCCACAACGGGGCTTAGAGGAAACCAAGCCAGTTTTAATAGGAAAGGCAAGAACATCCCCTGTCCTCACCCCATCCTCAGCCATCCTTGCTTAGAACACATGGAAGTCTGGGGAATTTTCTCGGGTCCTGATTGTGGGACGAAAGACCTTCAGGAATTCACGCTTCACGATATCCTTCCCGGGCAGGACAGGCATTGCGTTCACCTCCCGGCTCCCTGGCTCCTCAAACCTCTCTCTGGAGCCAAGGGCCCAGGAAGCTTCTTCGACATCCTCTCAACAGAGCCGCTACCCAAGGGCTATGGCACAAATCCTGTCCCACTGCTAGTTCCCCTTCCTTAGAATAACAGCATAGCTGCCCAGTACCAGGCAACAGGTGGAAGGAGGAGGGAGAACAGGGCCCAGCAGGGGAGGCTGGAGGAGGGGCAGAGATGGCCCCCGGGCCGGCCACTGACATCTTCACAGACCTCGTCCCCACCGCGGGGACAACCACGGCCAGGGGCCGCCTCACCCCGGCTGTGCGGCTGTGCGTCTCACCCTCTGCTGGGTGACTCAGCAGCTGTCTCCCTCCTACAGAGGTGTGGTCTCTTTCTTCATCTCTCGCATCTATGGGCTTGGGCTAATAAGACGTGGCAGAAGGGACCCGTGGCAGTTCCGAACCTAGGCTGTCAAAGGCCTTCCACCTTTACTCCAGTTTATTCCTCGCCCTCTCCTCCAGCACGAAGGGCATGCCCACCTACCCGCTGGTCCCACGGGGGGGATGAGAGCCACACGGAGCAGACCCAAGTCACCTCATCGTCCCCACCGAGGCCATCCTAAATCAGCCAGCCGCCACCCGAGTGAACAGGTCCAGCTGAGACCAGAAGAACCACCTGGCCAAGCCCGGCCGAGATCAGCAGAGTTGCCTGGCTGACCGCTCAATACACGAGAGCAATTAGTCCTTGCTGGGGTATGACCCTGGGGCTTTGTGGCCGCCGGGCGTGCAGGTTTTTGTAGCAGTAGACAACAGAGGGAGGGGAAACTGGGGCACCCACAGACCCAGCTTGAGATGGTCTCAGCCACCGACCCCAAGTCTGAGTCCTCAGCTTCAGAACAAGGTTCTCATCCCCACCACCTCCACCCATCCCGTATCTCCTGGGCTTTGTTCACTGAAAGGGTGAAAGAGCCTCGCTCTTGGCTTAGGGTACACTGTCTCCTACCCTGTTCTCTGATCCTGAGCCCTCAGGTGATTAGTTCCTTTTGGGCCACCCTATTCTGGGGCCCTCTTGCCAGCAGGATCCCTGCTGCCCCAGCCCACCACGGCGTCGCCCTTTCTCATCCCTTCTGGACTCGCCCAGGGTGGGGGCTGGGGGGCAAAGGGAGCTCACAATTCTTATCAGCTTCCACACTGGCTCCCAGGATCTCACCCCTGAGTCATCGCATTTTTCTCTGGAGAACACCTGCAGGGAACAGATCATCTACAACACATCTCTTGTGGCTTCAGCTCAGCTGGGTATTTTGCTAAAATAACAATGGTTTTTGTTTGTTTGTTTTGTTTTGGCTGGAGGCCGTCTGTGCTATGAAAGCAGCCCCATAGTATCTTGGGAAACACTAGTCCTAGCAGTCTCCAAGGAAAAGGTGTTGAGGTGAAGGTGGTTGGGAGGTGGTAAACGCCACTTTCCAAGACATCTTCTGATCGATTCCCTGAAGGCGGCGGAGAATACCGATATGTTGGCTTAAGGAATGTAAAATTCTGGGCTGAGAAAATGGCACAAAATATTGTGCAAAGACATGAAAATCCAGAGTTCAAAAAAGCGTGTAGGATACAGACTGAAGGATATAAGAATGTAACAATATGATAATTCTGTATTTTCGAAGCTGATCGCTAGCAGGGAGATTTTGCAATTAACTAAAATAGGGCACAAAACAAACAAGACCACACTTTCTACCCCTTGGCTTTCCCGCAAACTGTACTCCCAAGGTGACCTCCATAGGAGAGAAGGAATTGCCTTGACTGTTGCTGTTATGACCCTTGTCATTATTACCTCTATTGCTGTTATTCCTCCAGGAGGAAGGGTCCTGGTCATCAAAGGCCCCAAAGGCAGGAAGCAGAAGGCTGAAGCACAAAGTGAACGTCTCTAGTTTATTCATTTTTTTCAGAATAATTTTTTCTTATTTTAGAAAGAGAGAGAGAGCAGGGGAGGGGGCAGGAGAGAGGAGGAGAGAGAGAATCTCTTCTCACAGGCTCCACGCTCAGTGCAGAGGCCAACTTGGGGCTCGATCCCACAACCCTGGGATCACTACCTGAGTCAAATCAAGAGTCGGACGCTCAATCGCCTGAGCCACCCCGGCGCCCCATTTTTCAGAATTCGTAAACTGCCCACACTGGGCTTGGCCCAAAGCTCGAAGTCTTTGCTGCACAAATGGTGCACACGTAAGAGGAGATTCATGACGGGCTAATTATAGGCTCTTACGCGAGTTGGATCATATTTCCCTTCTCTTTGGGGACAGTGTTCATCTCACCTTTCCCTTAGCAAAGTCCCATCCTGGAGATGTGCCAGTGAGCCAGCTGCCTGTAGGGTCACAAGCGTGAACAGCACCGGGGCATGGCCGACGGCTCAGAGGAAGCAGTCCCACATCTCTGGTTCTTGCCCAGACACTCGGACCATGCTGAGGGCACCCCCTGGCCCGGAACAGCCTTAGAACAGCACTGTAAGACTTGCAGGGATCATTTCTACTGTTCGTTACTAATTGTGTGAGTGTCCCTTTGTGGACATCGCCTCTGTCAGGATCTGTAACACCGCCCCCAAATGAATACCAGACTGAATGAAAGAGTTCTAGCCTTCTCATCTCTTTTATTCAAGTTCCCTACAGACATCCCCCCTCGCTTGAAACAAAAATGACAGTGACCAACCTCAGTAACACAAGTAAGTGCCTTTTAATCTGCTTATTTTGGAAGCTTCATATTCATCTCCTTGAGCCAACGTTTACCAAAAGAGAATGGTCAGCTCCCCAACGTGCTCACCCCAAGCTACCTATCCCACTCCAAATGATGCCAAAAGGGCCCAAACAAGTCTCTTTGGGGAGAAAAATTTTTGGAAGTGTGCAAAGAATTCAGGGTTGTCCACGCCAACTGGCAAAAGTATACTGTGCAGACAATCTGCAGCTATAAAAATATACACATACAAAAAGACAGCTACAAAATCATGGTGCCCATTTTCTTAGATTTCCATTATAAAAAGTAGGGGTTTTCCATTAAAGGTAAACTGGGGGGGGGGCAGCATTATAACTGTGATTCCATGTCTAGTCTCCCCTCATCCTTATTTTCATGGAATAGAGCACACTGAACTAGCCACTGAGGAGTGGAAGGGGTTAATCCTAATAATTCTCGGACCAAGGTGAGAAATTCGAGGTTCAAGGTCAAATGGTCATTCTGCTGTCAGTAAGAGTGTCATGAGTCAGGGAAGGAGGGAAGTATTTTAATCCTGCCCTTTGGCCCTTTGGGTCTCTTTTTTTTTTTTTCTTTCTTTTTTTATGCACTATGAATCACAACACAGTCATTGAGCTACAGCAGACAGGCTCTGGAATTTGCATTGATGTGTGATCTCTGGCAGCCCCTACACATTCAATGGAGAAAATTCGATGCTTCCTACACAGAGTATTCCGCTGGGTTTGGCCCACATAGTGTCAGCAGGAAAGGCCACACAGGGACTCCTGTCTTGGGTCTCGTTTCTCACCAGGGCGTACTTTCTCTTTGATGAGAGGAAACACACCTGGTCCCCGTGCCTCTGCGTATGGCATCGGGCAGGGGCTCGGGGCCCCTGGGATTCTCAGGATAGAAGGCTGTGTCCCTTGGGCAAGGCCAGCTGGTGTTACTTGGCTCCACAAGTGTTGATGTTTTTCCCATCCACGGCGTCTTCCACGAGGGAAATGTGGTAATCAGTGGACAGAGTAAAATGAGAAATACAGCCCACAAGGCCTCGCATGTATTGCCTGTTAGTGTGCAGAGCAATTTCCTTCATTCCACCTGCCAGGAAGCAAGAGGGAGAGGAGGTGAGCCAAACGGGAGGATGTCTCTTTAGGACACCTGTCTACTGACCAAGGCGTCCCTTGGCTGACACGATGAGTGAGGGCTATCAGCCCCTTGAACTGCTCAGTGCACAGCCTTTGTCCAATTAATGATTACCCCTGAAGGAACAGGTTGACTGATATCAATCTGACACACACAATCGCTATTTACACCCTCCTTGCATGTGATTTCTGACCCAATTGACCACTTACAGCCAAATAGTATCCAATAAAATTTGAAATGTTATATAATGTCAACAAAATGTAACATGTAAATGTGATGTCATCTTAAACAGAAAGAAATACACTGATATTGAATGCTTTCAATCAAGTGCACTTTTAGGAACTATCACATGGATAGAGATGTATTTTCAGGTTTCTGTATCTGCAGTAGCAGGTTCTAAACTATTTACAGAAACACCACTCATTCTAATTCTGAGAGGGCCAAAGAAAGATCCTCCTTCCTCAGAGGGAACTTTCGGAGCTATATTAAGCAGGTTCCTGTTCTATAAACAAGAAAAGCATGGTTTTCCTGGTGGCTCAGCCCAAAAGCACAAAAGCATCTAAGTGCTTCCTGCCCCCTCAGCGATGAGTCAGAAGTTCAGAAAATGGAAGAAGAGAATATCTGGCAGGCTTCCCAATTTCTAAGTATCTGATCCAGTGAAGTACACCGCTTTGGAGAGCCCCACCATGAGAAATGGAAGATTAATGAGAAAACACTGGCATAATTTAGACTTGGTCAAAGGTCACTTACCCACATACAGAGCTCCATTGATGTTGAGCTGCCTCATCATGCCAGGTGATTTGCCTGTTCTGGCCCCATAGTCATCCACAGTTATCTTTCCAGATTGGCCATCCCTGTAGAAACCGTGATTTTTGGAGCTTCATTTAATTACCCTCCATTTTAATAAAACTGTATTCAAGTACCTACTCTGTGCCAGGCACCATGCTAAATGATAGAGGTGCAAAAATGAACAAAAAAATCCTGGCCTACAGGAGTATATGGTCTACCGAGGCAAAGAAAAAATCAAATTGTAAATGACCAAATCGTGCCCCCAACTCTGCAGTAGAGGAATGCCAGGATACTGTGCAATTACACAAGAGGAGAGAGGGTCAGGGAAAGCTTCAGAGGAGATTCTGAGTTTCGAAGGCTGGGTAGGTCAGGTGAAGGAGGAGGGTAATGCAAGCAGGAAGTGGCGATGCCAACGGGAGAAAAAACAGGGGACTGGTACAGATTAAGCATAGAGAATTCCGGAAGTGGGAGTAGAGCAGCCAGAAGCAGATGATGAAGGGCATCTCTGCTGACGGGAACCAGAGAAGAACGTGTAAGGGGAGAAGTGGTCGTGACATGATGGCACATGATGTGTTTGAATGCTATTCTAAGCAAAACAGGAAGCCAATGAAGCAGGTATTGTAGAGGGAGGATTACTCTAGGGGAGGACAAAGAACAGCTTAGAAGTTTCTAAAGGATTTAGAGAGTCACCCAGAAGGGACTCTGGGCACAGTGGAGTGGAGGTATTCATCTGTGGCAAGGGCTCTAACCATTTTCTAAGCTGATTTCCAAAACTACCCAGTCCCATGACCTTCAAAAAACTGCCTCTGTTTGTACAGCTTTTGGAGGGGGTGTACCAACACAGGTTGCACTTTTTTTTTTTTTAAAGGAGTTCATTATTGATCTTCTAATGTTCCTTTTTTATAGCAAACTGTTCTTGTTTCTTGGGTTAATAGCCTTTCTTCCCTGACAATTGTAATATGTTTTATCTTTTTTTTTTTTTTCATTCAAGTCTGTTTCCTTCACATTGTTTTGTTATGTTAATTTGTTGTGATACCCATCTTTTACACTGGAGACTTTTCTCAAATGCCCAGTGATTTCTGACTGCCACTTCATAGTCAAGTGAAGAAAAAAAGCACTAAAAAGCAGATTGGAAGCTCTGTGTGCAGGATGGGCTCTGTTGACTGTGTGATGGGCTTCATTGTGCTGTGATCTGGCTCAATCATTTTCCTGGGGGACACGCGAATTTTCTACTTCCTTTACTGTGGAGTATAGGCATGGCTGCCAGCGCTCTGCAATCTCACTGGAGGAAGAATTACAGGGTTCTTAATATTCAATATATGAGCTTGAACACGTCCCCAGCCCAGTATACGGTCCAGTATTTAGTTATGCCTAGTGCCTCTCATTCCAGACCCTTATTTCACTCTTCCAAAGAACTGCCTTTCATTATTTTCCCATGGTTAGGCAAAGGGAAGTGTGCCAAATATGGGAAGTAGAAAAGAAGTTTGGGGTCTAACTCTTCAAGTAAATTCAAGTACATTTTTTAAAACCGATCTGCCTGCTTTTAGCCCCTCCTTCACCTTCCAGAGGTTCCTGGCTCTACCTCCTTTTTGGGGGTACACTAATATAAATCTGTCACCTGGGCCTCACATCTTGGTAGCAACTCTTCTAGTAACTAGCTTTAGAGGTAATTCTGTTCTGTCCTCACCCTCGATACCACATACTGCCTCCCTGTTTTGGATATGCTTTTTTTGGATCTCACACCTGAATGCCGTGATGGGCAATGCCCACAGTAGTTCGCTTTGCCTGACTTGCTGCCATTTTCCCCCCTCCATCACTCTAAAAAATTCCATTTTTCCTATTTCATTTCATCAGTTCTAAGAATTTTTCATTTTGTTATATCTCCGAAATGAAGATACTTCTTACAATCACTGGCATCTTAGATTTGAAAAAACATGGTATCGACTTCTAATATAATAAGTAATATACTTCGCTATTAGGTCCATTACTTATTGTCTACTGCCTCCTGTTAGAACGCAAGACCATCAAGGCAAGGGTGATGGTATTATTCGATGATGTGTCTCATGTGTCTGGAATAGCACTGCAGTAGATGAATGAACAAGTGAATGTGTGAAGCTTCAACATCCTCGTCTGAAATGGGAGTAACTATGCCTATCCTACGAGGCTACTGATGAGAGATTATACGTGCAAAGCACGGAGCATGGTACCTGATACGCAATTGCTGTACAAAGAGTAGTAGAGGAAGATGCTGCTATTGTTACCAATACCATCATCGTTCTCATCTGTAAAACGAAGATCACAAAACCCAAGTTGCTGTGAATATTGACCAAGATAAAGTATGTAAGGCACCTGGCATCTTGAAGAACCTTAACAAATGAAGATTTGCTTTCTCTTTTCTGCTAGGATTAATTCCTACAAGACCAGGATTACTCAGAGCAAGACAATGTAGGAAGCAGAGCTTCCCTTGGAGATCTCTTCTTCATTAATTCTTCTCTTTCTGACTCTGAAGCCTGCTTCAGAGAATTAAGGTATTCATCCAACCCTTCTAGTTCTAGTTGAAACCCATGGCCTTAACCCAGTTCCTGCTTGGATCTGTTGTACTACCCCTTCTAGGCCTATCTGCTCCTCTGGGGCACAATTTATAACATCTGCTTGAATCCTCCCATCTCTCCAGTTCCTGGTTAGTTCCTTCTGTTCAGTCCTCACTGCAATCTAAGACCCACAGGCAGAGATATCACTGATTACAATAATAACAGTCAGGTCTACTAAATCATTTTTGTGGTGCCAAGCTCAGTGCTTTGACATTCAAAGTCCTTCTGTTGGAACATGCCCTGTCTTATCCCTCTAAAACATCTGAATCCTAGCTGGGGTGGGCTGCCACTCCATGGGGTGGGATGGAAAGAGCTTTGATCTAAGATTCTAATTTTGGTTCTGCTCACAGAGAGTTGCAGTCTTGGGAATGTCACTTGACCTCTGTTCCCTGAGATGTCTAGGAAGTGCCTAGAATCCCCACCAGTGTGTATCTTGATGAGCACAATCAAACCACAACAATTTGGAGGATTTAATAATCATTCCACAATGTCTGACTATTCCACCAACCTTCTCCATTCAAGGAAATTAACAACAGGTGTTCTCTAATGTTCCCAGGATGGGAATTAAAGGGATCAAATGTGGTATTTCATATTCCTTTGGATGATTCTGAGTGAGCCCTTTTACAGATGAGTAAAGAGAGAAATATGAAGAACTCAGAAGCTATATTGTAGTATCTTGAAGTTGAACTACGAGCATTTAAATTTATATCCTAGAATATATTTGAGATCAACATTATAAATACTCACTATGGGAAAGACATTTCCTTTTTTCAACCAGTCAGAGCTAGGGCTTCATAAAAATCACTGTCTCTTTTCAAGGGCTTTCTGAACCCCCCGGGCAGTTGGCATGGCTCTGCCTCTTTATCGTTACACATCTTTTCAGGCATCAGAGGTAGGCAAAATGGACAGGACACTGGGGTCCATCGAAGCTACTCCCACCATAGCCTACATGTGAGCTGAGCCGGAAACTGATCATGGTAGCCCCATGTTTCCCAAGCCTTACTCATGACCTCACCCACCAACCTCCTCACGGAGGGCTACGGTAAATGCTCAGGGAACCTGAACCAAAGACTCTGTTCAGTTCATCTCCTAGAACCTTCATCTAACATGGCAAGAGTGAATTTTTTTTTTTTTGCATTTCTTTTTTTTAATTAATTAACTCATTTTTTCATTTATATCCAAGCTAGCATATAGTGCAACAATGATTTCAGAAGTAGATTCCTTAATGCCCCTTAGCCATTTAGCCCATCCCTCTTCCCACAACCCTCCAGCAACCCTCTGTTCTCTATATTTAAGAATAAGAGTGCCACTTTTTTATAGAGCTAAGTTTAAGCCTGGTGCTATTTGGTTTCTCAGAATATACTGTTAAGAATATGGACACAGGTAGTAAAACTCATTTTAAAGGAATCATTCACCCAAAGTTAATCAGAAGTCAAGGTAGTGACCTCTGTGAGAGGGGAAATATGTAATTGGGGCAGGTTACACACAGATTCTACGGCTCAGTAATGTCCAAAAAAAAAAAAAAAAAAAAAAGGAAAAGTAGGCAATTGCCTAAACAATGAGAGTTGAAGCATTTCTTAAAGTCCACATGCCCAGAAATCTTATCCCACTAGAGATATCTAGCTCTCACTAGATAGCAAGGCCCCCTTCCACTTTAGCCATCAAAGAGTTCTTTCTCCAGAAGGTCACTGTCGAGCGAAGATTTGGGAGTTCAGCCTCCCTAGTCTGCCAGTGTTTGGGAAAAGTAAGGTGGAAGTCAGTAACAAAATGCCCTGAAAGACCCAGGTCAGAAGTAGTAGGATGCCAGGCAAGGTTGGGGAACAGGACACTGGGGCTAAAGGGACTGGGATAGCACATCAACCTCTGTCTCACCTTTTGCTAGGTACTCACCTAACAGCCTTGACTCGGTGCCACCGACCATCATTGAAGGAGCCATTAACCATGATGGATGCCACACCACTGCCCAGGTTATAGCTGACAGCGTGGGGGAAGAACAAGACAGACAGAATGAAGTACTATACTACAGGCAGCCAAGCGTGCACAAACGATTCTCATCGTGAACATTCTTCGGGACTCAGAATGCAGTTTTCTTAACACGAAACAAAACAATGTTATAAAAAGCATTAGGTTTCCAGGTTAGGCCATGGATGATTATAAAAAAAAAAAGTTTTCTTTAAATCTTAGTTGTAGTAAAATACACATAACATAAAACTTACCATTTTAACCGTTTTTAAGGGTAGAGTTTAGCAGTGTTAAGTATGTTCACATTGTTGTGCAAGGAATGACCAAAGCTCTTTTTATCTTGCAAAACTGCAACTCTGAGCCCCATAAGCTACAACACGCGATCCACCCTTTCCCCAGCCCCTGGCAAACACCACTCTACTTTCTGTGTCTGTGACTTTGACTATTCTTGGTCCGTCATATAAGTAGAATCATACAGTGGTTATCACTTTGTGAATGGCTTATTTCACTTAGCATAACGTCCTCAAGGTGTTTGTTTGTTTGGGCCCCATGTACAGAAGTGTCAGTACCATAGTATCGCGAACAAGAAGGGCTTTATCATTTGTAATGTGTGCTACTAGGTTAAATGATGTCTCCTGAAAATTAAGGTTCACCCAGAACCTCAGAATGTGACCCTACTTGGACATAGGGTCTTTGCAGATGTAATCTAAGTTTATGATGAAGTCATACTGGAATAGGGCAGCTCTAAATCCAATATGTCCTTATAAAAAGGGAATTTTTGGACAAAGAGAGAGACATGCATGGGAAAATGCCACACGAATATGGAGGCAGAGACTGAAATGATGCATCTATAAACCAAGAAACACCAAGAATTGCCAGCAACCACTGCTACGTGGGAGAAAGGAATAGAACATTCTCCCTCAGAGGCTCTAGAAGGAACCGACCCTACCAACACCTGTGTGTTGGACTTCTATCTTCCAGAATGGAGAGAGAATTAATTTCTATTGTTTTACGTCACCCAATTTGTGATAACAGTCATGGCGGCTCTCAGAAACTAATACACATATTTTCGCCTTTTGAAAAACAAAAAAAAACAGAACGTTGCGGAGTAGGCTGAGCCCCAAAGAGATCAGGGGAACTTACCTGAAAATCCCCAAACTAACATATAGGACTTAACTTGGTATCTTATCTGCTCCTCCCTCCCCATTTTATTCTGACATCAGGTCTACTCAGTAGCTTTGTATTTTCTAGTGCAGTTTCCAGATACCCTCCTACCCCAGGGTATCAGAAGACGTGCACATGTTGTTTACGAGAGAGAAATATCCCTCTTAGTCCAGTGTTCATTCAATAATTCTAATTTAATTCAATTCAACAAATATTTGGTGAGTGACTACTCCAGGCTGGGCACTGGGCCAACTGCATAGACCTCCCCTTGATAATGTAATAAAGCCTACGTAATCATGCTCTTCGAAGAAAATGTGTTCCACCAGGACACCTCTCTCTTCATCTTAGAAGAGGACATATCTCTCCATTACTTCACTGGCCAAGAATTAGGAATGTTGAAAGGAAACCTGGATTAGTTACTGAGCTCCTGCATGCACTCGCTCTGAGAAGACAGCAAGAACAGAAAGCACTTGGCTTTCCCAGGGAAAGCACTATCGGTCCTTCCTGTAATAATGGCGGATCAACGGAGTCACACAGCCCATAGACACTGAACCAGGCACAGAACCTGGGCGAGTTGACAAACCAGGAGACACAGTTGTCACTCCGATCCTGAAAAGTTTACTGCTTTCTAATGAATTTTCCCACATCCTGTGTCCCCTTGTACGAAGCAGCCTGCAGGTGGAATTGTCAGATTTCATTATTTAGTGGCCAAATACTTTTTGAAGAAACGAACGAATACGAAGCAGGGCCAAGAGCTGCTTGGCAGCAACTGAGCTGAATTACTAGTGTGGCTTTTAGGAAAGGTAGCACAGGGTAACAGAAAGAGCATCAGCTCTTGGATCGGACTAGCCGGCCTTGATTCCCAGCGTTGCCAATGACTAGCTCTGGGACGTTGGCCATTTGCCTGATCTCTCTAAGCCTGTTTCCTCATCTGTGAAATGGGAGTAATATCTTCCCTGAAGGACTGCAGGGAATATTATATACAAAGAGCACAGCACACAGTAAGATCCAAATAACCCCATTACCCCAAATATATGCGGTCTTTAATGCAGCTCATATTCAGGGTTGACAATACATCTGCAGGAACCAGTAATAAGGAGAAAGTTGCCACCAAGAGTTAAACTCATCAGGCCTCTCCTGGAAGAGTAGTCATGTGTGACAGTAAACCCACAGTCTGTCAATATGTAACTAAAAAGGCCAGGAACACCAAGTTTCTGAATCAGGGTGACTTGGGTAAAATCTCAGGGACGCTAGACTGGAACGAGACTGTGATCCAGTGAGTGGAAACCTTTCAGTTGATAAGGCTCCTGTTCATGCAAAGAGCCCGAAAGTGCTCAAGGGAGTCAACACTGAACCTGGCAGACAGGAATCCAGCCCTCATTGTGGGGTGGAGGTTGGAGGGGCCACTCGGTTGGCATCTCCACGACCTGACTCTCCAATACCCAACACCACTCTATCTCACCCTCCAAATAACCTCTTGCCTCTCCAGACACCCTGTCACTCTGGAATATCTGCTTTTTGCAATGATAAGAGATCAAGAACAGTGGTTACCTGTATTGGGAGAGGGCATGAGGGAGCTTCCCTGGGTGAGGGAAATGTTCTCTATCTTGTTCTGGGGGTGGTTACACAGGCATCTACATGTTTAAAAATTTACCAAAATCAGCGGCACCTGGGTGGTTCATCCGGTTTTAAGCGTCAGACTTCAGCTCAGGTCATGATCTCCCAGCAGTTCTTGGGTTTGAGCCCCACGTCGGGCTTTGTGCTGACAGCTCGGAGCCTGGAGCCTGCTTCGGATTCTGTGTCTCCGTCTCTCTCTGCCCCTCCCCCCCCTCCTCTCTCAAAAATAAATACACATTAAAAAATTTTTTTTTAAATGTACCAAATTCATCAAGCTGTATACCTAACATTTGTGTACTTTATGTAAATTATACCTCAGGTGTTTTGTTGTTTTTTTTTAAAGGTGGAAATATAGAATGAATGAACAAATGAATGTATGTCTGGCTTCTCTATCAATGCCTTGTTAATCTGGTTAGCATGAATCGCTTATTTTAGTCCAAATTTACCTACTTAACTTGCTGTGCACGAGAAGCTATGGGGTTGAGCGCCAAGGGGGGGGGGGGGGCTGGCTCGACGAGCCACCAGGTGAGGCCTTTTGGAAAACACTCGGCTGCCTCCATGTGGTGACACCCCTGCTTAGTCACGTTCCCTTCGAACTGTAGCACAGGGCACTTTGCTAATGGCACATCTCTTCCTTTTTCTCTCTTGCCTGAAAATGTTATCAAGGTCACACGGAAACAGTGGGAAAGACGGTCAATCAAGCGATTGTCACAAACCTGTTCACTGGGTTTTATGCCCCATATCCAACCATAAAGCGTAAGGAAACAAAACAGCCAGTATCCACACACTTGGATTCCCTTTCTTCTACTTAATCTTGCACACGGAAACACAGAAAACATTTGCTCAAAGATCACCATTTTAATAACCATTACCACTAACTGCTAGATATGCCAGGCCCTGCATTCTGTGAATTAACTCCTTCAATGCTCACAACTGTTTCCTTTCACAGAGGTCAGGTGACCTGCGAGAGGTCACACGGCCATGGGAATGGTGCAAACCGGACTCAGAAGCCCACGCTTTTGATCATTTCAGATGCTGTTTCCTAGGGCGTGGTTCCTGACGGCACCCACTAGGACCTGGTCCAGCAGAATCTCTGGGGGTGGTCCCAGGAGTCGACCTCCGAGAGGAGCTCCCTGCTGACTCTGTACATTGACATTTTCAACCCACTGGCCTGAACTCTAATTCCTCTCTCTGCTCAGCCTCCCGCAGCCGAGCTTCCTACGCAGTAGGTGCTGGGTGAATGGATGTGGGAAGGAACTGCCAAGAGGAAGGAAAAGCAGCAGAGGCAACAAGGCTGTGGCCCCAGGCCCAGGGGCGGGCGCAGAAGTGTGCCTTGGTGGGGGTGAGGTGGGCGATCCCTTACACAGAACACAGCTAGAACCCCAAGGCTTAAGTGAAAAACACTGGGCCGTTTTCAGAATCCCGAGGAAGAACTGGTATCCTAACAAAAATGGCTGGGATGCCGTGGAGTTGTCAGAAGGGTCTCTGGGGGGGGGGGGGGTGTGGGAAGTGGGGGTGGCCGGCTGTGGGAGCCAGAGGGAGAGCTGTGCCGGGAGGGCCCTGGGCCGAGCTCCCATGACTGGGCTGAGTGGATGGGTTTTAGCTGGCGGTTTAGGGGGAAGTGGGGCCTCCCACCCACGGCCCAGCTACTGTTTCAGTTCCCTTTTCTGGGCACAATCAAGCACTTGAGGCCTTGGTGAGGTTAACCACAGGAAAACCACAAGAAAATGGCTTCGCGGCAGCCAGCCTGAAAGTGGGGTGTGAAGAGCTCTGCCTTTGACCTCGGGGCCAAGCGGGGGAAGGGGGACCAGCCGGTGAGAACTGCTCCCACCGGCCAGCCTCTAGCTTCCAACCACACGCGCTCTCACTAGAACCCGGCAATCACAGGACCGCGTGGCTTAGCGTGCTCTGCTGTCTGGGGGCAAGCGTGATGTTGGGCAAGTGCCATTTCCTCTCAAGATGCCTTTTGTTCCAACTGAAAAAGACTTAACGGTTATTCTACTCTGGCTGTCAGTAATCCCAGTGCATGATCCACAGAAGCCTCAGAATTAACTCTTCCCCTTCTCCACAGGTCAGTCATCTTTGTTTTAATTCCAACTGATGCCCTATCATGTAGTGAATTTGGGCTAGTCACCAGAGGAGGAATTAGAAAAGGGAAAGCCAGATAAATTCCTACCCCCGTGGAGCCGACGGACGATCTAGAGACACACAGGGGTTTCAAACATTAGCAGACACAGAGTCACCTGGGGAAACCGTTAACACAGAATGCTGAGCACCCCCCTAGAGTTTTTCTGGTTCAGTAAGTCGGGGGCGGGGCTGGGAATCTGCATTTCTAACAAGTTCCCAGGTGACACGGATGCTGCTGGTCCACAGACCACGCTTGGGGGAGAGGGGCAGAGGGAGAGAGAAAATCTTAAGCAGGTTCCATGCTTAGCAAAGAGCCTGACACGGGGCTTGATCCCCGACCCCGGGATCACGACCTGAGCTGAAATCAAGAGTCGGACACTCAACACACGGAGCCACCCAGGTGAACCTGGACAAGTTATTTCTAAGCTCGAGTGAGGATGTAGCATCAAAATCTCTACAGAAGCTTTTTCATATCACACAAGCCAGTGCCTGCCTGGAGAAACCCAGCTCCCGCCCAGTGTGGCGGGGAGCAGTGGTCTAGGAAACCCTTTTGCCACTTCACAACCATCCATTTGATAAGTTTGAGAATAGTCTAAAGTCACTCAAAAGAGGTAAGAACTTCTGGGACTGACTTATCAGTATCACCCAAGAAGCATTTACAGAAAGCCAAATGTTGGGTCGACCTACTGACGTATGAATCTGTGCTTTGCTCTTCTTTGCCGTGGGAGATTGGAAAGCAGGCGTCCTCCTTCCAAAGGCTGCACAGCTAATAGGGAACAGAGTCATAATTTACATCCAGGTCTCGCGACCTTCGATGGCTGCATCTGTCTGAGCTAGCTTGAGCTGAGGAGTCATATCCATGCTTGGCGCTATCAAAGTCCTCTCTCTATGACTTCCTAATTTCCAAGTGGGGAGCATATGGCTGCAACATACTAGAACAGGCGTCAAAAAACTTTCCGTGAAGGGCCAGATAATAAATATTTTAGACTTTGTGATACAGTCCCCACTGAAACTACTCAAGTGTGCCAGTGTAGCACGAAAGCAGTCAGATAATATATAAATGAACGAGTATGGCATAATTCTAACAAAACTTCATTTACAAAATTGGGTGGGGGGCTACATTTGGTCCTCAGGCTATAATCTGCTGACTACTGCTCTAGAAGATGGATGAAACATCGAAACACCAGGAGCGTCAAGTAAGCCTGGCGCTTCAGGCAACAGTCAATTCCAGCAAAATGTGTGCTGGCTTACTTTGGCATGACTCTGTTTGGCATGATCAGCACTGAGAAAAATCGCAAGGTGATGCTGCAGACAGCTGGTGAGGGGGTTACCTGAACACCAGGGCTCCATCTCGAAGGCCCAAGGAAATGAAGTCACTGTTGGGTCTCATGGGGCTGTCTCCCCTCCACAACAACAGGCCATCTTTGGCAGTTGTCTTAAACCTCATGAATGCATTTGTTCTTGATCCTGATACCCTGGGGGAAAAAGACAAATAATTGCAACAAACCAACCAGTGTCCACCGACATCCATTCTGCATAATCCCAGTGTTGTCCACCAGCCCCAAGAAGCCAGGAATGAGGGTCATCTGGCCTTCCCGATACTTACTACCAGGAAATTAAAAATGGCGTCACCGCCACGAGTCACAGTATGGGTCTAAAATGCTGGACTTCTCATTCTGCAGCAGTGTCCCCTCCCCACATGTGGTGAAACTCCACGAGGGAGTACTTGATGAGTCACAGAGTAGCCAGAGTCTGGCCAATGCCAGCATCAAAGATGCACCACCCCCTATACACACCTAGGTCTTTCCTCTTTCTTGTCCCACCTTCATGGGGCCTTGGAAAAGCGCTCCTTATTCCCCAACAGAGAGTGAGTTTCTTAATTGCCAAGGGGTTCAAGTCAGCAGCCCTCTGGGCTATGATCATGGCCATCGATGGCTTGCTCTGGCAGGGACTGTCCTTTAGGGCAGAACAGGAGGCAGAGTGCCAGTCAAGGAAGGTGGCTTGATTGGATAATGATCTTGAGAGCTATTGGGGCAGCAGCAGGGTGGGGAGGAAGAAGAAGCTGAGAGGAATGGTGGGATACTCAGGCAGGTCAGCTCCCTGCCCCTACAGCCATGGCTGGGCATATAATCACATGCTTATGTGTTCTTATCAATTCTTGGGAATAGACCAGTTCAGAAATCTAGTCTCACTAAAGTGACCAGGGTTTTATCTAATAAAAGGAGAAAAGTGGGGCGCCTGGGTGGCGCAGTCGGTTAAGCGTCCGACTTCAGCCAGGTCACGATCTCGCAGTCCGTGAGTTCGAGCCCCGCATCAGGCTCTGGGCCGATGGCTCGGAGCCTGGAGCCTGTTTCCGATTCTGTGTCTCCCTCTCTCTCTGCCCCTCCCCCGTTCATGCTCTGTCTCTCTCTGTCCCCAAAATAAATAAAAACGTTGAAAAAAAAATTTTTTTTTAAATAAAATAAATAAAAGGAGAAGAGCAAGCATGAGGTCCTTACATCAAAGTGAGATCAAAGTAAACATAATTTAGCATTGCTCCTCATATGGCACTACTGGGAAAGTTTCTTTTTCTATTTTCTTATCGCTCGTGCCACCCTTCTGTCTCACGTACCTGGTCAGGAGCTGTAGAATATACGTTAGTGCAGATCTTCCTCAACTTACTATGGGGTTATACCCTGATAAACCCATCATAAATTGAAAATACCCTAAGTCAAAAATGCATTTAATACACCTAACCTACCAAACATCATAGCGTACCTTAAACGTGCTCAGAGCACTTACATTAGCCCACAGGAGAGCAGAATCATCCAAAACAAACCTTAACGTAAAGTGTTGAGTGTCTCGTGTAACTTACTGAATACCATACTGAAAGTGAGAAACAGAATAGTTGTATGGAAACAGAATGGTTCTAAGTGCTTTTGTGGTTCACCCTCCTGATGGCGTGGCTGAATGGGAGCTACGGCCACTGCCCTGCACTATGAGAGAGGATCGCATCACACATCGTAGCCTGGGAGAAGATAAAAACTCAAAATTCAAAGTATAGTTTCTCCTGAATGCACATTACTTTTGCATCACTGTAAAGTTGAAAAATCGTTCAGTCAAACCATCTTATCTGCAGTGAACAGGGGAGGGAACTTTTGTCTAGGTTTTCCAAGAGCCCGACCTACATAGAAAGAGATCAAGTTTCTGTCCCCATAGAGCGCATTAGAGTGAAGCAGCGAGAAGCAGGGTCCATAATGGTGACTTTGCCACCAGGCCGGGTGCAGAGAATCCAGCCCTGACCTACTCACTAGAGACCTGCTTTTTTCCATCTTTTATTCCAAGTTCCTTACTTCTTTTACTTGCTCTGGATACACTGATTAGTATAAGCTGATCATAATGGCTCCATTTCTCTTGCAGTGATTGGTTTAGGGGTGGCCATGTGACCAATATTGTCCAATGAGATAGAGGAAATTTGTCAGGAGGATTCTAGGAAAGATTCTTTTCCTTTTAAAAAGAGTCAGATGTTGGAGTGCCTGGTGGCTCAGCTGGTGAAGCATCTGACTTCGGCTCAGGTCATGATCTCATGGATCATGAGTTCGAGGCCCACGTTGGGCTCTGTGCTGACAGCTCAGAGCCTGGAGCCTGCTTCGGATTCTGTGTCTCCCTCTCTCTCCACCCCTCCCCTACTCGAGCCCTGTCTCTCTCTCTCAATAATAAACATTAAAAAATAAAAACAAAAAAGGCACATAAAAAAAAAAAATGTTTACTTCCACTGGATATTGCCCTGATTTATAGCCATCTTATGAGCATCTTATGGACAGCTGTCTTATAACCATGAAGGGCGGGGCCGTTGGGGAACTTGTTGAGGATAACAGGGCAGGAAGATGGAAGAGACTTACTCTTTGATGATGCAGTTGAATCGCTGACTTAACCAACCCCGGAACCAGTCTAAGTCTGGACCGCTTGTTATGTGATGTGATAAATGCCCTTCATTTTTCAGACATTTTGAGCTGAGTCTTCTGTTATTTGCAGCCAAAGGCATCTGACTGAAACAGACCCTGATCTTGACTTCCACTTGCAGCTTCACACACATCGCATATACATGCGTGTACACGCCATTGCTTTGGTTTGGGGCCCTGCACCTCCTCCTCTCACCAAACCCCTCTACTCCCCCAAACCACCCGGTGCCTCTTACTAAGCACCAGGGTGCTCTTCACACTGCCTTGTTTTCTGGGGACTGAACGCCCTTCTGTTTTGGGGGGAGAAAGTGCTGAAGAAGGAAGAACCTCTCTCTCGGCTGGGAATCCATATTTCCTAAGGCTCCATGCAAAGACAACCTAGATAAATACAACCTGGAATTAAAGAAATGAAGCAATGCCTGCCTGGTGTGTGTTCCGAGTTACCAGGGACATCCGATGCCACAAGAAAAGGTCTCGTTACTACTTCTGTCCCTTAAAAGCCCCCAGACTCCACCCTAAGAACTGGGTGCCTTTGGCTTAAAGCTTTGCCTTAGTCTGTTAAGACACAGTCAACCTGAAGATGAAGGAAAATTCTAGAATGATGGTGTTGGTGGCAGGGTTGGGGGGGGGGTGGCACCCTATAAACTACAAAGAACCAGAGGCGGAAAAAGGAGAGAAGGGCAAACCAAAAGCACCAAAGATGCGTCTCACAAGGGCGAAGACTTGGCCTGGGCCAGCCTTTCCCTTGTCCTGTAAACATGCTCCAAACCAGGAGAATTGGACTGCAGAGCAGTGCTGGAGCTCCTGCCACCAGGGACTGAAAGCCACGGCTGGGACGCGGGCTTCTCCTTGTACCCACATGAGAGCTGAGAAGCTGCTCCCTCAGTGGGGCAGAGCCTGCAGAGGACAGAGGACCTTTGCTGAGGAAGATACAAAGCGGCACCTGCATTTGAAGACTGGCTGGCCGCGGGAACACTGGGGCGTAATGGTTCCGGGCAGAACCACAGACTGTGACCACAGGACAATGTGAAGCGAACTGCCCCTCCCGGGGACTCATACTCATAACCTTCTTGCTTCTCAAAGCCCGAGTATCACAAATCCTGGAGCTGGGTAGTTTCTCTCTCCAGGCCCTTTGACCAGAAAGGGTCTGGGCTGTTTGTAACGGGGTTGTTCGAAGGGCAGCATTTTTCAAGTTTAGTTTGTTTTCTGTTTGTTTTGTTCTGGTTTCTATGTTTATGGTGTGTGTGTGGGGGGGGGGGGGGGGCCGGGCGGGCGACGGCAAAGAGGACTTCTTTGAGAGTTATCTTCCGGCAAGTAAGATAAGGAAAAGTCTGGGAAAGACTCAGAAATCTACCCCCACAGAGATGAGAATGGGGCCTGCTGTAACTTCTTACCTCTTGAGGATGTCTGGATTGTCATAGATCAGGTAACTGCGGCCGATAAACTGTGGAATCTCGATGGCTTCTGTGATCGCTGAGACAGAACAGAAAATGGAGGTTACATGGAGTATGGCTCCCTTGACCCCAGCCCTCAACCACATGGCAGGAAAATACAAAGGAAGCCAGCTCCTGGAAATGGGACATTTAACAACCTGTCAGCCCCTTCCTCTTGGCTGCACATGCACTTGGCCAGGTTCAGAACTGCCTGTCGTGGCTGGGAGTTGGTGTCTCCCTGTGGTTGCCTCCCTGGGGCTGGCTGTCACTGCTATTGGCCTCAGCACTACTGAGAAGTCCTTGCAATATGTTGAAACTTGAACTGTGCCCAATTATTCTTGGAATCCAACGAGCAGGTCCGGGGCCATGTGGGGAACAGCTGGGGATAACCCTAGATGCTCTCCAAAGGAGGCAGAGAAAACATTCTCCGAACAAAGCCCACCAGGACTGCATTGTTTGAAGCCAATCTCCCCCAGGACTCCTTCAGCCATGACCTCAAGAGATCGGTGAGGTGGGCAGGATAAGGTTTATGACTCTTTTTTTTTTTTTTTTTAAACAAATCACCTCCCAGTGTTACATTTCATAGGATCTTCACTACAATCCCATGAAGTAGCAGGCAGTATGAAGGAGGGTTGGTTATTCCCATTTTACAGAAGAGGAAAATGACGCACAGAATCATCAAGGATTTGCCCAAGATCACACAGCTAAGACAGCAAAAGACCATAAGCCAAAGGGTTCTCCTTAATTCTGGCCCTCAGCCCACTCAGCAAAAACTTTCCAGTATTTTAGAAGTACGTTTCCTTCTTTCTAATTTCTCATCACTTTGTTTTCCTTAGGAATCACCCGTTTCCACACAGTTAGCAATATCTTTTCCTCTTTAGAAATGACAGTTTAAGGAAATTAACATGGAATGAATCTCATTTTCAAAGAAATGTGTACGAGATGAGAGACAAAAATCCAGCTTATTTTTTTATTTAATTTTTTGCAATGTGTACTTTTGTGAGAGTGAGAGAGAGACAGAGACAGAGAATGAGCAGGGGAGGGTGGAGAGAGAGGGAGACACAGAATCCGAAGCAGGCTCCAGGCCCTGAGCTGTCAACACAGATCCCAATGTGGGGCTCGAACCCATGAACCGTGAGATCATGACCTGAGCTGAGGTCAGATGCTCAACCAACTGACCCACCCAAGCGCCCCTAAGGCAGCTTATAAAACGAGTTCTAGTTTCACAAAAATACGCAGTTGACACAAAGGAGACACTGAGCTGACTCTACACGCAGGAGAGGAAGTGTGTAACTATCTGATACTATGAACAGTAGGAGAGTTGAAGCATAACTTCTTAAACATGAAGACAGAGAGAGAGAGACAACAGCAAACGCTCAAACCCGATGACATTGAGCCCCAATAGAAGGTCCTCTGTTGGCAAGTTCCCAAAATCTTTTCATAAAAAATACAAAAAAAAAAAAAAAAAAAAAAAAAAAAGTAAGGAAGGAGGGAGAGAAGGAAGGAAGGGAGGAAACAAGAAAAGCAAAGGAAGAGAAGTGAAACGTTTAAGATCGTTTCTGAGGGAACTATGAAGAAATTGGTCTATTGCTCTCTGGTGCAGCACAGCCCTGGACAGGGGGCAGCCAGCTGAGAGGGCCTATCAGAACCCAGAAAGGCTCTTGCCGTCCACACTTTGAGTCGCTTGTGGTCAGCCGCGGTGCAGAGGGACATCATCCTCCTGACAACCCTCAGGAAGTCAGTAGGAGCGGGACGCCTTCCACCTCACTCATCTCGTCACACAGGCACTTTATCATTTCATGGCATCACAGGGTGGGGACAGTCCAATAAGATATTTTGAGGGAGAGACCACAGTCACGTAACTCTTATTACGTGTGTTGTTACATGGATGTTCTATTTTATTATTAGTTATCGTTGCTAGCCTCTTACTGTGCCTAATGTAGACATTAAACTTTATCGTAGGTAAGTGCTTACAGGAAAAAACATAGAATATATAGGATTCTGTACTGTCCGTGGTTTCAGGCATCCACTGGGGGTCTTGGAACGTTTCCCCCACAGATAAGCGGGGGGGGCTAGTGTAGCTTAAAATTCTGGTCGCACCACCAGCCCCTCTCCCTTCTGGTTAAAGTACGTAGGAGGAAGAGGGGAAGAAAAGGAGGGGAAATAGAGGAAAAAAGAGTGGGGTGCAAAACAGCACAAGTTGAGTAGAAAAACAAATGGGAAGAAGGAAAGAGAAGGGAAAGGTTCGAAAAGAAAACGATAAGGGAGGAAGGGAGATGGCGTGAAAAGAAAGGAGAGCCAGGCAGCCTTCAGGTGGGGAAAGAAATCAGGGCAGGAAAGCCAGGCAGAGAGAGAAGGACCCAGAAGAACAGAAGCAGCAATGAGAGGGCAACAGTGGGTGAGGTAAAAGGGGGCTTGCAGCTAGGAAGCGGGCCCCTACTATCAGGATACGAGTGCCCAGAAGGAAAAGGGAGAGGCTATCCAAGCTGACGAGTCCTCGTTCCCAGAGCTAAACATAGCCAAGGCTCCCCTACTGGGCTTGGCTCACCCCCAGGGAGAGAGGCACAGGCAGGGCCCATCCCTGCTGTTACTGGCCACGGACATGGGCCTGTGGCCAAGAGCCATCGTTCCCCTGGACTCCTTGAAGTGGTCAGGATGTTCTTGTCACATGTCATCAGCTCTGCACACGGAGAGCCTCAAAGGGGTCCGTGTGAGCCCAGTCCGGCTGCCTGCTCCGCCCCCTGGCTCTGGGGCTCAGGCTCCTCCTGAGACAAGCTGGGAGACCAGCGCATTCTCAGGGCTGGTGGTTTTAGAGGGAGGATTCCCACTACCCTGGTAGAGTGTCCGAGGCCCTCACCATTTCCCCGGATCCCTCTGCATGTGGTCGGCCCGTGCTGTGCCCGTGGCCTGGCCAGAACTCTCCCAGGCACGAACCCAGGGTGCTTTCCCAGTGTCTCGTGGAACGTACTGTACTTACTATCGAGGCAGTAGTTCCCACACTCTGCCAGGTGCCAGCATGGAACAGAATAGGGAAAGTCAGAATTCCACAGTCATTATAAAATCCGAATTCTCTTGGTTGCAGATCCCTGAAAACCAGCCTTGTTTCCCTCATAGATCCCTGCAGAGGGCCCAGCTCACCCTTCTAGGGGAATGTGAGTAAGAATCCCAAAGGGACCACTGGGATCCTTCTCAGCAGGATTACACCAAGTCACAGACTCACCTCCCTAACTAAGTCTTCACTGAACAGTGGGGGTGGGGGTGGCGGTGGGCAAAGAAGAGATTTAAGTAAGTTGTCTGACACTTCCGAGGCTCCCCTGACCTTCAACCAACAATCCCCATTTATTCTAAACCTGCAGAAGTAGTTCTTTGCTAAAGAGTCACTTACCTTGTCCATGATTATTACTTTTCTTGCCTTAGACTACATGGGAAAGAGGAAAAGACAGAAAGAGCTGCCTCTTTTCTCTCTCTAGTGGAAAAATACCACCCCAATTCCCACCTTCACCTCCCCTTTGGCAGATCCAAGAACCCTGCTTATTTTGTGATTAACAAACGTCAGGGGGATGCTCCAGAAATGACATGACTGAGTGCAAAATGGAGAAAATGTACGCACTGTAGGCAGTACATATGGAGAAATATTAATTCCATACTAAAACATTAGAGCCAGAAATGACCATCTTGGCCCTTTCTGGCCCTTGTGGTTTATTTAAATATTGTAAACAGGACGATGTTTTATCCTAATCTAATTTTTTTCTACATTGTCTTTTTTTCTGCGGCAACTACACTAGTCGACAAGTATTTTTGTCACGTCTTTCCATTTATACCCAGAAGCTTGTGCCATCTGCTGACACACAAAAAAATACCCCAATGAATAGCAGCATCCAAGCCAGGCAAAGCGAATTTTCCACTTGAGGGACCTGAAATTCCCAAAAGACTCTAAATAGTTTGACGGGAGTGCTGGCTCTCTCACAGGACCACAGCAGAGGAAGGACCTGGGGGGTTGTGATCTGACTTTCCCAACACCATCCCGATGGTGGCAACTCCCTCATCCACAGGGCAGCTCCATCCCTTGCTGGAAAGTTCTACTTGGTACAGAATTCTTGGTTACATGACGCCTACTCTGTAGGCACAGAGTGAACAACAACTGAATACCTTTTTCTTTATGACCAGCTGTCAAGGATCTCAAGAGCAACATCTAGGCCGACCACCCCCACATGTTTCCATTGTTTAATGATACAGCATCCCAAGGGGAAAAACTTCCCTGTATTATGCATAATTAATATATTTTTTAATCTGTGGTTCTATATACTGAGTTTTCACATATTATGGCCTATATTTACTGAAGCTGTTTTTTCATACACTGGGACCAAATAAATAAATAACAAAATCATCTAAATCAGACCCAGCAATACGCTGTCCATTTGCTAAGTACAATATAAAATGTTCAAAATGTTGCATTTGTGGTGTATCTGTAATGATAAGGCAAGACCCGATCTTTTAGGACTGCGCTTCCCTGACACATATGTGACCAAACCGGTTTGGCTGTCAGTTGTGAGTGGGGTACAGCCCACCTGCTACAGAGGAACACCCCCATCTAGTGGCCTGCAGGGTCCTGCACGATCTGAGCCCAAGCTTCTCGGCAATGCAGGGAAGGGAAGGGAGGGCCAGGGCTGAGTTCTTTCCCAGGTGGCCTGTGTGCCCTTGGCTGGGAGAAGCCCAGGAGGAAGAAGCTGTACCCTGTACCCTTGTCATAGACACTCGGACCATAGCCAAGGCCCTGAGAAGTCCCGCAGAAGAGAGAGAGCTGTTTAATTGTGGTTGCTCAGGATTACCCAAGCTTATTTGACCACAGAACCCCACTGCCATTTTGTGTATGTGACTGTGTGTCTGCCTGTCTCTGTGTGTGTGTGTGTGTGCTCAAAGCAGTGATTAATATTTGTTAGAACCTAATTTTTTTACACGAGCCTTGTGAAACTCTGCTTTAACTTGCTGGTCACTTACTTAGATACAGGAACTCTGAGGGACTGGACACAAGATGGGTAAATCTGGATGAGAGTAGAGAGAACAGAAATCCCTGAGGATGGGGCATACATTATATGAGGAGGGAAGACTTGGTGATGCCCCTCTGGTGAAATGAGAAGGAGGTCTCAGTATTGGGGTGCTATATGGGATGCCTAAATTTGAGGTGGCAGGAGGCATCTAAGTGTGAGAGCCCCCAAATGGAAGGTGAGAGAATCACCAAAGTCAGGCTTTATGGTTTTTGTAGGCACCTGAAGTTAGAAGCAGGCTGGGGGTTAGAACTTCTGGTACATATATACAATGGAATACTACCCGGCAATGAAAAAGAATGAAATCTTGCCATTTGCAGCAACGTGGATAGAACTGGAGGGTATTACGCTAAGTGAAATAAGTCAGTCAGAGAAAGACAGATATCATAAGTTCTCACCCATATGTGGAACTTGAGAAACTTAACATAAGACCATGGAGGAAGGGAAAAAAAAAACAAAAAACAAAAAACCTTACAAATGGAGAGGGAGCCAAACCATAAGAGACTCTTAAATACAGAGAAAAAACTGAGGGTTGGGGGTGGGGGTAGAGAGAGGGGAAAATGGGTGATGGGCATTGAGGAGGGCACTCGTTCGGACGAGCACTGGGTGTTGTATATGAGCGATGAATCATGGGAATCTACCTCCAAAATCAAGAGCACACTGTATACTCTGTATGTTAGCTAACTTGACAAAAATATATATATTTAAAAAATTTTAATAAAATAAAATAAAAATTATTGGGGGGGGGGAAGAACTTCTGGCTTCTCCTGTCCTGGTGGGTTCCCCAAGTTGGGCTGGAGAGGCTCAGGTTTCTGTAGCTCCTGGCGCTGCGGGGAGCCTGCTGTGCCCTGGGAGCAGCGAGGAGCTCAGCGGGAGCCCGATCCCTACTTCCGTCTGGGCTCAGCCTTGCAAGAACAAAGGGGGAGGTCCCCAAACCATAGCGATGGTCTGAGTGTCTGGCACCACTCCAGGATTCGTGTGAGTTTCTGGCTCCAGTCCTCCTGTGCCACCAAGTGGTGAGGATGAGTGTCCATCTCCCAGCGAGGGCCCTCGTGGAAACTGCCTGCCTGCCACAAACTCCCTGACCGGGTTGGAGAAAACTAGACTCACGAGGATCCCCAAAACGAAATTCCTGAAGGAGGTGGTATGGACTGAATGAGGTCAGATGCTGGTGACGTCTGCAATATGTCGCTCAATGTAAAAGGACCGGTTTAACTTCTGGAGGGGATACTATGAATAGGTTTTTGCTTTTGAAACATTGTCAGGGAGGGGGGAAAAATTTAAACGTTTAACTTATGAAGCTAGGGATCACCTTGCTGGATTTGACAAGACTGTCTCCTGTCTACTTGTCAGGATTCATCCTGACAACCAAGGATGGCTTCTAAGCATTCTTGGTCTCCCCGACTAAGAATCCACCCAACTTTTAGAATGTTCTCATGCATCTCTACAGAGGAATGTAGCTGCCTATCTCTCTCCCCTCTCTTTCCCATCCTTACTCAGGACTAGATGCTCACCCCAATGAGTCTGTATGGCAACTGCATACCACTGGGTGCCTGCTGGGGCCTGGGAAAAAATTGTCCTTAACAGCCCTAACCTGTGCCCAGGCGCACTAACCCTCTCAAGCCACATCATGGGAGAAGACATGATACAGGCCATGCTCCCATTGTATAAATCTTCCTAGGGTTGGCAACAGCTGCCATTCTGCCAGGAGCATTATCTTTATTTCAAAGCATAAAAAAAATACTGAGACAACACAAGGGGAGCTCACAGTCTGCCTGGGTTTTACTCTCGACTCTAGCCGAGCACGTTGCAGAAAAAGAGGCCTAAACGTCCCCTCAGGTTCCCCCGGCTGCTGTCCATTCCCTTGGATCTTGCCAGGAGGCCCAGGCCCTGCATGGAGATCTGACTCCTCATTCCGGTGAGATGTGTTTCTCACTGAACCAGAACCTACAGTTACGAAGCTATAAATGTGAGCGCTTTGCACCTGCCATGGCTGATATTCTACAGTGGGAAAGGGGGGTTAACAAGATCACAAATTATCCTGTTCTTCTTCCTTTCGTTCTCAAAGCTGCATGTTCATTTAAGCCTGGACTTTATATATTGACCATTAATGTTAGCATTTAAGGCAGGAGCAAACCTGAATTGCCTGTGGTAAAATTGGAGACCCAGGAAATTCAAACACTAATGTGTAAAATCCAAACTCAATTTTCTGAATGAATGGGCTACTCTCGAACTAAATCTCTGCAAGTACCCACTATTAGCTAAACAACGATTTGCTTGTTAGAATTATAATCAGGATCTTTCAGAAATGGATCAATTACTCTTCTTTGGAGGTTCACTGCTAGGGTGAGCTATGTTAATAAATATATTTCATATAATTTGCCAGGCAGTTTTCAGAATTCATTTAAATATAATACTACTCAGGCTTCCAGCCAGCAAATTAGCATTCATATTTCCCAAGACTGTTGCAAAACAACTTCTCCTAGCATTCCATATACCGCAATATCTACCTGTAACTTAACAGTCTTTCCCTAAGCCTTAATTCTGATAAAGATCGGGAACCTGGAAATAAACAGGAAAGAGAGAGAGCACATCCCTTCACTTAGGCTGCCCCCTGCCTTATTTCCTTTGGCCTGTCTACCTTTTTTTATTAGTTCCCGGACAGGTGAGGCCATACTGATGTTGGAAACAAGAAGATCCATATGGCCCAACATGATAACCATATGCTGGCAGGCCTCTTCTAGATACCAGATCCGTGGCCTCTGCCTCCCTAGGGCAGATGTGAAAATCTCAGTCCAGCAGGGACTCACCACCTGTGACTTGCTCTAGCTTTCAGACAACGGGAGGTAGGGAGCTGAGTAGCTCACCGCACCTGTAGTGCATTTTATTTTTCTCCCCAGTAACAACATGGCTAGTCCTGGCTGAGTACTTACCAGGCATTGTCTCAGCAATATGCATCGTCTCATGTGGACTAAATGAGGACACTACTGTGTTAGACACTATTGCCTGGTTATTCCCGTTTTACAGATGAGAAACTGAGGCACAGAGGAAACAGCATGAAAACAGCACTTTACAGAAGGTTATTTGTACTTGTAGTTTGAAGCAACCTATTTAGAATTTATACATTTCTGTATTTGGTGCGATTTCTCAGCCACATACAGAACACTTTTTTTTTTTTTAACTTTTTTTTAATGTTTATTTTTGAGAGAGAGACAGAGCACGAGAGGAGGAGGAACAGAGAGAGAGGGAGACACAGAATCGGAAGTAGGCTCCAGGCTCTGAGCTGTCAGCACGGAGCCCGACACGGGGCTCGAACTCACAAACCGTGAGATAATGACCTGAGCCGAAGCCGGAAGCTCAACCGACTGAGCCACCCAGGCGCCCCTAGAACACTTTATAGCGTTTGCAGGAAGGGGTCAAAATAGTTACCAGCCTATAAAGTCTCCACCTATGAGGACAGGCATGGCTCAGGTGCAGGGGTCCTGGGAACCCCCCTACACTATGATGTAACCTTTTGGTGGCTAGACCCTGAGGGGATTCTCAGGAAAGAAGCCGTTTACCTACTGTTACAGAGGCATTTCAGCATTTCAATTCTTGTTTAATGTAACAATTAACCATCTCATATGCTATTGAATACGTTACTGAAATCAACGATAAAAACCAGTGGCACGGCTGTCCCGGGGTTGCCAGATCCTTCTGGAAAAGTCGGTCCCCTCTGCTCCCCGGTGCAGCGCCTGAGCCCCGCCCCGTGTACCTTTCTGGCAGTGGAGCCCCTCGAAGCCCAGGGGGCAGTCACACTCATAGCTGTCCTTCCTGGGCCGGCAGCTGCCCCCGTGCGTGCAGGGGGCCCCCACGCAGGGGTGGGCTGCGTTCTCCACGTTCACGCCCCGCGTGAAGTCGTGCTTCACGTGGATGGTTCGGTCGTTCAGGATGATCTTCGGGAGAAAATGTAAACACAGAAAACATCTTTGCAGTCTGCTAAAGCTCCCCTCAGCCTGTTAACCTCAGCTACATGTGATGGGGGAGCTTTCATAAAAGAAAAAGTGTCTGGTTCCTGTTTTTACCGCCCAGTAAGTGATGCAGGCACTGAAGTGATGCTCTGTGGCCCTTGGGAGAATCTGCAGAGAGTAAAGCGTCCTCTGGTCCTGGAAGATTCCGGGAGGTCGTAAAGAAGTCTCAATAAATACAAAATTAAGGTTCTCAAGCTGGCTGCCTGTTAGAATCGCCTGGGGGACTTTAAGAAATACACTAATGCCCCAGGTCTCACCCAGATCAATGGAATCAGAAGCTCTGAGGGCAGGATCCAGTCAACAGTAACTTTTAAAAGCTTCCCAGGTGATTCTAAAATGCAGCCAAGGTTGAGAGGTGCTGCTATAAAGCCAAGTAGGGAAGAATACAGAACGAAGTATCATGCAGGCAGAAATCAAAGGGGGACTGTCGCCTTCTAGTGGCAATGGGGCTGGGGGAAGCTTCTCCCTGTACTGCTGTGTTCTTCTGGCTGATGGTCTCCTGTCATCTACAGCTCCATCAGTGGGGTCTCCCAGATTGTCCCATCCCTTCCTGTTATCCTCTCTCCCTGACACTCTTGAATTCCCTTCCCCACATCCCCTTCCCCACTATTAAAAAAAAAAAAAAAAAAAGTGACACTCAGATCACATTCTTGTCATTGCTGTGCAAATTCACTGGGACAGGAGGGCTCCATTGCCTTCACTCCCTTTTCCCTGCAATGGGGGTCTAGTGAAAATGATGAATTATAGGGAGAGGTCACTGGGTTTCCCAGCCCCAAATAACGTCTGGGGGACCCAACGTTTTCAGCCCTCCACTTGGAGAGTGTGTTTACCTTGAGCTGTTGGGTGTTTTGGTGTCAGGCAGGCTTTGCAGAACCAGGAGACAGAACACCTCTCAGAAAGACCCCCACCCTGCAGGGGGTCCTAAGAGGTTAGCCATGGTCCTTCCTGCCACTAATCCATGGTTCCATAGGCCTGCCTAGTCCTTGGAGGGTGTCAGGAGAGTTAGGAGAACACTTTTTCCCAGTCTTGAATCTTACAGCTGCAAGAGAGTAGTCAGAATCCTTCTACAATCTTCCCCTTTTCGTGCTTCAAGGGAAAGACTGTGAAACTCAGTCATACGTCCTTGAGACAGGCCAAGAGGCTACCATCCCCTTCAGGACGTGGCACAGCCAGTGACTCAGCCACTGGGAGGGGCGGGTGGCCTTTCCCGGACGTGGGGAGGAAAGGGTTGTGTGTGCCACGTGAAGGGGGCAGGGCAAAGCCTGACAAGGGCAGGGAGGGAGGCGGGTGAGACCTCTTAGCCTCTCAGCTTGATTTCTCAGTGAGAATTTCAAATGCATGATGAAACATGGCCAAACCCACTGACGGGGGACAATGGGCTGAGATGAGGTGTCGCTGACATCACAGTTCAGCAACAAAGGGAAACACCTCAGAGTCAGCAAATACTGACTGGACCCCTTTTCTGTGCTCCACACTGGGATACAAGAGGAGGGGAACAGAGCCCCACGGGGCCCTTCCTAGTGCCCAGATGTGCAAATCACAGTAGGGCTTTCTTTCACTGTCCTGCCTTCATTTTAGCCTCTCTCACGTTTCACCCCAAGTCTAGAAAGACCAATGGCCCACATTCCACCACTGGTTGCTAAAGGAAAACAGGACAAAGCTAACATCCAGCAATCGAATATGCTTTTCTTCAAATGCTTTTTTTCCCTAATGTTTGATGGTCCTGGAAATCTGGTTTGGTGAGTCAGCCTGCACCTCTGTTACAGACAAAACATATTATCGAAACTGGAGAGGTCATGGGCAGCCCCAAGAGAAGGGATCACAGACAAATATGTGTGGGGTCAATGTCCTGTATCTTTCACTGGCTGCATGATTCCACACCCCCCCCCACCCCGCCCCGAAACCTTCTATGGAAGGACTTCTTAATCTCTGCTCTTAAGAGCGTGGTTACATGATTGATGAGCTGCAACTGCTTAATTGCAGGGGTAGGAATGGGGGTGGAGGTGGGATGAGAGTTGGCTCTTGACTTGAGCAGGAACTTCAAAGGCACCTCAGAGAGAAGCACAGAGCCAAGAGTTGCTCTGAGACTCCACTGGCTTCCTTCCCTTTGGTAGAAGCCTGTCTGCAGCCACCTGATGCCCGCTGCCTCCCCCAGCAATGCCTGGATCCTTCGGTGGATGTATTGTAAAGACTCATCTTCATTGAGTTGCTTTCGTGGAATGTCTGCTGGACGGGGGCCCAGGAGCAGACGTTATAAGAAAATGGGGTTGGAAAGCTGTGCTGCTAGCATTAAAAAAAGAAAACCTTAAAACGTGAAAACTTCCTCCAAGCTTCTTTTTTGGATCCTGCAGATTCCACTGATCACGGTTCTTAATTCCATTGTCTGTAGTCAAGGTCACACAATAAACATGCAAAAGTGAAGCCTGTACCTTCTGGATGCTCCCACTAAAGGGCTTGAGGATGCCCGAGTTCTTCTTCACATCATCGTAATTAGGGACTCCACCAATAAAAATGTCCGTGTTGCACTTAATCTGTGTGAAGCCTCCCTGCCAACAGATGAAAACCAAAACACGGTTTAGCTTCAGAAAAGGTAGTAAGGTCTGCCAAACGGTAGAGACACCTTGAGGACCCACCGCAACAGGCCGGCTGGACTTTCACGTTGTTTTGCATTGCGACCTTACTGCCTGTTTGTATCTTTGGAAATGTATTAACCTCTCTGGGACTCAGTTCCATCATCTATAAAATGGCAGCCATCATATCTACCACATAGACACGTCACGGTGAATGTGGTGGGCCGCATCACTGTCCACCAGTATTCAGCGCGTCTCCAGAAGCGCCCCTTCTCCCTGCAGGGAGATGACCTTCAACCTGTTGCTCTTGAGTGGGGCCAGGTAACCTGCTTCAGCCAATAAAGCATGAACAGAAGGGAAATGAATCACTTCCGGGCAGAAGGTTTCAGAGCCAGAAGGTGACTCACAGTGCCCTCTCCCTCTCTCCCTGTTCCTTCAGCCGGGGTGTCAGATTAGAGCTGCAACTGAACGTTGATGGACATGTAGTGCAAGTAAGAAATAAGTCCTTATTGTAGCTGATCTTCTGGAGCTGTTTGTGACCCGCTTGAGCGCAGCCTAGCCTCTCTTGGAGGCAGAGAGCCCACCGATTTAGTACTTTGCCCAGAGTTGGATGATTTATCAGCATTCCAGTCTGACCAGCTATTGTTATATTAGGCAGTGGTAAAAATAAAACCTCTTCAGGCCAAGAGAAAAGGAAGGCATGGTAGGTGGGAGGCATTCCTTGCTATCAACTACAAAGGGTAGAGAAAGTCTTCTCTTTTCCAAATTCTCAGAAAACTACCCAGGTCAACCCCCAAAGCCTTGCCCTGTTACCGGTCATGTCAACAGCTTAAACTCTAACGGGTGGGCTAGACAACAAGCTGTGTATAATATTTAATGTCTAAACTCTTTCACACATGAGCTGGAAGCAAAATGTGAAAATGTCCTAAGACAACAAATAGAGATAAATGGAAATTTGAGACTCTAACATAAATCATTATTTCCTTTGATTTATGGTAAAAGGAAATATAAATAGTAGCAGCATTTAGTCATTAATTTAACAAATATGACTGGGCATCTACTGTGTCCCAGGCACTAAATGCTAGACAAACAACAGTAAATAAGGAAGACCTGGTTTCTGCCCTCAGAGGCAGAATCCAGACACATAAATGGGCAGGTGGGATTAGCTCAGCAAGGGCTGCTCAGGGGACTCTGGATGCACTTGAGGAGGGAGTGCACATATCCTACCCTAGACACAGATAGTCTGGGAGGTAGTAAAGGAAGAGTCAGAATTATAGAAATCAAAGTCAGGGCTTGAGAGGAATATAGTAGGTATAAGGGCAGAGGCAAGGAGGGGCCAGATACTGCATGCTTAGAAACGCCCTCTACCCAAAATGCATCAAGCTTTAAGCAGAAAGAAAATAGTTATATCTGTGTTTTAGGCAGATTACAGGCCAGAGGGAGGAGAACGGACTTGGGGTCAGGTCAATAAAGAGAAGGAGAGACAGAACAGAGAGGAAGGGACAGGATCTAGGAGAGTCTCACAGTGCCCAGGTCCCACCAGGGAACAGCATGGAGGTCTTGATTGGAACATAGACAGAATTGCCTTCCATCAGTAACCTTGGGGCAGCCTTCTTATTTAACTAGGCAGGGGTTTGGGGAGGGGGAGGGGAAGGCAGTGTTCATTAAAGAAGCAGAAGGCCTTTCAGGAATTGTAGTGGCTGGATGGAATGCTGACCCTGGAGGGAGCTGTTACCACACCGCCCCCGCCCCCGCCCCCCCCCGGCCCCCAACACAGTCGTAGCGCTTCGAAAGTTAAAATTAGATGGTAAGTGGAAAGGAGAAAGATTGCAGGGTCAAAGGGATGTCAGAGAAACAGGCTGTTTTGAAAAACCTTTGAGTTACAGTTGTATCCAGTGAACAGGACCTGGCCGCATGGGGTGAGAGCTGGTTCCTTTTGGTTTCTCATCAAAACCCTCCCCTGCACCCCTTCCCCCCCGCCCCCGCCAGCCCCTGCC
>NW_024412377.1:30569134-30660307 GCF_014898765.1 Herpailurus yagouaroundi | reverse complement strand
CCCGTTGACTGGAGACAGGGCTGCAGCTGCCACACCCACAGGGAACCGCAGGAGAAAAGCAAACAGACCCCACCGAAAGGAGGCTTCGCGTCTAGATCTGCCACTTCTGTTTAGCTGGAAGTGGTTGGAAAACCTGAGCAAAGCTGCTGGTTAGGGTTTTCTGGAACCCTCAGAGGCACATCCCATCCTTAAGTCTGGCATAGACTCAACCCTTGGCTGTTAGTATTTCTCAGCTGAGCAACCCAGAGTTTGGCTTTCGCATGGACACTGAGGGGCCTAGGCCCTGGGTTAATCCCCAGAAGAGTTCTTTCATCCCACCCATCTAAGCTCTAAGACCACTACTCCTAATCCCATTGCTCTCTAACCGAAAGAGTCACCTATGCCTTTGAACATGGTATGGACAGCTGGGGAGCAGAATCCCCTGCTGGGGGAAGATGTGATTAAGGCTCAACTCACTGAGATCAAGCATGGAGCCTTCCCACTCCTGTCTCAGAGCTGCCTCAAAAAACCCCAAAACAAAACAAAACACCCTCACAAGCACACAGATTGGCTACACCTGTACCCACATGTGCACACTGCTTTCCAGGTGGGCAGCACTCCAGCCAGCTTGGTCCATTCAAAAAGCCAATAGGGAGGCACTGGTTCTACCATATTGGTTGAATTCTTACTCTCTGATATTGTAGCAACAGAAATTCTGAGGTGTGGTTTTTACCTTTGTGTTGTCTCTTCACTGTAGGATCCCAACAGTAAATACTGTGTCCTAAAGAGTTTCTTCTTCATAATCAAAGGCCTTAACCCTACCACCTGCAAATATTCCATTCTGAACTTTTGTTCCTGTTTTACAAATGTTTGTAACTAAGGCCTACAGAGATACAATGCTTTTTCGAATTTATATTAAGTCAACATATAGTCAAGTCTAGTCAAGTCTATAGTTGTGAGCTACTAATTCTATCTTGGACTGAAGTCAGTTGTTGGAATTTTCTGGATCATACCAGAAATTACTCCTGTTCTCCCTTTAAAATCCATTCCCCTTCATCCACCTTTCCTTCCTTCCTGCCTTTCTATTTTCCTTCCTTCCCTCTCTCTTTCCTTCCTTCTTTCCACAAATACATATATAGAACATTTTCTAGGTTTGAAGAGTGCTCACCTCTTGAAGCAGAACCCAGTTGGGGATTCTTCTTATCCTGAGAAAGTCCTTGGTTCTGACGGGACCTCCCACCACTACCATCTCTGATACTGGTCTTGGGACATACGTGTTCTTCCTTCCGCTCTCTTCTTCAACCAAATACCTCTTTCCTCACCAAAAGTCTTTTTTTATTCCTTTTCTTTTTTCTACCAATCCACTTTCTTATCAGAATACCCACATTCACAAATGCCCTCTTTAAATCTGGTGATGCACAGAACAATGACATTGGGAATTAAAATAGTGGAAACCCTAAGTCCCCTTTAGGGGACTAAACTTTTTGTGTGTAAAGAATCCTAGTAGGTTAAAATTTAAAACAAATCTCTCTTATCTTTTCTTAAAAATGTTATTTTCTTGGGGCACCTGGGTGGCTCAGTCGGTTAAGCATCCAACTTCGGCCCAGGTCATGATCTTGCAGTTCGTGGGTTCAAGCCGCACACCGGGCTCTGTGTTGACAGCTCAGAGCCTGGAGCCTGCTTCAAGTTCTGCGTCTCCCTCTCTCTCTGCCCCTATCCCGCTCATGCTCTGTCTCTCTCAAAAATAAATAAACATTAAAGAAAAATTTTTTAATGTTATTTTCTTTGGATACGACCTTGGAAATAAGATCATGGGTGAAAGTTATAAATTTGAGTAGAAATTCTGTGCTCTTGAGGTCATGAGAGTACTCTATTAACCAACAGGAATAAGTAAAGCTACATAGTGTTGACCATGTACTGTTGTGTTTTACATATATAGTTATTTTAATTGGCACAACTCTACAAAGTAGGCGCTATTATGGTTGCCATTATCCCCACTTTATAGATGAGAAAACACAAACCTGCAGGTCAAGTGACCCATCTGAGTTCACACTACTGGTAAGTAATGGAGCTAGATCTGGAATCCAGGAGCCTGGCATCAGAGCTGTGTTCTTGCCAGATGTGTGGCCCCCACAACACTGGCCTGACCTCCAATGTATGTCCTGACCTACTACATTATACACTGACTCAACAAAGACAGGGATTGGCGGTAGGGGTGGGGGTGGCAAGTGATTTCATAAACGATGTACTTGTATTAGTTCACTTAATCCTTGCAACGGCCCTGTGAGACTGCTGCTATTATGACCCCATTCGCAGCTGAGGAGTAGACAGGTTAAGTAACTTGCCCAGTGGGGAGCTTGGGTTTTAAGCCAGGCAATCTGGCCCTGGAGTCCATGTACTTAGCCATTACTCTGCTGCTTTTCTCTCCAGGACAGGAAGAAAACAGTAACCCAGTTTGCACTGACACGTGTCCTTCTTACCTCTGCCATTGCCTCCACTACCTTCTGCTTATCCACTTGTAAGATACCATTCTTTGCTGTGCGAGATACATGCAGCTCATGCCAGTGGCCCAGGGCGAGGGGGTCTTCACTCCTGTTGAAGGAAGGAAGCTGAGCGTGGGATAGCATCAGTGGTGGTATGGACAGTGTTCATCAAGCTGCCCTGATGAACCGACGCAACCTTAGCTACCTCATTCATTCCATCACAAGAAAACAATCACTCCTGCTTAGTAAACACAGCGGCGCTCGGTCCGTTTATTGGACCCCTTTATGGTAGGAGCATTGCAATTATCACTTTATTTTATTACTTCCAACAAGCCTGAAATGTGGGTAAGATGAGCCTGGTGTCCTGGAGGACAGGTGACGGTGAAATGTGATCATAGTTGCACACAAGCTTTGAAAATGAGAAAATTACCTGGACTGTAGTGTAAACCACAGATTCTTTCGTGTGCTGATGGCTACGGCATCCTTTGAAATGCATAAAAAATTAGGATGGATGGATGGATGGATATAAGGATAGCTAGACATGTGATAAAGCAAATATAGCAAAATGTTAATTATAGATGACAGGTGGGAGGAATAAAGATGTTTACTGTATAATTCTTTCAACTTTTCCACATGTTTAGAATTTCTCATAATAAAACGCTGGCGGGGGGAAAGAGTCCATGTTGTCTGATACTGTGAAAAGGATTAAAACTAAAAATTCAATTAATTCAACGTGAAAGTGCTTGAAGTTTAAACGATTTCGGTAAGAGTTTTGCACGCTACTTTGGACAGTGAGGTATGCAAGAAGAGGATAATTATTGCATTTGTGTTTCTAATGATGTCTAGTTCCTGGCCTTCACTGAACCTCCCAATTATTTTTTGGTCCTGGATCATCCTTAGAAAACTGTCAGGAATACCAATGGGCACAATTATTGAAAGGTCTCCACCCCCTCACTTGATTTTTTTGCTCTGGCAAATGCTTTTGTGATTTGTCCTTAGCAATTAGAATTTAATCACCTTGGCTAAATCAATATGCAATAAAGAAACCAGAGGCACTCTTTAAGCAGCCCCATCTCCACAATAAGTACCACCGCCTTAGTCGTGTTCTTGTCCTGCAGAGGTCATTCCCTGTCAATACCCTGCCTTCCTCTGCACAGTTACATCGATCACAGCCGTCACGAGCTCATTTCAATTGCCTCGATTTTTGAATCGAGTTCATAATGAATTTGACCACCTTATCCTTTTCTAAAGTTAAAATGATTTGGCCAATTCCACAACTTCCTGTGGTTCAGGATTTTACTGAATTTTCTTAATCAAGCAGGAAGTCTTAGAAATGATCTTCAGAATAAACATCTTGCAACGGGGCACCTGAAACGCCCGCCCACAGTAATCCCTGTTGTCAGGTTACCCTGGGGAGGGGATGGGACAGGGGTGGTCTTTCCCTTGGACATTCTGGGCACTTGCCTTCTTTTCGTTACACCTGATACGCTGAATTCTTTTTCCAGGCACTTTTCTGACAGGCAGGGAAACGATATCTTACATTAAAAAAAAAATTAAATAACACTTCTTGTCTCAAATAGGCACAGAATGATGAAAGAGAGAAATGCTGGACACTAAGGTCCTATGTGTCTGTGACCCCAGAGCTGGAGCTGCCACCATGGAGGGGAGCCATGGGGGGGGGGGGGGGTGCGATCTGCCCAAGAGGAGGGCTGATGAGCCCGACCCTCCCCCTCACTCTTTCTGGTCATTCCTTATCCAGGAGGAAGCCATTTGAAAGTACAAGGTGATATTTAAGGTGTCTTCCCTTCTGAACTTGACAAACAGTTCTACGTGAATTGCTTAGACTGTTTTGCATAATCTTATGTAAATTGAATCAATTAAACACCCACCAAAGTTGTCTTGAGACATAGGATGTTTTTGTATAACCAGAGGCACAAAAATGTGTGCCCATGACCCAAGGTGGGAGGTGTCAGTGACGTGCAGGAATTCAGTCATAGGACAAAAATGAACTGTCCTTTTTAAGAATTCTCGAAACCTAATGCAGCAAGCATTTCCCATCGGCCGTGAGAAATGATCAGCAATTAAGGGCGATGTATGGCTGTAACATCTCTCCCGCAGTCTTCCTAAAAATGACAGTCTAACAGCATAAATTACAATTGAATGCAGCCTGCAATTTCCTTTAAAACAACCACCACCTTTGGATTTCCTGCTGCGGGGCACCATTGAAGGAAACATCGTAGTGAGTTTCAAAAGAGAATTCGTCGAATATAGGAACAAGAAGCATGTCTGCATTAGATTAGCAGGCCTCTGGCTGGAGGGTAAAAACTACCGTGGAAGGAACACAGTGTGAAGAGGGAGACATAAACAAATAAGAGAAACGTCTGTATCCACCATCATCAGGCTCTGAGGGTGTTGTAAAAATCGTGACGCGCTGTACGGGAACAATTGATCTTCTAAGTAAATTAATAGTACAAGCTAGATAACAGGAGGAAAGGTTTGAGGACCCAGAGCCACTTCTGCAGATACCAGCAAGTACTTCAGAAGCACCTGTTCACTGCCATGCTATTGAAACCACTCATCGCACCGCCTTCTCAAACATATCGGTCAGGGATGAGCCTCTGTGATTTGCAGATTCGCTGTCAGACTCCTTTATCTGGAGAATGGTCAGAGATGTGCTAACCATCTAGTCACCATCAAAGAAACAATGCGAGAGGGTGGTAAAAAAATCAAAGTCAGGTCACCAAGGGCATGTCTGTCCATTCAACTTCTGTTAATACTTCTTTCCTAGTCATCCTCTATTGACGGAGTGCCCACAAAATGATGCTAGGAGCATGGACTGATCAACTACAATTCATCAGGTTTTTGTGATGGCCTTGTGCAAAATGAAGGCAGCCTATCCATGGGTTGAAGCAGAGAGTTGCTACCTGCCGGGGAGTTACTTGACAAAAGGAAAACTTGCCAGTAGGAGAGAATGATCCATAATGAAGTATGTGATACCACCAGGACACGTTTTGGAAAAGAGAACCACGGAGGGACGACAGGAATAGTGCAAGCTATCAGGACAAGGCCATCTTTTTCCAAAGTGACCGCTGTTGAGCTTTCTGGGGGGAAAGGAGCCCCTAAAGGTTTCAGCCCTTACCTGAGAACACCAGTGCCAGAGCCACAGTCAAAGCGGAACTCCACGTGGCCCCCTGCCATGTTGATGGACACAAAGTCTTTGCTGCCCGTGTCGTAGCTGTAGAGGAGGACACCATCACCCGAGTCCGGCCGAAATGTGATCTCAAACTCCATGAAGGAAAGGTAATGCTGGGGCTCCAGAGGCCAGGGTGTTGCAGCATAGGATCTCAGGGACTCTCTGAATTGAGGGATGGTCAGGGTGAAAGCTGAAGAAAGAAGCATGCTGTTAGAAATCCCTCTGTGGCAGAACTAGCCATGTTCTCTTCCTCCTGGGTATGGAGCTACCCTACATTTCCCAGCTGCCCTGAGTGAATTGGGTAGTATAACCGAATTCCGGTCAGTGGATTGTGGGTGGGAGTATTATATGCATCCCAGGTCTGACCCCTAAAACTTCCTACCATCTTCCATGCACCCTCTCGTCCCTCACCTGCTAGCTGAATGCAGGAAGCAGGGGAGGATTTTCAGGGCCTGGCAGAGCCCTAGAAGGCAGGGGCCTGTGTCCCTGAATGACTGCATGGCACAGAGGCCACCCCCACCCAAACTCCTCACTGACCTGCAGTGATGTGTGACGTGAGCAAGGATCGAGCCTTATTATGTTAAGCTACAAAATATAAGATGATATGTAACAGCTTTGACTTACAGTAACTCACACGCCCTTTTCTAGGTGATCTGAGATCTGAGATTATTCAGTGCTAAAGAAAAACCCCCCCCAGGATGGTGTCTTAGGTCCAAATTTGAATCAATGGTAGAAAAGTTAAAACATGTTCAACTTGGGCCACCTGGGGGGCGCTCATTGGTTAAGCATCCGGCTCTTGATTTCGATTCAGGTCAAGATCTCACTGTGGTGAGATCGAGCCCCACATCAGGCTCAGTGCTGGGCATGGAGCCTGCTTGGGATTCTCTCTCCCTCCGCTCCTCCCACACTTGCACGCGCTCTCTCTCTCTTCTCTCAAAAAAAGTGTCCAACTCCACACGTTTGCCGAAATCTTTGAAATCTTTGAAATTTCCCCTGATTCTGTGTGTTTGCGTATGCACCTGTGTTTACGCGTATATATACCCACGTATTGAGACAGGTATAGTATCGAGAGGTGGACAATTCACTAGAACAGTAACAAAAATAAGAAAGATTACTCTTGTGCCTTCCCATTGTTAACGACTCTGTGTGTCTCTTCCCCACATTTTCTCTGAACTTGTCAGTCATTCTCAGAAGCATGAGCTGCAGATGCTCTCAATTCAGTCTGATACAGACCACACGCATAAAGGCTTTTCAAAGTTACTTGAGGGCCAAAAGGAGCCCACCAAAGCCTGGCCCAGAAGCATCTTAAAATGAACCTATCTATGGTTGGCTTGACACTCTGACACTCAAAGGCACTCCAATCTGATAAAAAAACAAAACAGATTCTCCCATCTCTCCCAACAATGTATAGATTTTAATCCCATAAACATTTATGGGACTTGCTAAGAGCACGCTGATGAAAAATTACATCGACATGAATTAACAGGGCAGGCAAAGTGCAGCCAACTTGCTTCTTTCTCACCATCTTCACAGTGTCGACCTTTAAACCCAAGGGGACACAGGCAAATGTAGGCGTCGGCTTTGACTGCTGCACAGGTGCCGCCGTTGATGCACGAGGCTTCGTCACAGAGTCCACTGCTGCACTCCCCTAAATACAGAACAGGAATGACAAAACCGATTCATCGCGTGAGCCAGTCCAAGACGCTGGAGCTGACCGCACCAGCTCTGAATACACACGCTCAGCTCCCACTCGTGTTAATTTGTACCCCTGCCCAGCTGCAAAACAGCCTTCAGGGTAGGTGGAACGTACCCTTCATTTTAGTTTGATTTTGGCCTGTTCTTTATGAAGACCCACAAAGAATCTTTGAAACATGGCGGACACAATACATCAAATAGTAAATTGTTTGGACAATTTTACGACCACCGACGAAGATGAATGAGTTGTTTCTGCGTTAATCCATCTGTCTCTTATTCCAACAAGAGCGTGTTTCAATCCCTTCCGTGTCAACATGGTGTTTCTGTTCCAAGCATTCTAATTTGTGTGGCCCCAGTTACCTTAAGTGCTACTGCCTTGTTGGTTCAAAGTCGAGGCAATAAGGGGAACACGGAAGCCACATCTAACTTATTACCTGGCCTCAACCTTCCACTGCTCTGTCTGGGGCAGGAAGGGGCTGGGGCGGGGGGTGCTTCATAATACCTCAGCATATGCCTTCCAGCATCCCTACTCCCACCTCCAAAACTGAGATCTTATGGGGGACAGGATGGTGGCCTGGAGTAAAAAGCGGTGAGAGCTTCAACACCAGATGGGTCCATACTCTTTACCAAACACATATCAGAGAGGCCCATACAGGGTATACTCTCACTGTCAAGATCATCAGATGACATGGAAACACATGGACTTCTCCTGCTCTGCTTTTCTCCTGCTTCTTTGGTCCTCCTCTTCTCTTTGTATATAAGAAATAAATTTCACAGATGGGCCACTAGCTGGCCCAGAACAACACAAGTGAGTACTAAACACTTGCTCCCGGGGTAGGGACAAAGGAGCACATCTCTGACTGAGCCGTGAGGGGCCCGGCCCTGAGCCCCGCAGGCTGTGATGCTGCACCTGCCTGAACTGCAAGCCCACTTCTGGTGGGATGAAAAGCCTCCGTTGGCCATCTCAGCAGGGCAAGCCCCCCATCCTTTTCTCATCCGTCCTCTGCATTTGTGGAGCTGACCCCGTCTTTTCTTCCACGAAGCCTCGCTGCGAGCGTGAGCAGGGCTGGGTATAGTGTGCAGCCAGCCGAAGAGGCTGACTTCAGGAGTCGAGGACAGAGTTTAATTAAAGCCTGTCCAGATGGCTCATCGCCACAGCTGGGGTGGGCTGGCCTCAGCGAATTCCAGCCGGGGCCACTGGAAGCTCAGGGCAGGAGTGACCGGTGGCCTCTGCAGCCACCGCCTGAGAACATGGCCAGCATCCAGTCTCCTCAGGGTGATGGACATGGAACCATGAGAGCCGGACTCTCACAGCCCCTGAGCCCCCCCCCCCCCCCCCCCGGGGGGGGGGGGGGGGGGGATTCTTTCCCCGAGAAGGGCGGCTCCCACAGGAAGAAACGAGGTTCTTGGGTTATTTTAGCTACACATGGAAAAGACATTACTTTACAAATTTGCATTGTGACTATCCTTTAAGAGGGGGGAGTGGGGTGGGGGCATTGATGAAAGCAACATGGCGGCAGGATTCTGCTGGCAATGGTACGCAAGATGGCCTATGAGCGGCGGCGTGGGAAAGAGGAACGGACTCCAACGGGGAGGGAACGTGGGGCTGGCCGGGGTGGTAGCAGAGGAAATGGACAGGGAGCGAAGACACGGGGAAGGGAGACCCAGCCAGTCCCTTCTAGAGCTTGAAGGCGGAGGCAGACCCTAGCAAGGCCTCCGGGTTCCTCGCCTGGCGGTCTGAAAGGACAGTGGCGGGAGTACAATGATGAGCACGGCTGAGGGCAGGAGCTGGTTTCTGAGGCACAGAGGACCTGGCGTTGGGAAGCAGACTCCGCTTCCCATTCTCTCCCTCCCTCTCTCTCTGCCCCTTCCCCGCTCGTGCTCACGCTCTTTCTCACTCTCTCAAAAGAAATAAACATTAAACAAACAGACTGCATAGCTTTATTTCAATGTAATTGTTTCCTACCATGGATGTTATTCTCTACATTTAAAAACATCATTTGTTTCAAAACATCCGGCTGGCGGGGTCAGTGGAACATGTGACTCTTCATCTCGGGGATCGTAAATTTGAGCCCCATGTTGGAGGGGGAAATTACTTAAAACTGAAATCTTTAGGAAAAAAAAAAGAAAAAAAGAAAGAGACACATCATTTTGGGAAGAGTCCACAGGCTTTACCAGACTGCCAGAGATGTTCACAGCACACAAACGGTTAAGAACCTTTGGGTTACTAAATTGATGATCCTGGCAGCAAAGTCCAGGGATGTAGGGAAGGATGGGTGCAGAGTTTTAGAAAGAAGGAAAACTGTCAACTCTGAGAGTGGGAGGAAGGAAGTTAGTCGCAAGGTCATGTGCAGAGAGCGCTGGCAGGACCTCATCATCAGTATATAATTTTTATTGACATTGAACCTACTAGATGCCAGCTTTACGCAAGACAATGACGTGAGGGCAGGAGAGAAATTAGGCCTCCGAGGAGAGAACGGCAGGTGGGATGGGGCAGCCTACATGAAGGACGCATGGACGGTGAGCAACCACCTGCCCCTTGTCCACCAATCCGTAACTGAAGCCAGTCTATTTCCCCGACTGAAGATCTGTCCACTCGGTCCACATCTCCACCACCACTACCAGCCTAGAGCAAACCGTCATTATCTCTGATCTGGATTGTCGTCATAGCCTCCAGCCAGTTTACATGTGCCCCCTGAACACCGCTTTCAATAAGCTTTCCACAGCCAGAAGGATCGTTTCAAAACACAGACTAGATCATGGTAAACCACCTCCCCCTCATACTCCCACTGGGACAAGCCATTTCCTCTGCCTGGAATGATCTTCCCTCTCTTATCTGCTTAAAAAGAAATGCTTCAGATATCAGCTTTGGGTTATATGCTCAGAATGCTCCAGCCCATAAAATCCCGTTATTATACACTATTATTATACCACCATTTCTTCTTTGTAACACGCTGAATTGTAATTTTTCATTGACTTGTGTGACTATTTGATCAGTTTGGTCTTTCCTTGTGGCAGCTACATGAGGGCTGAGGTAGGATCCTGTTTTCTTGTTCATTACTGTCTCCCCAGGACCTGGCATCATGACTAGCATTAAGCAGATCCTTAAAAAAGTATCTTGAGAGAAAGCATGAGTGAAACAGTGATAAACCATGGTGAGACCCATGGCCACCTCACACGTCTTGAGTCTCAAATAACTTGAGAAGTTGGTTTCCCAACTTGTCACATTGACCCAGTGGGGTGTGGAAATCCAAGACAGGATTGGAAAAACTGAGTTCCGGTGGTTTAGGTTTAAGAATTTGCGTGGAAATAATAAAAGAAAGTCTGGGCCAGCGAATGCGAAATTTTGCTGAGATGACTGACTATTCTAGAATGTGGGTTTAGAGAGAGTCTAATTGCTGGGAATAATCTAAAGAAGGTGACGAAGGGGAAAGGCTTCAGTAATGAAAGGCCCCTTTGAGGAGTTGAGGTAGGCTTTAATGGAGGTGGGGAGGGGGACAGAGAAAAAGCTGTGGTTGAAGATAGCGGTGACAAGTTAGAGATACCAGACAAAGGAACCGTGACTCTGCTACTGTCATTACCTTCTTCTGGAAGCCTGTAATCTCCACCAGAAATTCACTGCTGTTTGTATGAGCCCAGTATTCCCTCATGGTGGCACTGCATTTAAAGGAACTTGAATTTTGGGGCGCCTGGGTGGCGCAGTCGGTTAAGCGTCCGACTTCAGCCAGGTCACGATCTCGCGGTCCGTGAGTTCGAGCCCCGCGTCAGGCTCTGGGTTGATGGCTCGGAGCCTGGAGCCTGTTTCCGATTCTGTGTCTCCCTCTCTCTCGGCCCCTCCCCCGTTCATGCTCTGTCTCTCTCTGTCCCCCCAAAAAATAAATAAACGTTGAAAAAAAATTAAAAAAAAAAAAAAAAAAAGAACTTGAATTTCTGGACGGCTAACTCAAAGTAAAGCAAGTATGGAGGCTGAATAACCAGCTCTGTTCTAGCACTCCAGGGGGAAAATGGGGAAAAAATGAAAAAAGGCAATGAGACTGATGCCTGCCATTAAAGTTCATCACAAGGCTCGTAGACATCAAATAATCCAATAGCAGCTTCGGGGCGGGGGGGCGCCCAGAGCCAGCAAGGTGGGCCCATTTGGTACCACCTGCTCAATGGAGAGGCTGGTTTTGCACAATGTGAGAATATAAAACACTGCCAGAAATCGGTCCTTGCTCAACTTTGCAAGGTCTCAGCTACCTGTCAGGGGTCACCATGCAACCTCAGGACTGCAGATCTGGATTTCATGACTGTTGCCCGTTTGTCCAAGGAAGAGAGAAAAAACAACTGATACCCTGCTGAATGGGTGGAGCCAGAATATTAATAATAATATTAATAACAAATACTTACAACATGCTTGCTATATGCAAAGCACCAACTCATCTAGACAAAGGGATTTTAGGAGGAAGTTACTAAAAAAATTCATAGATTGAAGACCGAATTCCCAATGTGACTGCATTTGGAAATAGGGCCTTTGAGAAGCTAATTAAGGTTAAGTGAGGTCTTAAGGGGGGGACCTAATTCAATCTGACCAGTGTCCTTATAAGAAGAGGGAGAGACACTAGGGATATAGACACAGACACAAGGCACAATGAGGACACAGTGGCCATCTGCAAGCCAAGGAGAGAGGCCTCAGGAGAAGCTAAACCTTCCAGTGCCTTCAGCTTGCATTTCCAGCTTCCAGACTGTGAGAAAATAATCTTACTAAAACCACCCATTCTGTGGTATTGTGTTATGGCACCCCTTCCAGGCTAAAATGGTCACTGAATTAACCAACCTTAGAATTATCTATCTGCTTTCAGTGACGGAAATAAATGTCCTTACTGCTTTAAAGACAATCCTAGTCTTTTCAGAAAAATGGTTCTGACAACTAGACAACCTCATGCAAAAAACTGAATCTAGACACAGACCTTACACCTTTCACAAAAATTAACTCAAAGAGATCACAGCCCTCAATGTAAAATGCAAAACTATGAAACTTCTACAAGATAATGTGGACAAAAATCTAGATGACCTTGGGTAAGGCGATGGCTTTTTAGAGACAACACCAAAGGCATGACCCTTGAAAGAAATAACTAATAAGCTGGATTTCATTAAAGTTAGAGAAGACAAGCCATGTCTAGGAGAAAATATTTGCAAAAGACACATCTGATAAAGGACTGTTGCCCAATATATATATATATAAATCTCTGAAAGCTCAACCGCAAGAAAATAAACAACTTGATTAAAAAATGGGCTAAATAAAACCTTAACAAAACCTCACCAAAGAAGCCATACAGATGGCAAATAAGTGTATGAAAAGATGCTCCACATCATATGTCATCAAAGAAATGCAACTTACAACAATGAGATACCACTGTTAACCACACATCTGTTAGCATCTGAACTCTGACAACACCAAATGCTAACAAAGATGTAGAGCAACGGGAACTCTCAAACATTCCAGGTGGGAGTGCAAAATGGAACAGCTACTCTGGAAGACAATTTGGCAGTTTCTCACAAAATGAAACATGCTCTTACTATGTGATCCAACCATCACACTTCTTGTTGGTATTTACCCAAAGAAGTTAAAAACTGATGTCCATCCAAAAAACCTGCACACTGTTTACAGCAGCTTTATTCACAATTGCCAAAAACTTGGAGGTAACCAAGATGCCCTTCAGTAGGCATGACAAACATGCCTTGCAATACATACAGACAATGGAATATCATCCGGCATTAAAAAGAAACGAGCCCTCAAGCCATGAAAAGGCATGAATAAAACTAAAATGCATTATTACTAACTGAAAGAAGCCAATCTGAGAAAGCTACATATGATTCCAACTATATGACATTCTGGAAAAGGCAAAATCATACAGAATATAAAAAGGTCAGTAGTTGCCAGAGGTGGGGGGCGGGGTGAGCCATAATATGAACTACGGCTCACCATGAGTGAGCCATAATATGAACTACGGGCTTTGGGTGATACTGAAGTGGTAATTCAAGTTCATCATTTGTAACAAAGGTACAAAGGCGTGTTGCTAATAGAGGAGGCTATGCATGTGTGGGGGTGGGGGATAGGTGGGAAATCTGTGTACCTTCTCCTCAGTTTTTTTGTGAAGCTTAAACCGCTGAAAAATAAAAATCAGTCCTAGCTCTGCCTGCTATTTTGGAGAAGTTATCTGACTTTTACAAGCCCTAGTTTCTTCATGTATAAAATAGGTATCATAACAATTTCTACTTCCTAGAGCTGGTCTGAAGAGTTAATGAGAGGGCATATGAGAAAGTTGGACACAGTGGTCAAGAATTAGAACGTGACCATTTCTTTTGGAAGCAGAGAGCATACGAAACCTCTTCTTCCATTACTGTGTTGGCTTTTCCACTGAACTGGGTGAGTAAGGGAGGGTGAAAGCGCTGAACTGCTTGCTGCTTTGTTGGATGAGACCATGCCATGCTTCGTGAAGAGAGCCAAGGGCAACAGGACACAACCAAGGGTTTGGTGCGCCATATTGTTTATCCTATCTTGCTATTCAGATCCAGGTCATCATGTCTGCAAAGCACCAAGCTTGTCCCCTGGGCCACCTCCCTCCTAAAGTTTGACATTAGCCAGCTGCCTAGGGTTTCAATCCATGAAGCTTCTTACTGCCCTGGCCCACACCAGAAAGGCAATCCCACAAGAGCACCCTGGCCCACTGGGCAACCACTTACCCACGTCGGCCCCACTGAGTGCTTTCCCCAGTGGCCAGGGCCTCAAGTCGATTCGCTTCCCATTGACGGTGAGCGACTGCACACAGCCTTGAAAGCCTCTGTTTGTTCCTGTTGCTCTGACCAACCAGTAAGCACTGGGAGCCCCACCAAGATAGAGGGGCGTCCGGAAGGTAATTTTACTGTACTGGCCCTGTAAGAAAGAAGAAAACCGTAACTCACTAAACAAAATCAAAAGCCAAAACACAACAGATTTTAATGAGGGACATGGTTAAGATGTAGTTTACAGCCCCACTGCTTTCTTCCATCTGTGTTTATGTTTATGACATTGCCTTACTGGAAAATTAAACCCCTGGTTACCGTAGGAAACTCAGTGAGCTCCTCAGAGGGCTGTGTTTCGAGAAGGGATGATTTTGGAAGCCTAGAAGGGAAGGGAAGGTAGGTCAGAGCCAAGAGCAACCCAACGGGCAGGGTACTGGGCCGGGCATCCAACAAAAACTTTGTCTTTCCAGTCTTGACACCAACTTACTGTGTACCTTGGATGGTTCACAGGGTTATTCTGCGTCTCAAAAGATGATAATGCTAATTTTGTGTATATGTGGGCCAACGCTTACCTTTCCTATTCCCAGCCACCTTTATACTATATCCTGCAAGAAACATCGTGTGTGCGGGGGAGGATTGCCACACAAATTGTGTTGCAAAATATTTTGAAATTTGCTCATGGATACCACTTGTGTGTGTGTGTGTGTGTGTGTGTGTGTGTGTGTGTGTGTGTGTGTGTTACTACGGTGAAGTAGGGACATTTCTAATCTTAGAGAAAACCACAAACTGGATTGCAGGTTTTGAGGTTACAAAACACAGACCTGAACATTAGGTGGGACAAAATTAAGGCACCCTTGGTCATTTTTTTTTTTTATTACAGAAATATTTCATTCATTTGGATTAAAGGGGACTGGGAAAAAGCATGTTGCCAGAATTTTTAAAGTCCAGAAGGTAAGCCACTGAAATGTGGCAAACGAAATGTTGCCAACAAATAGAACATCTAATCGTTACTTTATATTTTCTAATGAATGGATAAGAATCATTTATAAATAGTGTGCTGAATGTGAGCGAGGCAGCTGTAAAGTGCTTACAGTGAATTGTAAGGACTGTTTGCCAGCCTCTGGGCACACTGCTTTTGTGGGATGAACTGAATGCCCTGTTGGCTTATTTCGTTAAGATCCTCAGAACTCACTCCTGAAACCCATCTTCAGTCTGTTCCCTGATTCAGGACTGTACCAGGAGCCTGACCACTTAGCGCTTTTTTCCTTTTCTGGAACAGCAACCCTGAGCCCCCCTTACAACGTCCCAGGCAATAGTCTGGTAAAAGCTGGCTTTTACCTTCCTCTGGTGAGGGTTGCTTTGGGTTTCTGGAGCCTGCTTTGCCTACGAGGCAGAGAATTCGAAGTGCCCTGGAGTTCTCATTTCCCCGACACAGCACTTAACAGTGTTTGATGGGTGCCAAAGTGTGAAAGTCCAATTGACCAGCTTTGGGTTGGGACCGCTCTGAGGTATAACTTATACTGCAGAGCTCCCCTAGGGTCAGGCTGAAGCCAGACAGACCCTGAAGAACTTTGCAAACCTTGATATAAGACAGAGTCACTATCTCCCAAGATAGTTTACTAAACATTCCACAGCTGCTGTCCTGCTTATACAGCTTGCTAGCAAGTCCCGGGAGGAGAGCGGCAAACGCTGCCCTGAGTAGCCATAAAATTGTATGCTTCTTGCAATTAATTCTTATATTCATTCAAAGGATAAGATTGGCAAAAATACAAACACTCATATAAGCCAAGCTCACATTGACTTCCGGAGCCGTTGTATTATCCCTACCAAAAGGTTTCGGTAACTTATTTTTTCAACACCCCCAAGGACAGGACAGGAAACCGTCTCCTGAGATAGTCCTTTGCACTTCTGTGCACTTTTGTATGATTAAGTGGAGTTAAAATTACTCCCTTAGGCTCTCCCATTCAACATCAGCCTGGGGGTGGGGGGGGAGCACAGAGTAAGTCCTTCTCTCCCCAAATTCCCTCTCTGATTCTATGAAAAGGCACCATCGACACCTTCACCTTCTTTTCTCCAAACTAAACAATGCTCCTTCAATGAATCACTCCAGGGATTTCAGGTCAGTTTCCTGTTTCAATGATTGCCTTCATGTTCCAATATGTCTGTGGTCCTCTTAGAGGACCTCTTCGAGTACAATCACAGAGCTGAATGCAATCCTCTTAGAGGATTAGAGTTACCATTAGAGCACTGGAAGCTATATACAGGGCTACTAGGATATCATACGATCATCACCTCGCTTTTTCTAGATGCTATGCCTCTATTAATACAACTTGTAATTTCTTCAGCTTGCTGTTACCACATGGCTCTGCTTATTAACCTTTACTGAACTTCCTTGCTTCAAAACATAAGACATTTTCACATGTGTTGTTGCTTTTATTACAGCTTCTCTGCCCTATATTCACTATTACTATTTTGGATCCAAGTTCAAAGCTTCTTTATTCCTATCAAACTTAATTTTAATCATATTTAGGGCTATTGTTCTGGGATTTATGTGATTCTGTAGTTCATTTATCCTGTCTTTTTTCCTTAGAAGTACATGCATATATGCATAAGCGATCTCACTGGATTCATATTCTCTATATTTGGATTCTTGTTCCTTTGGAAGCTTTGGGGTCCAAATTAATGGGAATCAGCAAAGCATGGCTCTTTATAGGATATATCTTGCCAGTAAAAAAGTCCAGGCAGGGAGGAAGCTATATACATATACACAAAGGTTTTCTTGCTACATTTTTCCTGAGAGAACACAGACACCTGCCTGATTATAATTACACACTCCGTTCCTTGGCAGGTTGCTAATCCAAACTGTTTATTCTAAACATGGTTCTGAAATTGCCCAGAGCATGACGAATATGTGAATACCTAGGTGATTTACTGAGTAGCCCCACAGTTAAATTGTTTTACCGCTTCCTATAACCATGGCCCCCCAAAATGGTAGATGAAAGGATCATTCCTGCATATTGAACCAAGTGAAACTTTCCGAACTCTTTGTTAAAGCCACAGAATTGCAACACCCTTGCCTTAAAAGCAAGCTTTGTGTTTGGCACTAATAATGGCTTCTATTCTTCTGATACAGGCCTTCTTCTACCCCTGGCTTTGATGTCCTTGTGGAAAAAGAACATGTCCCTGGGCACAAAGCCAACTGCATGCTTCTGCGCCCCCACAGTAATGACGCTTGCAAATCCGATTCTGCTCCTCAGTAGATGTGGGATGGATGTGTGCCCTGAAAGCCCACCGAGAGTGGTAAGAGCCACTGAGATGCAGGAGCATCTCAGAGCTGGGGTGCACGGGTTTGCTACGAAAACCAGGCCATCCAGAGCTTGCATCCCGCCAGCGTGGCCTGAGCTCGGCAGCAGGGCCCTCTTGGGACGCGCATGGTGGGTGCTGGGTGGGTGGGCAGGTTGGGAGGCTCACACTCACCTGGGACTGGCCAGTCGCCGGGGTGCCATTGTTCAGCTGCAACAGCCCGTTCAGCCCATCTCTGTAGAGTGTAACCGTGTGCCAGCCCCCCAGTTTGATTTTGGTTTCACTTATAATGATGCCAACCCCAGTTCCACAATTAAACCTGTGGGGAAGAAAAAAAAAAGAAAGAAAGGCTTTTTGATCAACCAGCTCGTTATGCTTTCAGGCCCCACGGATACCACTTCTGGGGCAATGGCTTCTCTGAGAGTCAATCTGTTTAGTTACGTTTATGAATATCAAGGACTGTTTAAATCTCTACAGGAAAGAGCTAAACACCTGCTTTCTGGGCCAGCCTCAATCTACTTATCTTAATCTGCCCGCAGACCTTTCAAATGTGGGGCCTCCTTCAACCTGATTTTCTCTGCAGCTTCGAAAACGATGGGCAACTAAGATCCTCCCCCTCCTTCTCAGTGACTGCCAGATGCTTCAAGTGGATCCCAAGAGCAGAGAATTAGAACTTGAGTCATTTTGCTTCCAGGTATTTCTCTGGGGACTTCCCCCAACTCCCAAATGACAGGCTCCAGCAATATTATTTAAATGTCAAAAAACACTCATTTTGGCCAGCTGGCTAGCACTGCCATCTGTGTTCAGCTGTGCCCAAATGCAGGTGCAGTTTCCATAGGGGGGAGGCATGGGCAAAGGGGGAACATTCTCAGATGATTGCTTTATTCTTGTTTTTGCTTTGTTTTTTCTCCCAACTTCCCTATGGCCCAGGGTACCCACCAGTCACTATGCCTTACACCCATGATTTTGACCCTTTGCAGTCAACTTCCAGGCAGCCACCATGCCACTCCCCAACAGATCCTGAGATGGCCAGTAGGGAAGGACACATGACCAGCATTGTCCTTCTCAGGACGTGCACTAATTACAGTCCCTTCTCATGGCTTCCCTTTGTCTCCACGATCCTCAGTGGACTGAAATGGGGTTGAGAGGCATTGCAGAGCAGGCTCATCTAGAGGGGGATACCAGAGTCCACAGCAGCTGCCCAGTTGGAGAGTGGCCAGCAGCCAATCACAGCCAATGCCACTGGGAGTCTATCAGATCCTTCAAGGGTGAGAACCACTGCCCCAGGTCCTGGCCCTGAAATCAAACTCCCATGAATCAAAGCATTTAGCAGAGGATAGGGGACCACTGTCTACCCCAAGTGGGATGTTTCAGTCTTCTTCAGCTTAACCCAAATAATTTTTGTGCTGAAATAATCAAAAGACAATGATAGTTAATGCTTATTGAGTGCTTGCTATGGGCCAGGCACTGCTCTAAGCACTTGTATGTATTAATTCACCTAATCCTCACAAGAGCCCTGGGAGAAAATGCAGGCTCAAAGAGGTACAGTCACTTGCTCAGAGTCAGGGAGCAGAGGAGCAGTGCCATCAGGATCTTAACCAGTACACTATGGAGAAGGACAAGGCTGATCCTCATCGGTCATTCTCAGATAGGTGCTTGTGTACCCTTGAGGGTGGCCAAAACACTCACACCTTCACAAAACTCTGCCCCCAGAAAACCACACGCAAACCAAAGATGGCTTCCAAGATATATTGGGAGAGAAATGACTAGGGCAGAGGAGGAACACCAGACAGCCTGCCACAGCCAGAGGGAAAAATAGGGATGGGCTCTGAGCCTCTGGGAGCCCTCAGGAGGTTGTAGGCTCCTCTCTGCTCCCCAGGGATGTCAGTCCGACCTACCACAGGGGACAGGGAGAAGATCTCAGCCTCCTTCCCATCACATCCACTAGGGCTGTAGGAGCAAAGGGACTAGATCACTTAGGCTCACTGTTGCATTCACAGGATCTACAACAGTCCCTGGTACACCGTGGGTGCTCAAGAAATATTTCCTGTTGAACGAATGGATGGTTACAGGGTTCTGAAACTCAAGTTCCAAGGGTGACCCTGCAGTCCCGATAAGCCACTATTTAGTAACCTTTATCTCCAGGAAGCCATTCCATGTATTTTTTACTCTATAAAAATGTAAAAACATAATGTAGGATGGTATTTTAAAAATCTGTGGGATTTTAGTGAGAGTTACCTGAATTGGAGTGAGCGTCGGATGATGGCCAGAGACATGAAGTCACCCCTCCCGTGTTCATTCTCCCCGCAATAGAGCAGTAAACCATCCTCTGCCTCCGCCTGTTGTACAAACGCACGCCACGCAAACAATGAGCACCACCTGGAAACACTCATGAATATGAAACCTGAGCATTCTCCCTGTGGTCCTATTTACAAAGGGGCAAGCTCATGGACTCCAATTAACTCCCAGTTGCCAATTCTCAGTTCTTTTCCCTTTAAAAAACGGCAGCGATATAAATAAACAGTGTGTGACAAATGGCAGTGAGGTTAGAGAAAGGTGACTCCGCATTTGACCTGCTCTTTACTTGGCTTTGTGGGTCCACCAGCAGAGCTTCGGGAAAATGTGTGCAGAGACCACGGTCACAGAGAGGCTGTTTGCGTGTCCATCAAATTCTACTTCCACCAAAGAGCACTCTATTTGTTTTTGGTTTTGTTTTCATTCTTTTTACTTCCCTCCCTGTGGAGAAGCATGCAAATTTGCTTCTTTCCTTCTGTCAGGAGAACAGGACGATAAAATCAGCCCCACTGACAGACTAGTTTGGTTTTCACCCATGTTGGCTGCCCCAGCCGGAGACAGATCATCTTTTGGACGATCTCAACACTCAACACACTCAACACTGTGATCATGATCTCAAAGGAGGCTTGTTTCCAGGTCTCAAACCTTGTTGTCTGAGATGCCCGAAAGAATAACTTGAAGCTGAAGTCGCTGATTGAATTCTGATGTGCAGTTGATTCAAATCAGAGAGCGTCCGCTGGGCCCTCACTATGTGCGAGGGCTTTGTATAGCAGCTTTCCTATTTGTTCAGCTACAGCCATAGCATTGAGGGCAGACATTTGGGCTCCCTCTAAAAGGGATTTGGGAATGGGGAATGCATTATACCTCTGAAATCCTGGCCTGTGAGGAGTCACAATTATGAGCAACAGAGCTGGGACCTACACATTCTCATTGGTCGGCCAGTCATTTCCATAGTTCAGTAGCATACAGGACCCACCCTCCACTCGCTGGCACCCTTGAATGTGTGAACGTGCCCAGTGTTCTCACTACCCTGTGAACAGGTTTCAGGACAGGCCCTGTGTCATATTTACCTTCTCTACTTACCTCCCTGCTTCCTGCACCCCCACCCGACCACATCTGATGTGGCACAATGATGTGTTAAGCTGCCCATCCAATAGGCATTCATCAAACAACTAATCCTTCTTACCCTAAATTCAAGAGTAATTTGAAATGCCTGATAGGAGTTCTTCAGAGGTTCAAAGGTTACAAAGGAGTGGCCAAAGAACTGAGGATACTGTATAACAATATCTAAAAAGAGAAAAAGATAACATAAAAAAATGTTATTTCCTCACTTCTTCAAGTGCAAAAATCAATATATGCCGTTGCCCAGATATCATTAAGTGAAAACCCCTAATAATCTATTAAACCTAGCTCATTATTGTCTCTACTTTTTACACTTATGATTCTCATTCTTGGGGACTTAGAGCTTCTGAAATTCTTAGGGAGAAACTGGAGATTGTTAAATTGCTACCTAAAAAGAAATCAATGGCTTTAAGACCACTGACACCTGTTTTCCAGCTGTACATTTGTGTAAGTGTAAGTTGGCTCAATTATTATCTTTCTTAACCTTCACGCAACATGCTTCAGCTGCATGTTTTCGGTAGAGATGTGATCAAAGTAAAGTCCACCTCTCCAAGGTGCCTTTAGGATGATTAATTGCTTCAAAAGTACTACATGTGTGGCACACATAGACACAGGGCTGCTATTCAACTAGAAGCAACAGAAGTTGCCTTACCTTTTTCCTGTGTAGCTAATTTAATCACGAGTACATAGAAAAAGGGGCTTCTCTTAGAAAAAGGGCTAGAAGAAACCACGTGTGGACCACAAAACTGCCCTCTGGCTCCCAATGGGACCAACCTCCCTACCACATTCTTTTCCCGACCAAGGGCCTACCTTCTGAGCAGCTCTCACCACCTCTGCCCAGGTTGCAGTGGCACCGCGAGCCCCCCCAGGTGTAGTCATTGACACAAAAGCTGTCAGCTGAGCAGAGCGTTTCATCACAAGACATGTCAAAGAGCCTCGGCATTACAGCCACACCATTCTTCCCTTTCCTCTCCGCTGGAGTGGGCTGAGGAGCCACTGTAGTCATTGGGAGAGACGCTAGGGTAGGGGGGACAAGCCTAGAAGTGGTCTTTGGGTTTGACCTGGGTGCCATCTTGAATTCCCCCCCAAATTTCTTATGTCCTCCTTTGATAGCAGGAAGTGGTTTAACCTAGAGCCAGAGAAGAGAAAGGATTCAGGATTAACACCAACACAGTGTTTAGACAGCCTCATTTATGGTTGGTGTCTAATACTTGAAAAGTCCCTTTTGTTATTTCTCAAAACTCTAGGATGTAGATGGGGCAGATAGTACTGACGCCAGTTTATGGATAAGAACTTTAGGCTCAAGGATTTTAAGTACCTTGCCCTGTGCTATACAGAAAACCAGTGGTAAAGCTGATATTACATGATTTTTATTGTTATAATATCATGAAGATGCCTCACTTTGTCAAAGAATTGTTCATTTCCTTCTAATACCTGACTGTATATTTTCACATGGTGGGAAATCTAAATATGTTTTTGCCAGTCAGCAGGCAGGGGCTGGCTACACAACATTAGCATGCTAGTTGCTACTAATTTATAAGCACCTGGAGCCTCATAGAGAAAATAAATACGTATTAAGAGCAAATGGGCCCGCTTAAATAAGTTTTAAGTAGAATGTTCATGGTCCAACAGCTAACTTGCCTTGTTCAGCAGGAAAACCAAAACACACAGGTTTTAAGAGCAGAGATTCTTGTTACCTCCTCGAAGGAAATATCCAAATCTAAGTCGTCTTCAAATCCGTCATCATCCTCACTGACTCCCATGTCGGTTGTATAGCGGGGTCCATAGCGGCCACTTCCTGCCTCCTCAGGGCCTGCACAGAGAAAGGAGTACACTGTTGTCAACATATGCCTTCCCTCTGCCCCTTTCTATCCTAATTCAGCCACAGACAGGACTCTGCCAAATGCATCGCGATGTCTTGGAAACACACAAAGAATTCAACACGGAAGAGGAAGCATCAACGACTAACAAATAGAAAATGTTTCATCTCGTAAGTATTAAGGAAATGCTAATTAATGCCAGAAAAAGCTGCCGTTTTATACTGACAAGATTGGCAAAAAGGTAAACGCTGGGCAATAAAAGAATATTACCAAGGATGGGATCAACGGGGACTCATACACCAATGTTACATGTGTGCAACCATTTTGCAAAAATACTTGGAAATAAGTAGAAAACGTTCGTACCTTTTGACCCAGCAATCTCACACCAATTTAGCAATCTCACCCCAGCTTACAAAATCTGGAGAAACCCTCCCACATGTGTACCACAACATGTGCAAAACACATTCAGAGCATCACAATTTATAACAGTAAAAAGCATTTCAAATTTGCTATTCATAACAGCAAGTAGCACCCCATATATCTGTCAATAGAGAATGGATAACTGAATTACAGTAATATATATATATATGGAATATATATATATATGGAATATATATATGTGGAATATATATATATATATATATATATATATATATATGGAATAGAATACTACATAGCAGGAGAAATGAATGAGCATTTAATGTGTTGACATGGCTTAATCTAACATTATTCCATGCAAAATATGCAAGTTGCAAAAGAACATATTCAGTTTGATGCCATTTATATAAAATTCAACAACAAACAAAATTTAATATATTATTTAGAGATAAATAAATCTATATATCTAAATATATATATATATATATATATATATATATATATATATATATATATATGGTTTAACTCCCCCAAAAAGTAAGACAATGACTAAAATACCTGGGGGAAGTTAGAAAAGGGATGTGAATGAGGTGTGAGGCACCGAAGCCTTTGGGTGCTCTATAATAGTCTATTTCTTAAGACAGATGCCAGGTACCTGTGAATATTCATATTATTTTTATATGAACTTGATGTATGAAATATTTCATCACAAATTCTTTGAAACAAGAAAGAGATATTGCACTAGAGCAAACAGTGCTACACCCAGACAAAAGGGCCCCTACAAGGTTATCGTGGGTGCCACCATTTCCATCCATCTCAGCAGGACAATGGGATCTTTCAGACCTGGAAGGTGGCCTGAGAAAAACTCTTAGGAGACAAGGCATTGTCCTTTGGGAGATTGTCACAAAATCTACTGATCTGCAGCAGTCCTGCCTTAGGCTCACACAGCTGGCACTCCCCCAGGGTATGAGAGTCTTTCAAAGTGCTGCTCCATAGCACCCCTATTTCCTCCCAATGGGTTTTCACAGGCACAGGTACTGGCTGCCTTCTCTAATCAGGGCACACTGGGCCCCAGCCCTTACAGCATAAACAACCCTGGCAACAGAAACTGACTTTTGTAGGTTGCCAATGCCCATCAGGCATCCAGTGTTTGGATGCCTGGTTAGGAAGGGAAGGGAAAAGAAGGGAAGGAGAGGGGAGGGGAAAGGAGGGGAAGGGGTAGGGAGAGGGCAGGAGGGGAAGGAGACATGACAAACATAAACTGAACTTAAAGCCATTCTGCTTTCAGAATAAGCTAAGCCAAACACCTTTGTCACAAAAGCAGACTCACCCTCCTTTAGGCAAAAAATAGCAAGCAGATTGAAAACAGAAGGATGTGACAGAAAGGACAGAAAGAGGGCGTGGGAAGCCTTCTGGTCAGGCACACTGCTGATCAGAAATCTCTGGACCAGGAAGAGAGAAAGGTGGTGAACAGGTGATCAGGAGACAGCAGGGAAGGAGCCGTTCTCAGGTGTTTGGGCACATTTTGGTGGAGGAGAGATGACACAGGGGATGTGGTGTTCTCACCACCCTCACATCAATTCTCCACAGTTTTATTTAAAATAGCCCACGTGTCAGTGGAAAATTCAAGCCTGTTGATTCCAGGTTTATACCTGGATGCAAGTTCTCTTAAGCCACCTGCATCCAGCCTGCACAGCTGTGTGCCAGATGTCTTCACACAAAAATCCAGGAATCTTGGAACAAACACCACTTTCCTCTTTCTTGTCTCTCTGTATCTGTGTATCTTTCCACCTCTCTCCTCGGCTCTCTCTCTTTTTCTGGGTCCTTTTCTTACTCTCCATTTCTATGTCTATCTCTCTCATGTATTCAAAATCGTCAGATTAAAGAGGAAATATTCCATTTGTCAGTAAAAGTACTATATAGCACATATGTGAAGAGAGCTGGGTCTTATTTCCAGGAAGCTGGCCTTTCTACCCCCAAGCTGTTCTCTCTGCCCTGTGCACATTCTTGCCATTCTTGTACTGTGTTCACCAAAGTCAAGGTACTCTTCACTTCGTCTTATGATGCCCTATCTGAAAAATAAAAACTTTCAAAGACTACCACCACTTACAAGATAAATCCTAGGATCTTGGTTGAGAATTCAAGGATCTCAATGGTAACTCCTTGTTTTCCCTCCTTTTTTTTTTTTTTTTTTTACCATTTATTTATTTTTGAGAGAGAGAGAGAGAGAGAGAGAGAGAATGCGACGCAGGCTCTAGGCTCTGAGCTGTCAGCACAGAGCCTGAGGTGGGGCTCGAACTCAAGGACTACGAGATCATGACCTGAGCCACAGTCGGATACGTAGCCAACTGAGCTACCGAGGTGCCCCCTGTATTCCCTCCTTCTTTCCCGCATCACCATGATTTCCTGAAACCTACTTTCTCCCCCGCAAATAACAGGTATGGTTGTGTGCGTAACATAATACATTTCTAAACTTTATAATAATCTTGCAAAGTAATTATGGCTCATTTCACTTTGTAGATAAGTAAGTTGAAGCTCAAAAAGGTTAAATGATTTGACTAAGATCAAAGGCTTTGTAACTGGCCGAGCCTGCCTCAAAGCCAGGTCTTTCTGGTTGCCACTTTCCCAGTTGTCTGTAAGAGAAGCAGCCACTATGGAGGTGGAAAGAGCCTGGGAATTAGAAAATCAACATTTATTGACCATTTTTACTGTGCCAGGAACTTTGCATGCATTGTTTTTATTAATCCTCAAAAAGTCCTGTAGAAGTAGTATTACCTCCATTTCACCGTGTGGAGATAGAAACTCAAAAAGATTAAATAACTTGCTCAAAGGCATGCAGATGATAAATGGCAGAGCTAGCATTTATCTTTGGTCTCTCTTTTGACTGCATCATACTATTCATAATCTGATTCCAAATTGTGTTTTCAGCCTTTTTTCCCCTATTCAAAAGTCCTAGTGGCCAAACTGGTCTACCAGTTGTCTCCTTAATATATCTTGTGTTTTCTCACCCCAAGACTGGTCATTATGTTTTTCCCCACATTACCATCTTTTCTTCCTCTCCTATATCCTACACATAGCTTACCTATCCTTCCAACTGCACGCATTCTGCGGAGACAGAGCTGAATGTACATCATCAAAATGCTAAAATCAAGTGATATTTTAAAAAGAGAACATCAGACTCTTTCCAGAGAAAAAATGGTTATTCCACAAAAGAGGGAACTACCAAGACCTCTAGGATGTTCCTCCAGCTCCTCCTGGTTAGGGTTATCCACCCATGGATGTGTGCTTCTAAATATGAGCTTGGAATAAACTTCCATATCTTGATAAAATCAGCATATATTTGAGGTGCTATTTCCACTGTCTGGACTCCAGGCCCTGGAATGCTGCCCTTGTGTTTCCCAACTCAGCAGTGAACCCCTTGACGGCAGGAGCCATAATTTTAGACTTCTTGACATCCTTTTTATTCATCCATTTAAATAACACTTCACATACTCATCAAAGCTCCCTCTAGGTACAGAAGACTCTCCCACAATGGCTCTGTCCTGACATTCTGGCTCTGTCCTGGCCTGGCCTAGCTGGCCATGCCTATTTAAGCGAGAGAATATCTGGAGGGGAATCCTTACAGGGTGAGACTCTGCCCCTCATCCAAACATATTCCCATCAAACTACCACCATCCTTGTCCCTTTTCAATTCATCAATGTCCCTTGTCCCAACTCAGACTAAAGTTGAAAGTTCAAAGAGAGCCTAGACACCATCCAGTCCAAACTTCCCATTTCATAAATATGTAAACTGAGGCCACAAAGAAAAGTGACTTGAGATCAAGTTCATGCATCTCATTAGAAGATCTGGGGCCATATTTGGATCATATGACCTCTAGTTCAATATCCATAATACCCTCTCATGCAGACCTTTTGGTGCTAAGTATCTAATAAGATACTTCAATCAGGAGAACACAGAGAAACTGAGGATGGGTGCAGGTAGCTGAGGTCTCCTCTTGCCCATTAGCCCACCTAGGAAGCCTGTCTTGAAGGCAACTCCTTAGAGAAAAGGACCGCAGATGCATTGCAGCAGCTATGAAATGGTACCTTGATGAGAATGGAAATCATTCCAGATTCCCTGTTCTTTCCAATGAGTAAAATAAGGCATATATTATTCATTGGATAAAATCCTTTGGTATTTATAAAAATTAGTCTGTTTCGGGGCGCCTGGGTGGCGCAGTCGGTTAAGCGTCCGACTTCAGCCAGGTCACGATCTCGCGGTCCGTGAGTTCGAGCCCCGCGTCAGGCTCTGGGCTGATGGCTCAGAGCCTGGAGCCTGTTTCTGATTCTGTGTCTCCCTCTCTCTCTGCCCCTCCCCTGTTCATGCTCTGTCTCTCTCTGTCCCAAAAATAAATAAACGTTGAAAAAAAAAAATTTAAAAAAAAAAAATTAGTCTGTTTCAACACGATATCACATATCTTTTTGAAGTCAGAGGCTACTTCTCAGTTTGGGGAAACAAAGGATGTGAGATAAACAAAGGGAAAGGAATATGGAATTACAAGAGTCAAAGAAATTTTGACTTTTAAAGAAAGACTTTAGAGATCAGCGAGCACAAGCCCATTTTACAGAAGAGTAATCTGAGGCTCATAGAGTCCATGTGACTTGCCCAGAGGGACAGAGCACTGGTGGCAGAGCTGATCTAGAATTCTGGGCTCCTGATGATGCTTTCTGCTATCCTTTACAACCTGTCAAATTCCCTATCCCTCATAATAACCCGGGCTAATAGTAATTTCCCACCTTTAAGGAAAAGAGTACAGCATGGCTAGAAGAAAGCTGGAATAAATCTCTCTACTCTTGTTCATGGACGGCCTCACCACCTCAGAGTTCAAATCCACAGCTTACATGAAGTTTTTACCAATGCCGTTTCTAAGTGAACACGGAATGCACAGTCCGAGATAGTGATAAGAATTCTCAGTGGCCTGGGGTTGTTGTAATTAAAGTGCACAACTTATCTCTTTCTGCTTGGCACACTGTTAATTAGGAAAAGAGAACATTAAAAAGGAAGCATTTATTTAGAACCAGAATAGTCAAACCACTCACTGAATGCAAAACAAGTTCAAGGGTTATTCCACTAGAGGAAAAACTAATATACAAAATACAAATTACTGTTAATAAGTTAAAGGATGACTTATTTTATAAAAACCTGTCTGTTTATTTTTATAAAAGCATCACAAATGTTCTCCAGATAGTGAGTTTCTCTGATATATCAACATGGTGTAGTTGGAAATACCCCTGGTCACGGAACCCAGATAATTAGGAGAGGGACACAGATGACTATGTGACCTTGGACAAGACACCTAATCTCTCTGGGTCTCATGTTTCCTAATAAAGCAAGGAATGGGATTCTATTTGATGACCTAAGGATCCTTTCTAGGCCTAACAATCTGTGACCCTTAAGTTTACACTTTTGATTGAGACATATTGGTGGCACCTGTTATTCCAAGCAGCGTTTGAAAAAGAAACAACTGGGGAATTTTATTTATTGTGGATGAAAAAGAAAAAAAGAAGTTAGTTCAGCACAAAAGTTACATGCTTTGGGGATTGTGGCTCTCTGTTCAATATTATAAGCCTCCTAGAAGATAGGATATCATTCACCAGAATTCATCTTCATTAATAAGAACCAGGTTATTACAGTCCCTTCTCTTAATAGCTCTTGGCAACGGATGAGAGAGGAACAGTTATTCCCCACTCCTGAAGTTGTAATCATGCAAAGAGAGTTCCCCAAAATACTGTTGGATTCTTGTCCAACCCCTTTTCCTCCCTACAGAAGGAGAGACAGTAGCCTGGTGGCTGGATGGAAGCATTTGGTACACATTTCTGAACTGACTGAAGCTAATCGATCAAAGAACCCGGGGCAGGGGAGGAGGACTTGGGGGCAAATTTGGTCCCTCCACCTTCTTTCTCAACCTAGAGAAGTGGAAAGCAGTGACCTGGGCAGGTGTGACTTTGCTGCAAATGCAGGCTTTCCTTCACGCGGGCTCTTCCCTAGCCAGAGGGGAGTCCACAAACCCACTCTGTACTGTAGAGTAAGCTACGTTCTCTGCCCGGCCTTTATCAGAAATAAGGATGGCAATTTGATTCTTTGTCTGCTGACTCTGCTGCCGTATTTCTGTTGGTTCAGAAAATGGACAAAGGGGAAAGTGGTGTTACCTGGGCAACCTCAAAACCCTAACACTCACCAAAACAAGAAGGACTGGAGGAAAAGGGTCCCCCGTGAAGCAATGTGTCATGGACAGAAACTAGGTCATCCCTTCCAGTACAAATATTTAAGATTCGGCTGGTTGGATGGAAAAATGACAGGCCAGACCTGTGGCCTTTGTGGCTTCCGAGACTTTCTTGTTACTCTAGCTAAGCCCCATCTCACAGCAATTTATTCCTTCTCATCCTGTTCCACCCAGAAAGAACATTGGTTCTTCTTTCATTTCAGAGACATATCTCCCGCCTCAGGGACTTTAGACATGTTATTCCCTATGCTTGGAAATCTCATCTCTCACTGCCCAGCTTTTGCCTTTTAAATTCTTGTATTTGTTCAAAATCACTTTCTGAGAGATGTTTTCTCTGAACCCTAGATAAAGTCAGGTTCCCTTCCTATATACGCTCATGGTTCTGTCCTCTCTTAGAGCATTATTAACTTACAATTACATATTTATTTGTAGAATGATTTCATAAATGTGACTCTCCCAATAGACTGAAAGTGCTTTGAAGAAGGCAATACTGTCCATATTGGTTTCTACTATGACACCAAAACCTCACTCACTCCCTGGCACATTGAAGACATTCACAAAATGTGTAAGAAATAAAAAGAGTGAACTTTTGAAACAATGAAGGCAGAATAAAAATATATGACAGTAGCATTCATCTGGATTCTTAAATAGCAAAAGTCTAGGGACAAGAGGACCCCACATAAAGAGTTTAAAAGCTAACAATAATTCTGAGATCTTAAAGAAATCATTCCACAGACCTTTCCCGGAAAAGAAGCCATATCCTGCACCTCTTCTGGGGTTGGTCTTTCAAGCGGCTCTTCTGCATTAAGTTACTCTGGCTTGGGCTCTATGAACTTAGTCCTGCCACCCTCGCTGAAAATGATGGAACCAGGACCTATGTCTGAGCCTAAACAACCATATCCAGACTGACCACCCGCAGGGGCCTCATGTGAAAATCTACCAAAAGGAGGGCTTCATATCAGAGGGCAAGGCGGATATTTCAACCTTAATCCCTCCTCCCTTACCTCTTCTCTGTAGATACTGCAGGAGCTAAATGTTGGATTTCTGAGCCTCCTTTGCATCTCGGTAGTTTGGGTCAGTAAGGTGCAAGTGGAAGTCTGTTGGAACTTCCCTTTCTACTATATTGTCTTTGGCAGTGAAGGTGGTTGTGATGCTGGACTTTCAGTGCATTCCTAACTGAAATGGATGGGGATCCAATGACACAGTTAGACCCTCTCCTTGGGAAATGTACCCACCGACTGTGTGCATGCTGAGGGGGTGGGGCACAAGAGCTCCCCTGTGAACCTGAAGGTCACTGGGAGAGACTTCTGGTTGTGCATAAAATTAGCCTGCTCAACGTCAGCCTCGGCAGCATAAGGACTCAGAGGATCTGCAAGGACACTGAATGGTTTCCCTTGCTCCTTCCTTCTCCCCAAATAATCTGCCTGAATGTTTTCTTCCAATTTGAATGGATCTAACCAATCCAGGGTATGTTGCCACAGTGGTAGGAGTGGGGTGTTGGGACAGAGCTGCTCTAAGTACCAGCCGTAGGCAGAAGTGTTCGCTCTTTTCTGCTCATGCTTCAAGAATCTCTCATCTGACTGGAGCTCAGGATGATACCCCAGGCATGGAGTGACCATTAGAGCCCTCACCTCAAAGCTTCTTAAACTCCTTTATCTTTATGCACACACACACAGGGGCCGCACCAACTGTGCATAACCCCTGTGGGGTGTCGCCTTTTGAAGAACATAAACCATTCAACGGAGAACAAGCCACTGTATCTTTCTCCCTCAGAGCCTCCCTTTCTATGGATAATGGGGCCGTGGAAAGTTAAGCAAACGGCCAGAAACCACCAAGGTGTTAGGCACTTACTTCTCTGCTACCCACTGAAGGAGGAGATGCACCGGCAAAGCATAATGTAAGGTGGCTGTAAGAGGTGGCTGCAAACACAGCAGGAAAACCCAAGGCCATATTTTCACCATGCTGTGCTAGAAATTTCACACTTGGAATCTTTGTAACCTCAGAGAATGATGAATTATAATTCACTGACAACATTCCATGGCCATACCTGGGGACTCGGGGAGGAAAGGGCAGCGTACCATTTAGCTGGGCAACAAGAACATTTCTGAACAGCTGAAATGGTGGCTGGCATTAAGAATTCAGTGTTATGTATACAGCGGGCACTCAATATGTATTTGTTAGCTAAGAGAACAGGTGAATGACTGAATGTTCTCTGCAAGAGCCAAATCTTAGAGTGTGCTCTGCACATGGCAAGTGCAAAATAAATGTTTTGTGAAAGACTGCAATTTTAATCTGGTCAATGCCAATGCTCTAAATGTCTAGTCAGCCATTTTTACTGGGACTTTCGTAGCAATTGTCAATTATTGATGGCAGAAAACTATTGTCCACAGTGTCAGGAGGATATGGCTTAAAAAGTGAGATCTCCCTCTTCTTCTCTCTCTCTCTCTCTCCTTTTCTCTCTTTCTGTGGGATAATTTGGCAGTATAATCAAGCATTTGCGTTATTCAATTTTGTAATTCTATTAGAGATTTATCTAGTCAGATGTATTAAAAATGTTCATTATTTTTTAAAATTATTTTCAACTGAATGGTGTGTGCTATGTTCATGGGACGACATTACGTTTGGAAAAATGGAGGTCATTGGCCCTCTTCACGTGAGCAGTGGGGGTAAAGGCAGGTTGGAGTTGGCTGAACAGTGAACAGAGGTCAAAAAAAAGGGAGGGGGGAGGTAACTGAATATAGACAACACAGTAACTCTAGCTTGAAGGAAAGCAGAGAAATGAAATGGTAGGGGAAGAGTTGTGGGGTCAAGGGAGTCTTTTCTGTGAGTATGGCATACGTGTGTTGATGAAAATGACGTAGAAAAGTTGAGAGTGAAAGATGGATCCTGTTGGAGAAACTGGGGGTAACAAACACAAAACTGATGTAAATGGTGTAATCTCCAATTGGCCAGTACAAAACAGGGCTTGGTTCATACCCTGCACTTGGGAGCCAGGAGGTTGAACAGAGACTGAGGTGGGAAAGACAGAAGACGTGCAGCTTGCAGTGCAGTGGGGAGGGAGACACCCTGCCCCACAGCGCGGGATGACTGATGCTGTGTGCATGGGAACACCACTGTCTCCGTGGTGCCCTTTGAAGTGGCTTCACATTTGGACATCAACTGTGGTCCAGTTCTCTTTTAGAGATCACCAGATGGTTTAAACCAGAGACGGTGATAGCTTCTCATTCCTCCTTTCCAATTTGAGACACGATGCTAGGAGAAATCATTACCATCACAAAGTTTTATACGGGATTAAATAGTTTTTCAACAATGACAGTAAAACAGAGACTCAATCACAAAGTTAGAGAAAGTTCATCACCCTCTCTTAACAGACCCTCAAGAATTTACTGAAAAGTATACTTCAGGAAGAAGAAGTAAAGAATAAGATGCAGAGTAGTGGGCAGAGAAACTGGTAAACATTTGGATAAATCTAAAGACGTGTTACTTAAAAAAAAAAAAAAAAGCCTAACCTGTGGCTATTGGGTAGAATAAAAATACTGAAAGAGAACATGCAAGACAAGAAAGAATTCACTTAGATTGAGGCTGTTAAGATTGAGGTTTATGAGGGTAATAGATACTGATTAACCTGAGACTATAAAAGTTTGGAAGTCAACAATTTATGGATGGTAAATAAAAGAATGCATAATTCATCCCAATAGAGGGGAAAGGTAGGGGGCCAAAAAGATATAGTCTATCCTTTTTTTTTTATTTTGATTTTTTAATGTTTATTTTTGAGAAAGAGAGGCAGCACATGAGCAGGGGAGGGGCAGAGAGAGAGGGAGACACAGAATCTGAAGCAGGCTCCAGGCTCTGAGCTCTCAGCACAGAGACGGACGCAGGGCTCAAACTCATGAACTGTGAGATCATGACTTGAGCCGAAGTTGGAAGCTTAACCAACTGAGCCACCCAGGTGTCCCAAATATAGTTAATCCTATAGAAAACAGGAAGGAAACCAAGACAAAGATTCCCCACCCCTCATCACCAAAAAACTAAACAAAACAAAACAAAAAAACAGAGAGAGAAAAGCAGAGTAAAGAACACAAAACGGCGGAAATAAATAAAACATGTTAACAATTACAATAACTGTAAAAAAAAATTCTTGCCATCTAAAGGACAGAGCTTGTCAGATTGGATTTTTAAAAGGTAAGCTGTATATTGTTTCCAGAAAGTACCTACAACATAAGACACAGAGAGATCAAAAGTAAAAAAGATGTAATAGATGTTTCAAGCACTAGCAAAAGCTACTGGATCTATATTATTACTATATTATTATTAGGCAACATAAACTTTCAGGGAAAAAAGAAGCAGCATCATTAATGTTAAAAATGGTGGCTAAGTCATCATTAAAGGAACCACCAGGAATACAAGATGATCCTAACCTTGTATGTACCCAATATTACAACTTCACATATATAGAGAGAAAGAGATTGAGATACAGGGAGATATGGTGAGAAATTTTAATGTGTCTCTCTCAGTAACTGATCAGGCTGACAATATAGATGATTTGAACAATGATATTACAAAGCTTGATCAAGTGGACATATATAGAACCCTAGACACCAAAATATGAGAATACATATTCTTTTCGAAAGTACATGGGAGGGGTGCCTGGGTGGCTCAGTTCGTTAAGTGACCCGCTTTGGCTCAAGTCATGATCTTGCAGTCTGTGAGTTCAAGCCCCACATCTGGCTTCTGAGTCTCCCTCTCTCCCTGTACCTCCCCTGCTCACGCTCTTTCTGTTTCTCTCAAAAATAAATAAAAACATTGAAAAAATAATTTTTAAAAAAGGACATGGGAAAAGTGCATGGAAAGAAAATTGTGACTACAAAAAAACAGAAAGAAAGATCCACAGATTAAACTAATTTCAAACAGCTTTCCAAGTATAAGAGACTGGAGAGTAAGTGTGACACAACTCACTTAAAGACTTTAGAAAGATCCAAATAAATGGATGAAATTGAATACACATGACTCTATATCATAAAGATGACAATCCCTCCAGAATTAATTTATAAATTCAATATAGAATTCAGCATAATTCTGACTTTAAAATCCCAACAGAGTTTTTCACGGAATTGAAAAACTGATTCTAAAATTTATATTGATTAGTAAAGGTCAAGGAAAGACAGGGCAATTTCGAAGAAGAATGAGTGTAGAATTACCTACCAGATAACATAATTTTATAAAGCTGCAGACATTAAGACAGTGTGATATCAAGGAAAGGATAGAGAAATAGACTACAGAAAACTGAGAAACAGATACACAAATGTATGGAGCTGATACATTAGAAAGATGCCACTACAGATCAATAGGGAAAAGGATTAATGAATGACTCATCAGTTGGTGCTGGGCAACTGGTTATTGGTATGAAAAAAAATATGAAGCTAGGCTCCTAGTTCTCCATACCTAAATGTAAATTTCAGGTAGATTGAGATCTTAAATATGAAAAGCAAAATTTTCAAATTTATAAGATAAACAAAATTTTGCTTAATGACCTTGGGAAAAGGAAGTAGTTAAAAAAACACAGGAAGCAGAAATCATAAAAGAAAAATTGAGATATTTAACTATTGAATAAAATAATTCTGTTTATTAACTGATATTATAAGTGAAGTGAAACATAAGTTACAGGCTAGCAGAAGATATTTGCAACACATATTACTAAGGATTAGTCTTTAAATGTATATATTAATGCTTATCAATACATACTATGTAATGATATATACATGTACACTATATATATCATTAATGTATCTAAATAAATTAATGTATATTTACATATATGTAGGCATATATAGAAATAAGGAAAGCTAAAACATATAAACGGCCAATTCATAGAATGATTAATAAATTTATAAAATTATGTTTAACTTCACTAGAAATGGGAACATGCAAATCAAAACAATAATGCCATATCACTTTACCTCCATCAGATTGACTCTATTTAAAAGTCTGATAATAAGCACTGGAAAGGATCTACAGCAAGAAAGGTTTTGAACACACTGCCCATGGCATGGAGATAACTACAAACACCCTGAGGACCAATTTTCTACCCGGTGACAGAGTTGAAGATACACATGCACAACTCAGCAATTTCATTTGGAAGCACATACTCAGGAAAAGCTCTTCTACACAGGCTCAAGGAAACATATATGAAATTGCTCATTGCCATGTTGTTTTTAATGGCAAAAAGGGAACAATTTAAATGTCTAAAATCCAAATAACTGATAAATAAACTATAGTGTATTTATGTGGTGGAACATTATACAGCGGTGAAGTTGCATGAATTCAAGCTTTACAATTCAACTCGCACGAGAGTCAAAAACATAATGTTGTAGGCACAAGTTTACCACGAAAGGATACCTGCGTGTCACTGCATTTATCATAGAAACACTCAAAACGATACCCCATAGTTTATACATATATACACGTTAGTATATTGATTAAATGTGTAGGGAAATCATAACATAGTGCAAATATATCTCCAGGGAGAAGACAGAAGGATGGTGTTGGGAAGGTACTGGGGACAGGGTACAGGATGTCCCTGTATCTGTGAGGTTTTATTTTTGTAACACTGAAGAAAATATGGCAACCATTAAGATTTCCCAAAGCTGGGTCATGGATATAGGGGTATCCTGACATTTTTCACTATGCTTGAAACTGCTCATAAGAAAAAGGAAGCAACGTAACAAAGGCAAAACTTTATTCAGAGAATGAAAAGCCACACCTAAGATAGCAAAGACCAAAATTAATGCTGTGGAAGCTTGAATTAGCGATGTGGGGGTGAACCTGAGAAATGTTCCCAAAATGATGAAAAAATATGAGAGAAAATAATATATATGGATGTGGATATAGAGGACAAGAGCCAAGCCAAGGGATTATGGGTATTTATTTAGTATTTACCAGACTAATGGAAACATAAATATGAATCAAAACCATAAAAATAAAACTTGTCTGAGCCGGGGGGAAAAAAAAGGACACCAAAATTTGAAAGAGCTAATATTGCTGCTAAAATGAAAAGACCTGTACCTAGACACAAACTGACAAGATTTCTACAGCAGAAAGAAAAACCATAGGAATCAGGATGGTGATTTCTGTGTAGACAAGAAGTTGAGGAAGTAAAGAAATGACTTGAGGCTGAAATACATAGTCCATAAGGTGACTTCTCTTGATTGGATTCATATAGACAGGTTAGGAGGGCAAAGGAAGTTCTACCACCTACAGAGAGTGTGTGGACTAAAAGGAATTAAGACACTTTTGAAATATCCCTTTGAACTACAGTTTAAAAATTTTTTTTTTCCAACGTTTTTATTTATTTTTGGGACAGAGAGAGACAGAGCATGAACCGGGGAGGGTCAGAGAGAGAGGGAGACACAGAATCGGAAACAGGCTCCAGGCTCTGAGCCATCAGCCCAGAGCCCGACGCGGGGCTCGAACTCACGGACCGCGAGATCGTGACCTGGCTGAAGTCGGACGCTTAACCGACTGCGCCACCCAGGCGCCCCTGAACTACAGTTTAAAGGAAAAACCTCAGTATTCAATAACAGTATGTATTCGGTGCTGATCTCTAAAATATACATGAGGAATTTGCTGAATAATTCTGAAAGCATATTAACCATCAATGCTTCTAATTTTCTAAGGGTTTTCCTTCTGTGAAGTTTGATTATCCCCAGAGAAATGCCATAACTCAACCGCGGCCCAATTTTTAATGAGGATCAGTAAAAATCTAGCTATACAAAAAATATTTCTTCACCCATTAAATCACTATTAAGGTCAGTATTATAATGCTCAATATTATTTTTTTTAAGTATTTATTTTGAGAGAGAGAGAGCGAGTGAGAGAGAGAACATGAGCAGGGAAGGGGCAGAGAGATGGGGAGACAGAGAGAGAATCCCACACAGGATCCATGCTGTCAGCACAGAGCCCAATGCGGGGCTCAATCTCACAGACCATAAGATCATGACCTGAGCCGAAATTAAGAGTCGGACACTTAATTGACTGAACCACCCAGGCGCCCCTCAATATTCTTTATATAATGATTCATTTGGTAATTTCTTCCAACAGCTGTATCCAGAAAAAAAATTATTTTCACTGAATTGCATTCTTGAGTCAGATATGGAGAGTTCTGTAAAACCTTGATCTTTCCTTTGTCTTTGATAATAAGTTTCGAGGTTAGTGGCACCCAGGACTTCAGTGACTATCTCACCTCATACATTTATATTTGTATTTCTGATTTGGTTTCTGATCATCTTACCACATTTGTTTTTAATTACGGTGTGTGAATGTATGTGCGTATGGGTATGTATACAAACTGCCTCAAATGATTTTTGTGTGTTGGTGAAATACAAGTGACTTAAAAAATGCATTCAAATGTCTTGAGTGAACTCACATTCCTAAAGCTTGCATGGCTTTAGTAGACAGTAGTCCTTACTGACGAGCTACAGAAGAGACCACTGGTGACAACAATTAGGCTGGGAGGGTCCCATGGTCTGCTGTCGTGAAGAAAACAATCCTACGCTGTGAATATCATCATAGGAGTAGAGCCAGTCTGAACTCAGGGAAGGGAGTCTGGCTTAAGTCCTTACTCTGACCCACAATCTTCTCTAACAATTGATTAAAAACCCCACAGAGAGTCTGTGACAGGAGGAAGCTAAATTCTCTCTGGGTCATGGATTAAGTTGTGCCCAAGAAACTTTTTTTCAAAATAAATGGAAACAAGAGTAATTTGTTCTCACTTTCAAATAGATATTGGCATATTGATTAAACCAAGACACAGAGAGAGGAGAAGCCAGGGGTTCAGTGGAGGGTTTCCAAGCCCTGAGCGTCACAAACCCTTCTCCATCAGGGAGAAAATCATGAAATGCTAATTCTGAGAATTCACTGTCTGAATAACAAATGGAAGCATCACAATGCTTTCGATGGAAGAATTTCCATTTTCCATGCTTGAAACCTACACCTGGAGAAATTATCATCTGGCTGGAATTTGCTGAGCAAGAAAAAATGAGGATGTGGAAGAACACACAGACTTCCGGAGACAGTGGGCACCCCTGGTATACCACCGCTGGGGTGGAGGGCTTGGGCTATGATTGCCAGGAGCGATAAGGCAAGAAAAGTTAGCCGAAGCTAGACTATGAAAGATTGTGAATGTCAGGCTAAGGAGTGTGGCATTTATCCTGTGAACAGGAAGAGCAGGAGAGAGTAACACGTTAATGGGAGTGGTTTTACATTAGCCCAGTGCAGGGGTCCAGCGTGGATTTCCACATTCTGCCTTCGTGCCCTGTATCTTTCGGCCTCATGCACATCCTCAAAGATCTCCCTCAACACCCCACCCAGAAAACCTTCTACCTGGATTCTCTTGTTCTTCATCCCCTGTCCCTTTGGAGAAATCCCACTCAGCCATCCCTGATGTCACCTTACTGGGGAACCTTCACCAATTCACCCCCCAGTTTCCTGATCCACAAAATCAATCACTGTTCCCCCTCTGAGCTGCAGAGTGCATTCTATGTGCAGAGTGCACATCACTATAAAGGTAGTTGTATGATAGTCTGTTCGCTGGACTGGATCGTGAATCCCAGGAAGGCAAGAACGGGTTTAATTCTCTTTGAAGAAGGTCTGGCAAAAATAGCTATTTGTGAAATTAATGGCCGATCCTTTTGGTGACTTCTGTACAGAATATACCCTTACTTCATGTCCTTCCATGCTATTATGTATTTACATGAAACTGTGTTCACTTTTCTTCCATATTTTATCCAGTATTATTCAAACTGCAGATTTCAAACACATTAGTGAACAGTAAAAAATAATTCAGTGGGGCGTGACCACGTTTTTTTATTTTTATTTTATTTTTTTTAATGTTTACTTTTGACCGAGAGAGACAAAGCATGAGTGGGGGAGGGGCAGAGAGAGAGAGGGAGACACAGAATTTGGAAGCAGGCTCCAGGCTCCGAGCTGTCAGCACACAGCCCGACGTGGGGCTCTAATTCACTGACTGTGAGATCATGACCTGAGCTGAAGTCGGACACCCAACCGACTGAGCCACCCAGGCGACCCGTGACCACATTTTTTTAAATGGAGCCGAGTGGTATAAAAATATAAAGCTCTGCATTTAGCATGGGTGAGTATTGTCCTGTGAGACATTTGCACACACACATACACACACACACATTTACAGATGTTTGTGTGTGTTGGGCTGTAGTGCAAGGGCATATTCTTACTGTGGGTTGCAGTCCAAAAAAAGTTTGAGAAATCCTTCATTCTAGCTGATATTTTTGAATGCTGGTTTATTTTTCCAGTCCGATAGCCATTTTATTTTGAGCAAGGGTTAGATTTTCTAATTTTATTTTTATCTTATAGTAGGGTCTCTCAACCTTAGCACTACTGATGTTTTGGGATGGATCACTGTTTGCTGTGGAGGCCTGTCCTGGGCATTGTAGGATTCTTAGCAGAATCCCTCATTTCTACCCACAAGATGCCGATAGCACCTTCCCTCATTGTAACGGATGAAAATGCCTCCAGACTTTGCCCCCTGCCCCCTAGGGGGCAAAATTACCCCTCATGGAGGACTACTACTCTACGGTGCCCCCAAATAATGCTGAGCATTCAGGCAGCCTTTAAGACATGCATTAGACAGATCTGACACAAAGGTCTTGCAGGAGTCTACTACAATAGAAGGCCTGGGGATACCGATCTCCAAAGCTTCTTAACCTCTTATTGGGTTCACAACCAGGTCCCTATGGGCCACCTTCTGACTGTACACAACATCTTCAGTCTAACCACAGGGTTTGCATGAGTGCAGCTAGAACGTCCTGTGCAGCAGGGCACAGCAAGGGTTCAGGGTCAGGAGGCGTTCTTGGAAGCCCCGAGGCAGGAGAAGGAATCCCAGTACTTCTGGTTGAAAGAAGCGGAGCCGTGCAACGAAAGAAGTATCTCAAGAAACTGGGACCACGGAAGCAACAGTCCCCTTGCTCTGAAAAGCAGCTACAAGTATGCAGGAGATACAGGAAATTAAGAAGTGACTCTGCTCTTACGTGGAAGGGCCTGACCATGCACGCAAATGGGGTCTTTGCAGCAGAGACGTGGGTAGGAAATGAAAAGAGCATTCGCAGAAGTCCCATGAACCTAACACTCATGGCCACTAACTGGGACCTGGAATTAGTCCCTTACTCTGGTGACTTTTCAGTTCCTTACCAAAAAATTGTGGAAGTTCGGCGAGGTCCTTAACCTACCTGCTAGTTCCCAAATGCCATGATTTGGTTTGGCTCTCTACCTTTCCTTTTCATGTATATTCTCCTTAAAGCTACAGAATTGCCTCTTTGTTGGTCTCCCTTGGTTTCTTTTGATTTCCACACCATAGCCGCAATGATCCTGTTTAAAATGTAGGCCAGATCACATCATTCTGCCGCTCAAAACACTTCAAGGGCTTGGCATCTAACTTAGAATAAAACCCAGTCTTCCCCAGGACCCACAATGTTTGACCCCTGGCCTCTGGCTACCTTTCTGACCTCACTTCCTATCATTCTTCTCACTCATCATGTCCCTGCCACACGAGCCTCCTTACTATCCCTGGAGTATCCCGAGGCTGTCATCACCCCAGGATCTTTGCACTTACTGCTCCCTGTCCATGGAAGGACTCTGCTCAAATCTCTCTTTTGATAGCTCATTCCAGACAGCAGTCCCCACTATCCTCTATGCCCTCTTACTCTTTCTTTTCCTCTTCACACTCATCATTAAAGACGTATCACTGGGGCACTGGGTGGCTCAGCTGGTTGAGCGTCTGACTCTTGATGTTAGCCCAGGTCATGATCTCACAATTCATGGATTTGAGCCCCACATCCAGCTCTGTGCTGACAGTGCAGAGCCTGCTTGGGATTCTCTGTCTCCCTCTGTCTCTGCCCCTGCCCTGCTCTCACACTATCTTTTTCAAAACTAAATAAACATTTTTTAAAAAGACATATTATTTGTGTCCTATAATAAATACTTATTTTATTATCTACTTACTTTCTGAGACTGACTCTCCCACATATAAGCTCAATGAGGGCAGGGATCATCTACTTTGTTGACTGCTAGACATCCACATCCAGAATTCGCCTGGCATATTATAGGCATTAAATGTATACTTTAAAAAATGGATTGGCAAAAAAAATAAATAAATAAAAATAAATAAATAAAAAATGGATTGGCAAAAGAATGTATAAATAAGTGAAATAAGCACTGTATATTCAGAAACTAAATTCTTTACTTCCTCCAGCATCCTCAAAACATCTTCCAGATTCACATAGAAAATTAGCAGTAGCGATGTATGAAGCAAAAAACAAAACCACAATCAAAAAAGGCCTGACTTCAAGTTGTTTATAGCTTTTCTAATCTCTCACTTTTGTAATTTTAGCTGTTCTAATTCTGAATTTAACAGCCCTTTATTCCCTTTTGTTTTAGAAACTCATTCTATCAGTTCTTGGTACCATGAGGACTCAGCATCGATTACAAGCAGGATGTTATTCAGGACTCGGATCTCTATTTCTGCTTCAGTTTCTGCTCGCCAACTTTTCTTTTGACTGCAGATACTACATTCTGAAATCACTTGCCCTCTCCCATTTTGATTGGGACTAGTTAACCATGAAAGAAGTCTATCACGTTGGGCAACAGAAGGGAACTTCTCTGTGTCGCCCTCATCTCAACCGCTGCGGGTGACACCAAACTGATTCTAAAGGCTTCTTCCAGCTCTAAAAGTCTGTGAACTATCGCCATCTGCTGGATGACTCGTGAACTACCACCATCTGCTGGGTGAGTCTTCCTACTACCTCCTTAGGAGTTGTTGGTCATTCCCCAGTGGTTGTGATCCTTTGGATGCGTGGCCTTTGAAATTCCTTTAAGACCACATGACTAGGACCAGGAAGCAACATTCCACTGGGCCAGAACAGACATACATTTACATTTTTAAATATGGTAGACACTACCGTTCCAGTAAGATGGCAGCACTATTCCATGATCTCTGGCAGATCTGTAGCTCACCATTCAAGTGGAGTTAAGGAGCTGGAAACGAAAATTCCAATATGAGACCTGAGCTTTAAGGCAAATGATTCTTTTCTTTTGAAAAATAGTTTTGTCTTAAAAGTGTGTATGAACAATGCGCTTTACTATGTACATTACCTATCAAAATATTCACTATTAGTCAGGAAAAGCAGGTGAGAGTCTGAGGTTTCAAATGCCATCCATATTACCAATTGGCTGCAACATTAGTCAATCCATCAACAAATATAAGGAAGGGCTAACAGTCCTGACCCACTGTGCTTTACAGCAAAGTCAAAGGGGGAAACAGAAACGTAGACAAGCTGAAAGTTAAGTAAGAACATAATCAGGATATTGTATATTGTAGTGAAACAATCTAAGTGTCCATCAATAAAGAATTAAATAAATGTAGTAGAGCTTTACAATGGAATACACTATGGTTATTAAACTTAATGATGTAGATCTACATTTGTTGATACTTAAAGACGTGTATAGCATTTTGTTACACAGAAAAATTTTATGTACGAAGATCTCAGTACTGGCTTTAAAAAAACCCTGGAAGATTATATACCAATATGTTAATAGTTGCTATGCCCGGATACTGAGATTAGATATAATTTTCATTTTTATTTTTTCCCATATTTAATGTTATTTCAATGTTTTTATAATAATAAGTATGGATTACGTTTTTCTATTTAAAGACAACAGAAAGAGCCATTACTGCTTCAGAATTATTGCAACGGTTGTCTTGACTGGTCTCGCTTCACTTACTCTGGCCCCTCTTCAGTCCTTTCACACACCGGTAAGAGTGGCTTCACTGAAACCTAACTAAAAGGGGTAACTCCCAGTCTTCCCATTTCTGTCCCAGAAAAAGCAAAATCCAATGACTTCCAATGGCCTCCAAGGTCCTAGTCAACCTTTACCATCACTTCCTACCCCTTCTTACCTCATCTCTTTCTAGGCTCCTCCCCCAAATACCCCCAACCCAGCCACACAACCTCCTTGTTCTTCCCTGAACACCCCAGGGTGCTCCTGCATTGGGACTTCTGAATGTGGCTGGAGCATTCTTCCCCCAGGTGGATGAATGGACAGATCAGATTAGATAGATAGATAGATCGATAGATCTATTGGTCGAGGTACATATATCCAGAAAGTTCACCTCAGCCTTCTTCAAATGTCACCTTCTCAGGAGGCTTTCTCATACTGCCTATCCCCTTCTCTGTTCTGTATTTCACCATAGCCCTTATCCCCGCATCTGACATACTATCTACATGTTTTAACTGACCTGTTTACTGTCTGTCTGCCTTGATTAGAATGTAAGCTCTGCAAGGTCAGGGATTCTTTTTGTTTGTCTTGTTTGCTGCTGAATCTCCAGCATCTGAAACAGTGCCTGGCCGCCGTGGGCACTGAATATTTGTTTGAAAGAGTAAATGGGTATATTGTAAAATAAATTGGGGGCACTGATTCTTTAGGAAAAAGAAATCCCACAAACTTTAGGAATGAAATGGAAAACAAGGTTGTCACCAAACTGCGCTCTTATCCAGGATCTGCAACCAAGTGACCTTGAGAAGACTGTTGAGTCATTCTGAGCTGCAGTTGTCTCCGGTGCAAAACGAGGACACTGTCCTTGCCCACTCTGAGTTTATAAATTTGCAGTGGACAAAAGTTTGGCTGGGAGACCGGACTACCTCCTTTGTTCCAGGCAAAATGCTAAAAAGGCAAAGATGAATGAGGTAAGGTTCATGTTCTCAATCAATAAGAGAAAGACCAAAACATAGTCCATATTTTTGGAATCCATGTAAAAGGCACCAATCTCTTATTATACGAGATTATACTATGACTTTTTTCAGTGGATTCCTTCCCTCTGTCCCCCAGTCTTCCAGCAGGTATCTCTGCTCCTCGCGCCTCTGCCCTGGGCCCTGGGAGGCTGACCTGTGAGGCTTCCAGCTGGGATCTGACCATCTGGAGCATCAGCAGGAAAGTGGACAGAGGGAGGAAAGGAGTCAGCCTCTTTGTTCCCCAGCTTCCTTTCCACTAGGTTGTCACAGGACACATGTCTGAAGGTCACAGCTCTTGCCTGATGACTCTCCCCGTCTGTCTCCAGATGCTGGTAATTGCATCCTTTTGGTCTCCTTACATCTGCCCAGACTTTTGCAAAAAAAAATCCCTCACTAAACTCATTTCACATGAAGCAACTGTATGTGCCCTCGTTTCCTTCTAGAGCCTGCTGACACCCAAGATCATTAGAGAAGTCCTCTTGTCTCCCGTGGTTGTTTCTTACTTGCACATTATTTGTTTCACGTTTGGTTGTATCATCAGAAGAGATCCGCCAGACTCAGCCAGCATGCACTGTCACCGCGCACACGTCTGTCACTGCATCGAGCTGATTTCAGGTGCCCCCTCCCTGTGCTAAACCAGTACTGTGGTCCTACTGTGTCATCAAAGAACCTGAGTGATTCAGGGATTTAGATGCTAAGAGACAATCCCAGTGGAGAACTGTGGCAAAGCAAGAAGTGTTCCCAAGGACAGAATAGAAAAGATGAACTATGAAATAATGAGTATACAAGAAAGAACAAAGCGGGTGAGAAGGAAATAGAAGGAAACAAAAGGAAAACGAGGGAATAACAGTCGCGTCGGGCTTCAATCTATTAAGGTTTCACAATTCATTGAGGCGAGAGTACCACAAACAGCATATGGTTGCTCGGGTGTGGTCACTAAATAGCAGCTGAGCCAATGAACAGATGCTACAGCTGAAACCAGAGCACCATGAGGGGCGCTGGGTGGCTCAGTGGGTTAAGCATCTGACTTCCGCTCAGGTCACGATCTCACAGTATGTGGGTTTGAGCCCCGCATCGGGCTCTGTGCTGCCAGCTCAGAACCCAGAGCCTGCTTCGGATTCTGTGTCTCCCCCTCTCTGCGCCCCTCCCATGGCTCATTCTCTGTCTGTCTCTCAATGATAAATAAACGTTAAAAAGAAAAGAAAAGAGAAAGAAACTAGAGCACCATAAGTGCCTTTTCTTGGGAAACTTATATTTTCTTATCCTTTATTTTAGTCTTTCTTCCTTAGCTAGGCAGAGGGGGTAAAATACCTGCACAGTGATTATAAGTAAATGTATGGTAATGTAAGATGTACCAAGGCCTCAGAAGAACAATTAATAGGTAGCAGGTATTTAAACAGCAAAGTGAATCATTCCCTTTAGAACCAATAAAGCTGTGCAAATGAGCGCTACTCAGATTTACATGCAACGAGGCATTAGCAAATCAATAGAGCGATTACTGCGGAGGGCACCTGAATGTACAATCATGTCTGAAGTTATGTTTATGCACAAACCTCACACTTAAAATGCATTTTTATCTAGGCTATGGGGGAAACCAATGATTTGTTCTTTCTCCTGCTCCCTTTTCGGTCTTACATTCTAAAGATTTACAAATCCACGAAGCTCACGAATTTACAAGCCTAACCCAAGCTCAGGGAGGAATGCCCAGCAGAACAGCTTTCTCTTTCTCCCTGGAGAGCAGCACCAACCTGCCACCGAGGTTGCAGGCTTCTTTGGGGGCTCTTATTTGTTTCAGACTTTTCATGTGAACATTAAATTGCAGGGATTTGCCTCAAGGAGACAATGTCATCAGCATGCACCAAATGATTCCTTCCAAGTTTGACAAAATTGCTACAGGGAGAATTCCCCAAATTTTGAGGACAATCCCTTAAAATTTGAGGGGGAACCCCAGAAATATACCACAGAGGTCAGCTGATTATGTCCCACTGGCCAAATCTAGTCCAATTGCTTGCCATTATTTAAAAGAAAATTTTTTAATGTTTATTTATTTTTGAGAAAGAGAGAGAGAGAGAGAGGGAGGGAGAAAGCCGGGGAGGGGCAGAGAGAGAGAGGGAGACAGAATCTAAAGCAGGCTCCAGGCTCTGAGCTGTCAGCACAGAGCCCAACGCGGGGCTTGAACTCAGGAACCTTGAGATCATAACCTGAGCGGGAATTGAATGCTTCACCAACTGAGCCATCCAGGTGCCCCGAGCTGCCTGTTTTTATACTGAGGAAATAAATGTCTAAGCTCAAGATGGAGCCATTTTTGCCGGAGTAGGGGGAGGGGGGGCACATCAGTAAACAGAAACCCAGGTATCTTGCATGTTCCTATAAACGCTCCTCTTAAACCAGAAATGCAGTATATCTAGCCAGCCAATCCCAAATGCCAAGCCAACTCTGAGCTCTACACTTTTCTCCTTGTTCATTTTCTATTTTTCTCTTCCTGCTTCTTCTCATTCTTTCTCCTGCAAATCTTCCTGCCTTCTGCCCCATTTTGCAGTTCTCTGCACCCTTGAGAATAGAGACTGCTCACTTCTTGAAATGTTAAAGTTTGCCTGTATCACCTAAATTATCTTCTTTAATCCTTTTTAATAGTACATGAGTTAAGTGTTTTTTACCTTCTTAAAGGGTTGAAAAAAAGCTTTAAAAATATTTTGTAACACAGGAAAATGATATGAAATTCAATTTCCCATGTCCATTGATAACATTTTATTGGAACACAATCACACACATTCTTTATTGTCTATGGCGTTTTCACGCTACAACAGCAGAAGTGAACCCAAAAATCCTAAAATATTTACTGCCTTGCCTTTTATAGAAAAATATTCTGATCCCTGTCTAAGTAATTGGTTAACTTTGGGGAGGTTAAAAACAAGCAAACAAAAATCAGAGGTACAGTATCATAACCACGAGGTCTTCCTTTTTTGCCTGAATTTGGGATGTGCTTGAGTGGTGAGAGAGATGAAATTTTGTTAGCAAAGTTCAATGTTCCTTATAGTTTTAATTATTGGATGTCTTTTAAATCCACAGCCTTTTAAAACCCATCAACCAACCCAACCCATCTTAATGATTCTACTTGACCTAACTCTGGCAGTCTCTTCTATTCTTCCACTTCGGTCAAGACAGTTTTTGTCCCTGACCCTTTGTTTCTGAATTCCGAGATTCTAATGCCCTCAGGTCCCAGGAGCAGAACTCAGGGCACAGAGTCGTAAAGGAAAATCAATTGACAGGTTAGGTTAGCAATCACCTGGTCAGTTACACCATCCTTCAGAAATTATGCATGGAGGAAACACATATCAACATCCCCTTTGTCTCAAAAAGTGGGCAGATGTCATAATCTCTGTTTCACAGGTGTTTCCTCAAAATAACCTTGAAAAATAAAAAATTTTACCTACCTCAGACATTATTATACCCATTTAAAAATTTTTTTTTTCAACGTTTATTTATTTTTGGGACAGAGAGAGACAGAGCATGAACGGGGGAGGGGCAGAGAGAGAGGGAGACACAGAATCGGAAACAGGCTCCAGGCTCTGAGCCATCAGCCCAAAGCCTGACGCGGGGCTCGAACTCCCGGACCGCGAGATCGTGACCTGGCTGAAGTCGGACGCTTAACCGACTGCGCCACCCAGGCGCCCCAATACCCATTTTAAAGATGAGGACACTGAGGCCCAGAGAGATGAAGTGACTTTCTGGAGTTCTCATAGCAAGGTAATAAAAGAATGGTTCTCTACTCAGACCCAGGCATGCCTGACAAATTCTCCTCCATCTAAAGGTACAGTATTTGGGGGCAGTGAGGAACTTCCAAGGCTTGGTGAGGACTTTTCATAGGAACTGACCAACACAGGCAGTGAGCTGTACATATGTCATGGAGATTTGGGGAGAAACTGCTTCCAGTCCCTTCCAGTTTCTTACCCATCCCTAGAGCATGCCACTACATTCTGTCCCGCTCGCTTTCCTAATTCAAGGCATTGCTACCAAATAGGAGCCCTTGCTAGTGACTGGGGATAAAGGAAATCTATTCTGTGTCTAGGTATGTGACAACATGTACCAAGGAACCCTATCTTGCTAAACAGGTCTCTGGGGAGACAATCAGGCAATTAAAGACAAGGACCCAGGGCACCTGGGTGGTTCAGTCAGTTAAGCGTCTGACTTCAGCTCAGATCATGATCTCACAGTTCATGAGTTTGAGCCCCACGTCGGGCTCTGGAGCCTGGAGCCTGCTTCAGATTCTCGGTCTCCCTCTCTTTCTGCCCCTCCTCTGCTGGCACTCTGTCTCCCTCTGTCAAAAATAAACATTAAAAAAAACAAGGGCCCAAATCTCAGAGCAAAACTGAGCAAAAGCAGATTCACTCACGGACATTCACGTGATAAAGGTATAAACAGATACACAACCAACAGTAGCTGAGATGCCTCAGTAAGCAGGAAGGTAGAGAGCAGAAAAGTGGGGGTGGGGGTAGAGGGAACATTATGAAATCAGGTCTACTGTAGAAATTTTGTTGATTTGGGCCAGGGTGTGTTGTCTCAGCTCAGTAGAAGAGAGTGTTTTTCCAACTGCTGAAGACAATGGACTGTGGGGGAAGAACCTGGTGAAAACCAAAGCCAGACTGAACCTCTCACATCTTCCTATGCAATCTCTGAAGATCTAAGACCATAATTAGGTTTACTAGAACCAAAGGAAAAATGTACGCGAATTTTGCATGGAAATGTTAAAGCTTATTCTAACGATCAAGAAAGAACATAGGAGTGAACACGGGCTTGCTTAGAAAATATCTCTCCCTGGGTTGCCTGGGTGGCTCAGTCGGTTAAGCATCTGACTTCGGCTCAGGTCATGATCTCACAGTTCATGAGTTCGAGCCCCACGTCGGGCTCTGGAGCCTGGAGCCTGCTTCAGATTCTGTGTCTCCCTCTCTCTCTCTCCCCCTCCCCTACTCACACTCTGTCTCTCTCTGTCTCTCTCTCTCTCAAAAAAATAAATAGACATTTAAAAAGAAAAGAAAATGTCTCTCCCTTCCTCATCCCCTTCTTAGAAAACTGGGCTCTTTGGATCACTGGAATCTCTCTCAAAGGCCTCTTCTCCATCCTTATTGCCTTGAATTTAAACTTAAACCCCCAAGTTCTGCTTTCTTCCCTCTTTCTTCCCCCCTCCCTCTTTTACTCTTCTTTTTTTGTGTGTGTGTGCAGTTCTGGAGCTGGACTTTTCCTGTGAACCACATGGACTGATTTCATCCCATGGGCTCTTGTCTTAAGTCACATTCAGTCATTCACGTACTCAATAAATATTTATTGAGCACCGACTTTGTACAGGGTGCTGGGAACACAGCCTTGAGCAAGAAAGCTTATCCTGGAGGAGAGATACAGATAATAAAATAGTTTCAGGCAGTGAAACGCTCCGGAGAAATTAAAGCAGGAATGGGGCTGAGGTAGCTGAGTGTGAAGGTCAATGAAGCCTGTCTGAGGAAGTGACATCGAGCTACGGGAGTGCCGGCACTGGTCATGGAAAGATCTGGAAAAGAGAGTCCCAGGCAGAGGAAACAGGGGGTGCAAAAGCCCTGAAGCAGGAAAGAGCAAAATGACTTTGGTGAGGAACAAAATAGCACCTTCCGTTGGGACTGCTGTGACTATACCAATTCTACTTCAGTGAAGAATTTATTGGTTCTTTCTCTGCTTAAATAGTGAAGAAAGACCATGAGAAATTAAATGGCTCAGGGTGGTAGGACCAAGTTCCATTCCCAGGGAAATTTATATAACCCTAGAGTTGGTCAAACATGTGAGTTATTTTTTCGTTTGTCTTTGGGAAAAAGAAAAATAAAATTGGCTTTTTTGTTCTACCGCATCTATTGTTTCCAGTTCATGCCCTCTTTGACGCCTTCTATCCTTCTCAACCAAGCTAAGCTTGGATCCCAGCAAGTAAGTGACCACCAGATGGGGTAAACGCACGTTCACAAAGCCCACACGTATGTACCTGTGTCCTCGAGGTTCCAAAGAGCCCCCTTTTCTAACTGGCTAATTTATAAGATCAATCACAGGAGAAAAAGAATGCCATGGAACAATAAGGCAAATTATAATGTTGGCATTTCTTTCTTGAAGAAATAAACTTTAGGGAGTGGCAGACCGTGACCTTTGTCTTTGTATTTCCTAAGGGGAACAGTATAGGCCCTGATACGTATGGAAAGTCACCAGTGAGAGGATGGAGATAAATATAGGGTAGTAACCTTGTTACTCAAGGTCACTGAAATGATTCTGTTTCTGGTCAGAGGACCTGGGTGCTGAAAGACCTTAGTATTTTCTTCCCGTTGTACTTGTAACTTGGTGGAGCTGAGGCAAGATGTGGAAGCTGGGCACAGCTGGCTGGCGACACTCCAGGGAAGCCCTCAAACCCTTGCTCTTCCTCATGCCGGTGGAAGTCAGGGAAATAGTGGGCCCTGGCGTTCATTAAGGACACACACTAGCACCTGAGATCTACCCATTGTCCCCTTAAGCAGTTAAGCCGCTAATACGGTCTGGCATTAATAGGTTCAGGGGAAGCCAATGCTTTGTCAGTAGAGCTGAGGTGTTAGCTGTCCTTATGAAATGAGGTATGTGTAGGTCTCCATTAAGCAACAGAGGGGCCCAGACTGTGGTGGCGTCCAAGGTGGGATCTAAGGATCCCCAATGGGCACTCTGCACTCTGGTAGTCAGCGTGAGCATTCTGTTCTGTAGTTCACCATTCGGGAAGCAAAGAAGGTAGGACACCAAGAGAACATCCATACGGGATGGACCTTGAGGTAAAGAAGAGGAGGAGGAACGAAGAGGACTGGGGAACACCCAACAGGCACAAATACTGATCTCACAGACCCCCTCAGGGCAGCCTTCAAAATGTTTAACAACTGGCTTGCCTCCCATCTAACCAATCAGAAGGCTGCGGGCTGTAAATGCCGATGAGGACCAGTTGAATTTCAGATCTGCGTGTATGTTTTATTCCCATTTTTGTAATGTACAGTATACCTCACAACTTTTAAAAGAAAAAAAAAATCTATAGGTTCGTTCTGTGCTGGCAAACTTTCTTAGTCCGTAGATACCAGCAGGACTATTCCTTGTTCTTTATCTAACCGCTGACGCTGACCCTGCCATTCTCGTGCTACTTTGCATTCGAAGAATAAGGACCTCCCTCCTTCTGGATCTCACTCAGGGAAGTAATTTTGCCATCAGCTAAGCTTGAGTTCAAATCCTGCCTTTACAATTAGGATTCTTGGCAAAATCTGTCACCTTTCAAAGACTCGATTTTTAAAAACCTATTCAAAGGGATGCTGTTCCTCCGTCCCAGGGTTTCTGTGAGAACTGGCGTGGAGTTGCCTAGGTAACATGCCTGGTGCAGGGCCTGGCACAGACATGGTTTTCGTAGCAGAAGCTCTGAGATTGAGAATTTATTATAATTCAGATAAGTGCTACTTGGCGATTAGGTAATTTCATATATGGAAAAACGGGCTTGGGAAACTAATAATCTAAACTAATAGCAACGTAAGAAGTGTGAATGTGGCAGAATACAGGGTTTCCTAAAAATATTTGAAGCAAACGTGAGAAAACAACTCCCGACTGAAATACCAAACACAGCACATTCTTATGTTCATGAAACCAACCATCTAATCAATGCTATTGCTATTTTCCTGAGTTGAATAACTATATATATGTAAGAAAGAGTTAAATTTTATTTATTTAAGAATATTTCAACATCGAGAGTTTTCACTGAACCAGCCTTCTCCCCTACACGCAATTACTTTACCATGATACGGTCTTACTTCACACTGGGGACCAAGTGTAACCAAATGTCACGTGTCTCTGAGGCAATTTCACACACCTAATCCCGTTTAATTCACAAATGGGGAAGTAATTATCAGAAACTGCAAGGCCAGACCAGTGTTGCAGTTTAAAAAAAACCAAAGTTTACAAGATGCCCCAACTTCTGTCCCCTCTGGTGATTCCCACGGCCAGGACAAGCACAAGTGGCTACATCTTGGCCTTTATTTCCCAGTCTCTGTGGAGAAGGAGACTAGCAGGCCTGGAGGGAAAGAAGTGAGCATGGGTTGGCTCAGGAAACAGGAGCAGAGGAGCTGGGCATTGAGGAAGCGAGTGGGGGCGGGGTACAACCACACAGCGCACCTGCTCAGTCTATAAAACAAAACGACGAACTGCATGTTTCACAACAGTCAGATCCCGGGGCCTGCCCCAGCCACAGTTGCCCCAGTTTTGGCCATGCACCACAGAGCTTAACTAAGGATTGTAGCATGGATCTCATGCAGCAAGAGTGGAAGGAGACCCTCTGTCTATTTGAAATAGAATTGTTAACATTTCTTCTAGAAAGAAGGAGGTTCATTCCTTGTCATATGACTGGGGAGTGTTAGCTTCTAAATTCTGAAGAACAATGAAACAATTGTTAGGCAATCATAGTTACTGTGTGTGTGTGTGTGTGTGTGTGTGTGTGTGTGTGTGTATTGTAGGTCTGTGTATGTATGTGTGTGTGGGGGGTGTGTATGTGTGTGTATTTGGGTGTGTGGGTATATAGGGGTTATGTGGGGTGGCCTCACCATAGCCCAATAGCCCCCAACAATTCAATCTGAAGGAAGGAGCCCTGAAATTCAAGGTCAGGGTAAGGGTTTTTTTCAGATAAGCCAAAATTCCTAGGACTTGTGGAATGTAGTGAATCTGGAAACAGCCATGGCCTTGGAAGTCAGCCATGTGGATGTTGTGTGAGGACAGGGAAGGCGTTTATTTAGATCGACTAACAATATAAGTAGGGCTCTGTGTTAGCCAATAGAAAGGCAACTGATGGTGTTAGGTAGGCTTCTTTTCTGAGAGCTCCTCTCCTGGGTAAAGAGGATCCAGGAGTAGCAGAGATCTTTGGACACAGAAACCTGGAGGAATTTATTGTTAAAACTGAAAAGATGACAGAGCTTTCAAACAAAAAGTGCCAACATTTCAATTCTGAGATCTCCCCACTACACAGTGTTCTAAGTTTACATAAATGTGCCCCTCATTTCCAAAACACAAGGATTCCTAAGCCAGCTTCGGCAGGTGGTGTAAGTAATCTAAGTGTGGCTCTTGCTTGAATCATGCAGGAACATCTTAAACCCTGGACCACAATCAGAATCTGACTTTTCACAAAGTCCTCAGGTGATTTGATAGACAGTGGCCCAAGCTTCCCCCAGCCTTCCAGCGAGCCACTATGACAAACAGGAACTTCCGCCATTGGCTAGAGCCCCAGCTACACGTCCACCTAACAATGACTTTAATTCTCCCTGACCATCATTCAGAGGGACTGATTTTACTTGAGTGTCCTCGGTTATGCAGGTAAACACAAATCCCGAAGAGTCTGGGAGCATTATCTTTTCTCCTATGACCCTAAGATGAACCCATTTTCTCAAAAGATGAAAAGGGCAGAGCTGGGGGACGGCTGCACATCATCTTGGTATGTGATTTGTTCTGATTGTGAAAGAAAACTGACCTCAAACTCCCCAAGGATCGTATGTAAAAATAAACTTTCCGCTGACCTCCCGTACATAGAAACAGCCTGTTGTCCCTGTTGAGAGCCTCGAACTTCCAAAGTGCTAGGAAAACAGCAGGAAAAGCTAGGGATAACCTCATCCCAGGCTGCCCTCCTGCAGGGCACTAAAAGACCCCAGTCAGGTGGGTCCTCGCAAGGCAACCTCAGCAATGCAGCTACGTCTGTCCTTCAGACGGGCCCTGGTACTCACGGAAGGTCCTGATGGTGTCGCTGGGCCGGCTTCGAGGGCTGGGGCCGTGGGGATTCATGGCCCTCACGGCAAACTGATAGTTGGTATCTGGATCAAGGCCCTTGATAACCATGGAGTCCATCTGGATCCGCTCTTGGATTAAGGTCCAACTCTTGTCAAAATCTGGTCTTTATTGATTAAAAAAACAAAACAAAACAAGAAGCAGTAATTCAGGAAGAGCAAAGGGAAGGGAGGCTGGCTATGTAAACTCAGCATTCGGACTCTAGAAGCAACACTTATAAAAATGAGTTAACATTTCCCATCTAAAAGTCATCTTGATTTTAAATCATAGGTCACAATTTTTAAGTCCCTGCCAATAAAAGCAAGTAGATCATTTTTAGGGTCAGTTTTAAACCCTGTTTCAAGATCATCTGCTTTTCCTCGGCATGAGCTTGACTATGGTGAAAAGACCCCCACAGAGGAGTTCATTTTCAAAGACTGTGCCTTCCAGATGTTTCACAAACAAACCCTCCCCAAACAGCCGCCATTCCCAGAGGTCAGGAGAGCACAGATTCTGTCTATTCACAATCTGTTCACAAAGTAAACAAATGTTAAGTTTTATAGGGTGACTAACTGCATGACCGACCATGGGAAAACCCACGAAGATTGTGTTCGTGGCCATTCTTGCTCTTAACAAAATTGTACAACTGTGCTAACTCGCTGACTTCTCACAGGTTCTGCTAAGAACCCTCTAGAGAATGTGGGCCCTCACTTAGAGCTCCCACCTGGGAAGCAATATGCAGAGGGTAAGGGTACAAATCTGGGGTTGCTCATAGCTGCTCAAATCCTGCCTCTACTACTTACTAGCTGCTATTTAACTTCTCTAAGTCTCTATTTTCTCATCTGTACAATGGGTATAATAAAAGTACTTATCTAAGAGGACTATCATAAAGATTAAATGAGAGCTATATCCTCAGCATACTGCCTGGCATCACATGGTAAACACTCAGCATTTTTTGGCCATTATTTAAGGGACTTATCCACATCACAGAGCCAGTAGATAACCCTGTGTCACTGCTTACTCCTCTAAACCTGTGTGTTCTGATGCGATAGCACTAGCCCATGTGGCTAGTCAGCACTTGAAATATGGTTAATCTGAACTGAGATGTGCCACAAGTGTAAAATGTACATTGGGTCTTAAAGGACAAAAAAAAAGAAATGTAAAATATCTCATTGATCATATATTGAGATGATAATATTTTGGATTCAGTGGATTAAAATGTATGTTATTAAAATTAATTTTATTTGTTTCTTAGTGCCTTTTTAATTCCACAATTAGAAAACTTTAAATTTCTGGGGTGCCTGGGTGGTGCAGTCAGTTGAGTGTCCAACTTCAGCTCAGGTCATGATCTCGTAGTTCATGAGTTTGAGTTCCGCGTCGGGCTCTGTGCTGAGAGCTCAGAGCCTGGAGCCTGTTTCAGATTCTGTATCTCCCTCTCTCTCTGCCCCTCCCCAGTTGCACCCTGTCTCTCTCTCAAAATTAAATAAACATTAAAAACATTTTTTTTAAGAAAAAAAAAAAAACTTCGACTTTCACCCAGGGTTTGCATTGTATTTCTACTGGACAACGCTGTTCTGTCTGGCTTCCCAGTTGGAGGGGGAAGGAGAGCATCCCAGGTAATATGAACCACAAGATGAAACTTGGGAATGATCATGCATGGAGGGGGATGGTGTGAAGGCCTCATTAGCTGGACGCTTTGTGTTATTAGCTAATTAATAATAATTAGTCTATCAATTGCTTGTGAAGTACCAAGCACTGTTCATAGTATCTATGTAGGAGATATTACATTAAACACCCTTCTCCCCTCATTTTTATAGAGGAAACAGAGCCATTAAATGATTAACTTGCCCAAGTTCACACAGCTGATAAATGGTGAGGCCAAGTTGGGTTGATGAGGAAGGGTTGGATTAAGAAGATCTTTGACACTGGACACAAACTTGGGGTGATCGTGGCTGAGAGGCTGTTCTCCATCGTTTACTTCCTGACCACTTCTCAGTTGTTAGAGTGTTAAATACCTCTGCTCCCAGATATTTAGAGGATAACAGAAAGCAAAAAAGATTGATGTTTAGCCTTTATGAACAACTTATCAGGCAAGGAAATAGAGACTTATTTTGCAGAAAGAAGATGCCCGGAGGATACATGGCTGTCTTGAATGTGAGCTTGCTTAGTTTCTCATTGGCAGGAATTAAAAGCCAAACGGAGTCCTTAAGCCCAGTAGAAGATGCTTCCTCAAGCTCACCGTGCAGGCAAGTAGTCTGTGGGGCCTGTGTCTCATTAGAATTCATCTGTTTGGAGAAGCAGCAGTCACAGGGCATGCTCACTGGAGAAAATAGGGCACATGTCTCTTTCTTTTTCTTTTTTTTTTAATTATCTATTTTTTAATTTACATCCAATTATGTTGGCATATAGCGCAACAATGATTTCAGGAGTAGATTCCTTAATGCCCCTTACCCATGTAGTCCATCCCCCCTCCCACAACCCCTCCAGCAACCCTGTTTGTTCTCCATATTTAAGAGTCTCTTATGTTTTGTCCCTCCCTGGTTTTATATTATTTTTGCTTCCCTTCCCTTATGTTCATCTGTTCTGTGTTTTAAAGTCCTCACACGAGTGCAGTCATAGGATATTTGTCTTTCTCTGTCATGTCTCTTTCTTGGTATCCTTTCCCTAAAGATGGACTTCTTGTGTAAACTAATTTTGTCACCAGAGAGAAAATCTTAGTGAGTGGATGGAAACACATTTACAAACTTAAATTAGAACAAAATCACGTCACAGGGGAAAGCCACCGGCAATACCTAAAAGTTGACAGAAAAGATATGATCTTCAGATAAAACTCTCCCGTTCTCCATTGCTAAGCCTTCCTGTGGCATTTATAGAGGAAATGCCATGTAATTGCTCTCAGAACATGCCACTGTTTACCCAGGACTGCCTGCAAATAACTAAACAATCCTCATGTGGAAGTTACAGCCCCCCCCCCCACGCAAAAAGGAGATTATACTGTATTTGTTCATTTAACGCCGGAAAGAAGGCTATATTTTAAGCGAATAAGAAACTGAAATCATTAACATTTAATTCCATGATATCAAGTGAGAGAGCAAAGCTCATGCGGACTGAATACCAGTTCAAAACCTTTAACATTTTGCCTCTGATTTTGTCATGGGTTTTGCATTTAAATGTTTTCAGCGTCTCTTGAGGTACAAAAGTGCAAAGGTGAGGTTGAGAGAGAGATAACCGGGCAAAAGCATTGTCTTAGATCATCCTCAAACAATAGCTTTATCTTTCTCCACTGAAGAAAATTATTCTATTCTGACTACAAAGTTGCCAGTCAAATCCCCATAGCAACACTAGCCTGCCAATTTCCCCATCAGCAAAAAGGCATGAGGGGGAAGTAAGCTAGGAATACGCTGCCATCCCAGGTACAAATGGGCAGCCACCAGCGGGGTGGACACTTTCAGCACTCTTCCAAATAGTGGGATAGAATGGGGTTGGGAATTCTGCATCTCAGGAGATTAACTGCCTTTGGAAGGTGTTTGGGCGGTGGGGGTCGGGAGGGGGAAGGTTCTGATGGGGCAGACACAGGGCAGTCAGCAGTGGCTACTCAAAACCCAATTAGCTGATTCAAGTGATTGAGACTCACTGGTTCTTTGGTGGAAACAGTACCACTGGCAATGTTAGAATCCAGCCTGGTTATCAGATATCTTACAGATCAACCAGCCCAGATATCTACAGGCTCTCAGCAATTACACACAAGATTTTACGTGTGAGCATGATCATTTCAGTTTTCTAAGTACAGTGTCCTTAGCTTTTTATCAGATTCTCAAAGATAATTACGTCCCCCAAAGCTTTAAGAGTCACTGATTTAGTCCAGTCTCTCAACCTACCCATGGGAACACGGAAAAAAAGTAATTTATCTCAAGTCATAGAACCAATGGGTGGTCTATTTTTCTTATTCTGTGTCTTGTGGCATTTTGACCACCTTGCCTATCTTTAGCGTCAGTCTTGAGTGGAAAATCATTTTTCTTGGTACCATCAACTCCACAGGTGGCTGCCTCGGGCTACTCAATTGGCATGTGATTGATTATCAACAGGGTATCCATCACAGAAGCTATATTCTAGGAGGCTCTAAGGAGCTGTAAACACAATTCCATTCTTAGGGAGTTTATAGTCTAATGGGGAGATAATATACCTAAGGATCAGTAAGAAGCCAGTACAAAATAGCATATTTCAAGTGTTATACAGCTGATCTTTGAATAACACAGGGGTGAGGGGTGCTGATGCCCTTGTGTTGCCCAAAAGCCATGTATATATAACTCTTGACTCCCCCAAAATTTAACAGCCTACTGTAGAACTTAACGATAGCATAAGTGAACACAAATTAGCACAAAGTCAATTAACACAAATTTCATGTTACCTGCATTATATACCGTATTTTTACAATAAAGAGAATAGATAACGTTATTAAGAAAATCATAAGGAAAATACATTTACAGCACTCTACTGTATTTATCAAAAAAGAATCCATGTATAAGTTTATACAATGCGAACCCATGTTGTTCAAGGTTCAGCTGTATTTGAGTGGGTCGGTTGTAGTGAAATGGAATGCTGTGGAAGGTATGTGAGACCAGAAAGAACTTAAGTTAGATTTCAAATGTATTTGGGTTTTGATAGCTGAAAAGGAATCTTTTCATCTTTGGGTGAAGTAGAGACAAGAGCAACATCGGCTCTCTGTATGATCTGACCATATTACGTACTCGTCACATGTAAAATACAATGCGGAATATCCCAAGACAGTAAACATATGGCTCCCAGTAATGAATGATCAATCAGTCTATACAAAAAATGGGTATGACATATAAAAACATGAGCCAAAAGTAAGTGAATGAATACATGGCACCTTTGTGCAGATCATACATAGTCAAAGCTTTCCTTATCAACCTCTACTAACCAACCTGTCAAATTAACCGTGATCTTCATTTGTTCCCACTAAGTCAGCTATTGGCTTGTCAAGTCAGTTGTGTTTATTCCAAAACCTATTGATGACTTTTGTGTTTGTTATTATAATTATGTTATTTAATGTAATATATAAACTTGTGAAATAGGAGTAAAATATAGAGCAACAACTATTTTTGAATGTTTTTGAAAGACTTGATAAAGCGGAACCGCTAAAATATTATTGCCTTTGATGTGGTGTGTGTGTGTGTGTGTGTGTGTGTATTTAGTTATATATAATGAAGTATTATTCAGCCATGAGAAGAAAATTCTGCCATTTGCAGGAGCACAGATGAAATGAGGACATTATGTTAAATGAAATCAGGCAGAAGGAGAAAGACAAATATTGTATGATCTCACTTTTATATATGGAATCTAAAAAAGTTGAACTCAAAGAACCAGAGAGGTGAACGTTGGTTGCTAAGGTCTGGAGGTGTGGGAAATACAAGAGGTTGGTTAAAGAATACAAATTGTCAGCTTTAAGATGAAAAGGTTCTGGGAATCTTACCGAACAGTGTGGTGATTATAGTCAATAATACTGTACTGTATTCTTGAAATTTGCCGAGAGAGGAAATCTTAACTGTTCTTACCCCCCACACACAAAGGTAACTATATGGAGTAACAGATGTGTTCATTAACCTGATTGTGGCCATTATTACACAAATGTATATACATATTAAATCGTCACATTGTATACCTTCGCAAAATCACACGGTACAATCTAAATATATACAATTTTTGTTTGCCAATCACACCTCAATAAAAGTGAGAAGAAAATCTAAAATAATCAGAAGAATTTTAGGAAATGCAAATAGTTGCCTGGGAAGTGGCCTTACAAAATAAGATGCATGACAGAATAAAATATCAAAATGATCCCCACATACAGAAACATAAGGCAAAGCCAACTCAAATGATAAATGTAAAATCTTATGTTAGGTCTTCTTAAAAAGCCAGTGGCACAGATATAAAGATAGAGAAAACCTGGGATGGCAAAAATCTATAGGGAAGGCAGAGGGCATAAAACTGGGCTTTAAAAATTGGTCACATGGGGCGCCTGGGTGGCTCAGCCGGTTAAGCGTCCGACTTCAGCCAGGTCACGATCTCACGATCTTACGGTCCGTGAGTTCGAGCCCCGCGTCAGGCTCTGGGCTGATGGCTCAGAGCCTGGAGCCTGTTTCTGATTCTGTGTCTCCCTCTCTCTCTGCCCCTCCCCCGTTCATGCTCTGCCTCTCTCTGTCTCAAAAATAAATAAACGTTAAAAAAAAATTTTTTTTAAATAAATAAAAAAAATAAAAATTGGTCACAAACTCAATATGAATTCTCTGGACAACGTGCTGTTGACCCCACATATCCTGGGGAGATGTGGTTTTCTAGGCCGATCGCTCAGCAGAAGGTGCTCTGGACTCATCTCCTCCTGAGGCAGAGTTCAAAGGGCTGCTACCGCTTGGCTTGAAAGAGCATAGGACAGTGTCTTTAGGTGAGAGACAGACTGTTGTCAAAGGTAAAGTTGCCTCCATGTTGTCCATATTGGACTAGGAGAACCAGTGGTTCCTGACAGGGAGGTCAATGGCAGGACATTACAAGGAAAACCCTTAATGGCTTAGGAATGGTGGACAATGAAGCCAGGTGCCTCAGAAAAATTGAACTCTGCATCAATGGCTATGTTGAAGCAGATGTTGGATGGCCATCAATCAGGGATGTAACAAGTGCCTTTCTGAACAGGAGGTTGGACTTTGTTCAGTAACTCTGACGTAGGGTCACGGTAACAAATACCTTTATGCATAGAAATGCAATACACTTATACCTATATGTATGTATGCACATGAGCACAAAACTGAAGAGAAGTTTCAAGGAAAATATTTATCCTTACTCTATTCACTTTGCTATTTTCTTTTCTATCTCTTATTTTCCTCTTTTTTTTTTTTTTATACTGGTAAGAATCCACTAAATCAATCTTACCACCCACTGAAGTGTGGTGACCCATAATTTGAAAAACACTGGACAAAAAGGGTTTGTTTTTTTTTTTTCCCTCGAGTACTTTGGATGGAGCTTTCAACTCTAAAATTCTATGATTAAAGAAAGCAGATTTTGTCAGTCGTGGAAAGAAATCTATGGCTTATAGTTTAATCAAATGTCCCACAGGTGGCAAACAAAGCCTATTAAACTCCAAATAATGCTCTAGATATGTCAAGCTCTACAAAGTCTTTGAATGACTCCCAGGAAGACCTACATTGGACAGTGTGACCCTCTACACGCCACACATACGCCAAAACACAACACTGAAGCAAACATTTCATAAAATAATTCCTAGTTTTACTCTGTATGATACCTTCTGATAGTCTCTCTTCTGTTCTATTGCACTTTTGAAAAACTCTTGTTTGGGACGCCTCAACTGCTCCCACTACCTTCTAATGAGTAACTACTCACAGTTTGAGAACCTTTCTCTTCTAGAAAGTTGGGGCTGGGCTGAGGAGGGCCGCTCACGTGTGCTTCAGACCTTAACTAGGAAACTGGGCTAAGAACGGTTAAATTCTGCTAGGGAAACACTTCTGAGAACGGAATTTGTTGGTGCAGAAAACAGTCCTCCAGGGGATTCAGCAGACCATCCAGAATGGCCTTGACAGTAGAGGCCACTCTACTGGTCTGAGAGGGAGTGGACTGAAAGCCTAATTATAGCAAACGAGAGACATGTGTGGCCTCCTTCCCTCAACATCAGATAATGTTTTGGGGAGAACCTTTGGGGATTACTTGGAGGCTCCCTTCCTAAATATTTTCCTTCATATTATTCCTTCTCAGCTTCACCTCAGAAACAGAACTCTCTTCAAGATTCTCCCATGCCTTAAATCTAGTGCTAATATTACACCAATTATACTAACTTCTTTTTTTTTTCATTTCTTATATGAGTTTAATGATTTATTGATCTACTTACTGTGAGAGAGAGAGCGCATGCCTAAGTGGGAGAGGGGCAGAGGGAGAGAAAGGGACAGAGTATCTCAAGCAGACTTCATGCTTAGTGTGGACTGGATGCCGGGCTCAATCTCATGACCTGGGGATCATAATCTGAGCCAAAATCAAGATTCCGCCACTCAACTGACTAAGCCACCCAGGCACCCCATTAATGTTTTTCTTTAGTAATAGAGAAGACAGTATCATTCACACCATTAACATTTTTTATCACAATTTACCCTTTTCTTTTTTTTTTCTTCCGAGTTTTTATCTAAATTCAAGTTAGTTAACATATAGTGTAGTATTGGTTTCGGGAGTAGAATTTAGTGATTCATCACTTACATATAACACCCAGTGCTCATCACAACAAGTGCCCTCTTTAATGCCCACCACACATTTAGCCCATCCCTCCCCTGCCCACCTTCCCCCCAGCAACACTCAGTTTGTTCCCTATCGTTAAGCATCTCTTATGGTATGCCTCTCTCTGTTTTTATCTTATTTTTCCTTCCCTTCCCCTACGTTCATCTGTTTTGTTTCGATTATACCACCCTCTAATGTTATTTTATATTTCTTTCTTTCCTGCCAGGCTATGTGCTCATTAAGCATGCTGATTGCCTTACTCATCTCTGTGTTCCTTGGAATGTCTTCATGATCCTTCAAAAGATCTGAAGGGACAGACTATATGTTCCTTTCCTGCTTAACACTCTCCAATGCTCCCTATTCCCTTCGGGACAAACATGAGCTCTGTTATTATGCCTGTTTTGCTCTGACCCTTTCTTGCTCTTACCCATCTAGCCTTATCTCTTGCTTCATAAAGCTTCAGATTTTCTTTTTTTTTTTTTTTTTTTTTTTTTTTATTTTTGGGACAGAGAGAAACAGAGCATGAACGGGGGAGGGGCAGAGAGAGAGGGAGACACAGCATTGGAAACAGTCTCCAGGCTCCGAGCCATCAGCCCAGAGCCTGACGCGGGGCTCGAACTCACGGACCGCGAGATCGTGACCTGGCTGAAGTCGGACGCTTAACCGACTGCGCCACCCAGGCGCCCCAAGCTTCAGATTTTCTAAGCAATTCCAGGAACATCTTCTTGCCTCCAAGCCATCACTCAAGTAGCTTCTTCTAGCCTGACTCTTTTCATGCTGTGTCTTCCCTCCTCTTTGCCTGGTTGTCACAGATGTGTCCTTCTTTGCTCCTGTAAGAAGCCTTCCCAGACTCCTTCAAAACTGAGTTAGATGTCAAGCTGGTATTCCTCTGGGCCCCTGGGCCCCACTCCTGCCTGCAACACTCACCACTTGGACTATGGTCTCCTCTGCCTTCCCCACTGGATTGTCTAAGCAGGGGCAGTTGCTGTTTGACCCCTAAATCTCTTGTGCACACTTTGCACACAGAAGACATTCAATCCATACATGTTTGGATGAACATATGCACATAGTAAGTATCTGATAAAGACTGGCGAAGCTGAATTGAAATACCTTCAAAATTTGACCTTAAGAATAACAAGATGTCCTAAATCAGGGGTTGGAAAACTTTAGCCGGCTCCAAGGTATTGTAAATAAAGTTTTATTGGGGGTGTGGGAGGGCACCTGTTAGGATGAGCACTGGATGTTGTACGGAAACCAATTTGACAATAAATTTCATATTAAAAAATAAATAAATAAAAGGCCAATTGTCCTTAACTGACAATTGGTTAGTATCAGAATAAAAAAATATATTAAAAAATTAAAAAAAATAAAGTTTTATTGGGACCCAACCATGATCATTTGTTTAGTTATTGTCCATGACTGCTTTCTTGCTCCAATGGCAGAACTGTGTAGTTGAGACAGAGGCCATATAGGCGGGAAAGCACAAAATATTTACTAACTGACCCTGTGAAAAAAGAACTTTGCCAACCTCTGATCTGAGACAACAGTCTCTAACTTTGTACCACTTCAAAAGTCTGAGGAAGATCTATGAACCTTCTCAAAATATTTTTAAATGCATCAAATAAAAAATCCTTAGGATTGCAAAAAGACACCAGTTATACTGAAAACAATGATCTAAACAACAAAAAAATTACAATTATGATAATATATGTACTTCTTTATTAGTACATTAAATAATGATGCCTAGTGATGGATTAAATAACTATAATTATTTCAAAGTAGTGATAAACATCACTGGTATTATGAGGTATGTACAACAGTTGTAAAGGGACAAAATAACATACCTGTGATTCTTTTTTTTTTTTTCTTTAAATTTTTTTTTCAACGTTTATTTATTTTTGGGACAGAGAGAGACAGAGCATGAACGGGGGAGGGGCAGAGAGAGAGGGAGACACAGAATCGTAAACAGGCTCCAGGCTCTGAGCCATCAGCCCAGAGCCTGACGCGGGGCTCGAACTCACGGACCGCAAGATCGTGACCTGGCTGAAGTTGGACGCTTAACCGACTGCGCCACCCAGGCGCCCCAACATACCTGTGATTCTATTAGTGGCAAAGCCACGGGAGTTGCTAATACCACTGTAGTTTGTTGACTACATTCATATTTGAAGGACATTGAATTTCAGTTGATAAAACTAAGAATGTAATTTTTGTCCAACCAAGATCCAGGGACCCCCCTGAATTCTATCTATCTATGGACCCCTTGGGGATCTATAGGCTACATGTTAAGCATCCTACTCCAAGAGAAGAGACATGATCCCATAGATTATCCAGGGGTAAGAGAAAACCTCACACTCAGAAGAGCCTCTGATTCTCTGTCCATTTTACAGACTAGTTTTATGCAGGATTTGCTCTACACTAGAATGAATTGCAGAGGAAAATCCTAAACTACTAAGTAGTCATGGTTTAAAAAAAAAATGTATTATTTGACCTTCAGCTTTCAGCCTCTTTCTTTATTTATGAATTGGTTCAACTCAACCAAATGACAAACAGATAGATACAATGGGGGTAATGATAAACTCAGCTGGCAATTTGTCCCAGGCAGGGCAATTGGACAGCATGCTTTCATTTATAGTTTACAAATGTCTCCCGATGCTGTTACACCAGAATTCAATTTATGTGAGCTCACATCGATCTGACCAGGGATTACATCAGGATAGCTCATGGTAGGAGGGATGGAATCTTTACGGGATCAATTTGTAGAACTCTAAGTCAGACTTCTGCACAAACATTTAGAACCACCCTTCCATTTGACCCTAAGTGGAGGAACTTGCTGGCTACCAGAATGTCTGAGATCAGGCATCAGCCTAGAAGGTGGTCCTAAGATTTTTTATTTAGAAACTAAAGATAAGAAAAAGGAATTTTTTGTGAAGCACCACTTGTTAACACGAAATCTCAGCTGACATCAAAGCAAGCCCATTCTTGCTTCTTTCTGATTCTGGTGGTGGTGGTAAGGAAGGCTTATACTTAAACAGCACAACTTCCTAAATACTTGCTTGAAAAGAAAGGAAGATTTTTTTTTTTGCTTTTTCCCCATTCTTCCCCAAATTAATCAACTGTATAGGAACAATTCTTTAAATATTTTAAGCTTTATACTTTTGGGGCCAAGAAAACCAACACAAGGACTACATCACTGCTAAATATTGTAGCCATTTGCCTAATTATTGCTATAAATTCTAGTAAAAAGCTACACAAAAAGTTGGCAATTCACTTCCATCTTATGAAGAGCTCCAAAACACAGGTTATCATTCAACATGAAATAAAAGAACAATGGGAACTTCCAGTTAGTCTTATACATGAGGTATAAGCTTTGCCATCTACCGGTATTCCTCTTATGATGAGCAAACAAGAGCAATGAATAACTTGGGGTTGGGGGGAAAGAGGAGGCAGACGTGTGTGAAGATCCCAGGGTTTTGCCTGGCTTACACTTCTGCAGTTGGTAAGGTCAATCGTTGGTTACTGGCCTCTGAGATTAGTGGTAAAGGGTTCATTGAACCCCTGTGGCTCATGTGCCAACACATTTCCATTTCCAACACACGAAAAATCTTCTACAAGCCACTTCTCTAAGTATGGTACACACAGCTTTTCATATTCACAAGCCTCATGAGGTAGCCGTTATTGTCATCCTTACTTTACGGTGGAGGGAAATAAGGCTCAGAGAGGTTGAGGAGCTCATACGAGGTTCCAGCTAGTTTTGGCATTCTCTAGGTTCAATCCTGTGACTGTCATGTCCAAATGTTCATCAGCACCTATTTGACACATGGTATGTTTACCCCATGCTAGGTGTTATATTCTACAAAGGGGAACAGTCAAGATGTTGCCCTCATGTCCTGGTGAGGAAGACCTTGAACAAGTAATTAACTACAAGTGTGTTGAGTGTTGCAAGTAAATGTTACAGGTGTATCTAACCTAGTCTGGGGAGGGGGCAGGGTTTCAAGGAAGGCTTCCTGGACAAGGTGGTATTTAAGCAGGGGTCCTGAAGGCTGAACAAGAGATAGCTAGGCAAAGAGGTAGAAGAACTATCCTGGCTGAGAACAGCAAACATAAAGACTTCTAGCCAGGAAAGAACATGGCTCTGTATGAGAGCAGAAGGGATCTATCCCCAAAGTCACCATAGCAATGTTTCCTCCCATTGACTGAGCACATTTGGGAGCCAGGAGCTGTTCTGTACATTTCATGTGCATCAACTCATGTAAACAACTCCATGAGGTAAATAGATTGTTATCCTTATTCCTCTGTCTGAGACAAAGAGAAGTTAAATAATCTACCTAAAATGACACAGCTTAAAAGTGGTGGAGGGAAGGGTTGGACCAGGGAGCTAACCCCCAAAGCCTATGCATTAAACTTCCAGTCTGTACTGCCTCACCTTTGTCATGAGGACAGCAAACCAGGGTCACTGGGTTCTAGAGGGCAGATGGTCCAGCCTCATTTATACACAAGGAAGCTAAGAATTAGAATTGAGCAACTCATGCCCAGGATTAGAGAGGCCAGCTCTGGGCTATGTCTTCTGATTCTACATTTGAACAAACTCTAACTTGAAAGATGAAACCAAGTATCAGACTAGAAGTCTCAATTATTTTTTTTTTATTAAGTTTTTATTTTAGGGGCTCCCAGGCGGCTCAGTTGGTTAAGTGACCAACTTCAGCTCAGGTCATGATCTCACAGATCATGAGTTCAAGCCCCATGTCAGGATCTGTGCTGACAGCTCAGAGCCTGGAGCCTGCTTCAGATTCTGTCTCCTTTGCTCTCTGCCCCTCCTCCGCTCACGTTCTGTCTGTCTCTCTCTCAAAAATGAATAAACGTTAAAAATTTTTTTAAATTTTTATTTTAATTCCAGTATAGTTACCGTATAGTGTTAAATCAGCTTCAGGTGTACAATAGAGCGATTCAACACTTCTACACAACACCAGGTACTCATCACAAGTGCACTCCTTAATCCCTGTCACCAATTTCACCCATCTTCCCCACCCACCTCCCCTCCGTTTGTTCTCTAAAGTCTCAATTCTGAATGAGAAACTTTAACCTTCATAGGCTGTGACCTTGACCATGGGTCAAATCACATCATCCCTTAAAACTATTCAAGGAAAATCCATAATCCATTGAGCTTCTATTCTGAATCCCAGATTTCATCTTTATTTTAGTAACAGCCTTGACAAGGTAACTTCCTGCGAGCAAACTAATTAAATTCATTTGTTACTTGCAGATTAAGGAAGAGTTTTTGATAGGATGGAAAGACAGATGGCTTTGACAAAAATATCAATTTGTACAATAATTTAAAAAACCCACCCAAGTGTGTATGACCTTAAGATTCTCACGCGAAACCAATAGGTAGGCATTGCAATCGGCTTAGAAGCAGCCCTGTGTGAAGATGAATTTTGCAAGTCTTATTATGGAAGGCATCTGCAAGAGACCAGGGAAGTATTTGAGCAGAAAGGTGTGAAAGGGAAAAGAGGGCAAGCATTGCTTTTTCTCATTTATTAAGATAACTGTCTTGGGCTGAGATTGAGATCAACAGTTCTTGACCAGCGTCCTTAATACATACACAGAAATATTTTGAACTTTCACATGTACCCCAAATAAGCCAGTGTGGGCTTTTTTTTAAAATTAAAAACAGCCACTATCATTTATATGTGGAATTTAAGAAACAAAACAAACAAGCAAGGGGAGAAAAGAGAGAGAGGCAAACCAGGAAACAGACTCTTAACTATAGAGAACAAACTGAGGGTTACCAGAGGGGAGGTGAATGGGGGGATGGGTGAAATAGGTGATGGGGATTAGGAGTGCACTTGTCATCATGAGCACTAGGTACTGTGTGGAAATGTTGAACTTCTATATTGTATACCTACACCTAATATAACACTGCATGGTAACTATACTGGAATTAAAATTAAAACTCAAAAAGTAAACAGCCACTGAAAGCTTTAATCTACCCTTTCCAGCAACTGTCAATGCAAAACTCAAGCAATTTTAGCCCATCAGGTCACACTTGTAGAAAAACTATACTGAAGTTAAATGAAAACTGTTTTTCACCTGTAACCAACCTGATAGATAGCGTATGTGGGTCATGGCACCCCAAATGGAACATCAGAGATAGGGAATATTTTTCTAGGCCTTTAGTTTTCATTGCCACCATAGTATATATTTGTTGCCTATGAGAAAGGCACTTACCCTGGGGAAATTCTTAGGCAGGAGGAAAATTGCTCAGATATTTATAGCTAAAATATTTCAAAACATAGGTAGCTATATTTATGCTTGGTTCTTATTTTAATAAACAGTAAGGACTGCTGCCTCCAAAGAAATTTTCAGTATCACTTTAGAAAAAAAAACTTCTCCTTCACCTCAAATGCATGGCTTTTCTGTTTTAAAAAAGCAGGTAAACGTTTGAAAAACATTGCAAAATATGTTACAGCCTAGGCTTACTTAGAATCAGCCTCTTCACATTTTTTTCTACACTAAAATAAAAAATCTACTGTTAGTGAGGAAGCAAATAAATAGCCCCCAGGCCAACTCTGGGGGAGATCAGATTACTCTCAACGAAAAGCTTCATCTTGCCTGAACCAGAGAATAAGACACTGAGAGCACCCCTTCAGGGTGGTCACCCTAAGGATGTCTTTCATTTTAAGGAGGTAGAAGCCGGATGAGAAACAAAATTTTGCTTGGTCCTAAGCCCATGACTCAAGACAGCATCATAAATATACAATGTCTACCTGAAATATCACCCAAACTAGCAAGTAAGCAGTCAGTACCCCCAGACTCTGGTCTAGTGTAATTCCTCAGGTTAAGCTTTTATCAGCCAGTTAAATAGTTTTTAAAAAGGTTTTTAGACTACTTCTTTTAAAAATTTTTTTAATGTTTATTTATCTTTGAGAGAGAGAGAGAGAGAGAGAGAGAGAGAGAGAGAGAGCATGAGCAGGGAAGGGGCAGAGAGAGAGAGAGGGAGACACAGGATCCAAAGCAGGCACCAGGCTCTGAGCTGTCAGCACAGAGCCCAACACGGGGCTTGAACTCTCAAACCGCAAGATCATGACCTGAGCTGAAGTCAGACACTCAACCGACTGAGCCACCCAGGGGCCCCTAGGCTATTATTTCTTAACAAAGCCTTTAATATCATTATCCTCATCGACTAAGAAGACCAACTGATGTAGAAGTGCCTACCAAGGCAGAGAGACAGAGGAGAAGCTGTTCTTCCAGGGACAGGACTGGGAAGAGAATTTCACATTAAGGTGGTTGAAATCTGAGGATAACCTCTGGCGGTGAACTGATTTCTACAATTTCCTAGTGTTGGCTTGCCAAAGGCCTCCCTCTTGGATATAACAAGAAACTAAAGACCTGTCACAGGTGTTTCTGTACACAGGAGGTATCTGGGCAAAAAAGAATTTAATATTAAAATGAAGCAGACCTTTCTGGGGAAAATAGAATGATGACTAAAGACTCCCAGAAGCTTCTCATGCTAACTGCAGTTTCTGATTTAGCCCTCAGAAAAGCTCTCTCTAAACGTATCCTTGAGCACTCACACGTAATGGGATAGACTCTGAGACGTTTACAAGTGGATATGGGGATTTTTTTCTGCAGCCAAACATTAAATACCACGAGAAGCTGTGAAAGCTTTCTTTCTAGAACAGCAGCAAACAGCAGCCTAAGATGAGGCTTCGTGTATCCTTACCAGCAGGGCTCTGGGCGGGCTGAGTCTATTCTTCCCTTTCTTTTTTTTTTATTTTTTAGTTTTTAATGTTTATTTATTTTTTTGAGAGAGAGACAGAGACAGAATGCGAGTGGGTTAGGGGCAGAGAGAGAGGGAGACATAGAAGCAGAAGCAGGCTCCAGGCTCTGAGCTGTCAGCACAGAGCCCGCCCAACGTGGGGCTCGAACTCACGAGCTGTGAGATCATGACCTGAGCCGAAGTCGGATGCTCAACCGACTGAGCCGCCCAGGCACCCCTATGCTTCCATTTCTGAAGGTGGATCACAGACATGAAAGGGATATAGGGCTTCACAAGAGTACTGAGCTGGAAGTCAGGAGACTTCCAATTTTGATTCTGTTCCCAACCAGCCATTTTACCTTGGCAAAGCAGCTTAAGCAATTGAGTCTCAACTTCTTTCTTTGTCACAAAGAAGTAGTAGTGTGGAGGGGAGGAAACTAACAGATATTCAATATCTGCGAAACACTTTATGAAGACAGTAACCAACAATTTTCCAATGAGAATTACATCAGCTTGGTATCACATACGAGGAAGTGGAGGTTCTGAGATAAAATCATTTGACCAAAGCTACATATTCGGGAAGAAAACAGAGACGCAGAATTCCTAGGATAGGGGCTGGGAATAGGGGTCAGCTTTCCCCATTCTGCCATGTTCCATTTGAAACTCCAAGATGTCCAAGAGTTTTAAATTCAAAGTTAGCTTTTCAGAAAACATGGTAAAGTTATACTGGTCAAGACAAATAGATTTTTTTAAAAAAATTAAGAGTTGTTAGAATGGTATATAATTTTTAAATGTGTGTACATAAAAATTGGGGACCTGAGCCCTCAAACGTTAGAGACTTGTTTTCCATGTTAAAATGCATTTTTGTTGGTGACGAAGTATAATTATTACACGTAGGTACATAACACCCATATATATCTTACACTTTTGTAGGTTTTAATATCTACAAAGTTCCCTCTCATATGTGATTTCAGTTGATCCTCCTGACCACCCACTGTAAGGCTGGAAGGTTTTCACCCATCTAATTGCAGATAAGGACTGGCAGTCAACGTCTGGGGGCTCCAAGTCACCTCCCTTTGTCCCACTTCTGGTTGCAGCAACAGCTGGGGGTGGAAAGTTTCATGTGAGCTCAGATTTGCCTTACAGACCAGGATCCAACCTCAATCACCTGCTGTGCTCATATCACACCTTCTTCTATCCTGAGATCCTTGTCCTTAATCTACATGCTGGCAGAGCCTAGAAATATGGCAAGTTATGCCCCTGAAGGAAACCTTCAATCAAGAGGAGAACAGAAGCCAGTGGGTAAATGGCTCCTGTCCTTTGAGAGGGATTCTGCATACTTCAAAGAGTGCTCAGTGGGATCAAACCTCCATAGAAGCCCCTGCTACCTCTAGAAGGGACTTCAGCGACATAGTTATTCATCCTCCTTCCCTGTCTCACCCTTTCCACTTTCTCATTCCTGCTTCCAAATAAAATAAACCACTTGCACTCTAGCCCTTGTATCAGGCTATCCTGTGGGGGAGCCCAAACTACAAGAGGGACTGAAGTATCAGGGCTGGAAGTGATCGGCGCAGGGCCTCCTGGCCGGCAGGTAGTGGAGGCAGGGCTCTCTTCCGGTTCTTCTGGTTCGAAGCCCAGCGAATCACTTCCATCGTCCACTTTCAGTTGTGCACACGAGTTAAGCTGCAATGTCTACCTTTTGTTAATATGCCAGACTTAAAAAAAGTTTTAAAAATACATGTTTTAGCTCACAATTAAAAATAAATGGTAGCCATCATCTTTGCTGGTGGTTATACAGACCGTCTGCTGGGCTCGTGGGAAAAAAAAAAAATTGCATTTCCCCAAATTTCAAAGTACTACATTTTGCTTTGGGTGTGCTAGACAGAAATGCATCACAAATGAATGAATGTGAATCAGAAATGTTAAGTTTCAGCCCAAGTTTTACAGATGAGCAAGCCGAAGTTTTAGGACTTTCAGTGTTTCATGTTTACTCTCGGAATGAGCATTAGAATCTCTTCTATTCCAGGCACACCCCAGCTCTGCCTACCAAATTTGTTCAACAGCAGGTTTGCCGATTATCCTCAATGATGAGCATCAGTCTGGAACTTTGCAGTGGGCGACGTTTCCTTCCTCTAATTTTCTCAGGATCTCTCCTTCCCTCTTTCATTAACAGCACCACAATTTTCCTTTGAGGAGCCAACCCTCCCGAACTCTCTCCACCCGTGTACTTCAGGTACGAATGACCCACCAGTTCCAGAGCTCAGAATATGACAAATGTTTGCCCAATTAGGGTAGCCTCCTCCCTGGCCACAGTGACTGGCTCAGAGAATGGAGAGGAACCCAACCCTGGCCAACTAAGGTGAACACTGAGACTCGAGTGGGTCCACTGAGAAATGACCACTCTTTTCCTGTGGGGAGCTACGCTAGTGGGTGGCAAGTCTTCAGTGCCTGGTGGCTGTCTTGCCACATCAGAAAAGCCTTCTTGAAAATGAAGCCAATACAGGGGAAAGCATAGCACAGAGATGGACGGAGACAAATGGCTGCTCTGGAACAGATCACATCTTCCCTGAATCTGGATTTTCCACCGGACTTTAGAGTCACAGGAGCCAACATAGAACTGCCTCGTCTTCTTCCAGGCTTCTGCCACTTGCAAGTCAATAAGTCCTGCCTGAAACCAGCTCTGTCCTCAGGCATTAAAGGGACTCCATGCAGTGCTTCTCTGAAGAAACAAGTATCTATTTTTCACTACCAAGGAATAGGCAAGGAAGTCAAGCCACAGAGCAGAGCTAATCAAATCTTGGCAGAATCATCTGTCCCGGCGTCAGAAAGCCTCAGGAATGAGGTGCTGAACTAGTCCCTTTACGAATCAGGAAGCAGCAGGCGTTAGACAAATCCCGCCTTTAATGTAGAGAATACTAACTATGCAGACGTTTCCATCAGCCAGGTGCTCAGTTCACACTCCAGCTGTTACTGGAGTCAGAGAAAGGACCTTAGATTAGGAATTCTTTTTGCTTGGTGTGTGTGGGGGTGGGGGGAGCGCATGCACGTTGTTTTTGTTTGGTTTAGTTTTACTTATTTTTGCTTAAAACTACATAGCAGCATTGAGAATCCATGTTTTTATATCTATAAGCTTTTGGAAGAATTTGTCACTCTTGTACCTCTGATAAAGCTGAGTAACAAGAACTGGAGAGGCAGATGAGAGAAAAAAACTGAAACTGAACCAAGAAACCGGCCCCACAGCAAATCAGGATGTGAAGGAAACAATGACTTATCGATGTTTTCCCCCCTCCCTCAAGAAAAATCACCATCAGATATTTATTTCAGATGTAATGTTGCAAAGCCAGGGAGGCGGGTTTCAAGAGTGAAAATGCAGGCAGGCTTGTTGGCAAATGATGCCTGGGGAGTTTTCAGAGCTTAAGATAGTCCTGACTGTGAAGGGGAAATGAGGCGGAGGTATGGTGAGTGCAGATGGGTTTACCAGATGACCCGGCTCCAAAGAGGAGTGGGGACAGGTGCTGGCCCAAGGGCCAGGTAAAAATGCAGGTCTTCAAGCCTTTGTCATCTCTTAAAGACACAGACAGCAGAGACGGCTCTCCATGTAGCATCCTATTCGCGCTTGGAATACCCAAGGTCAATACATATGGCTTTTAAATGTGACACACAAACTTACCTGATGAATTCCACAGAATAGTACTGAATTGGGGAGCTTCCTTCACTCTTTCCAGGTTTCCAAGAGAGGGCTACCTCAGAATCAGAGACCACAGTGACATGTGGCTGCTGGGGTGCTGATGGAGGCAGGCAGGAATCTAGGTGGGACAGCAAACACCTAGAGTTGGCGGTGGTCTTTGCTGCTGGGGATGTTTAATATATAAAAAGCTTGTGCTTCCCATTGCCTAAAGATCTCTGTTCAGAACAGCCTCAAAATCCAAACCAAACACAAAAAATAATCACAACTGGATTCACCATGTAAGGTTTGAGATACTAAAAGTTGGTCTTCCCTTCTTCCCCCAGCCCCCTGGCTGAAAATCCAACTAAATTACGTCCGGACCCCTGGCCCCGGGACACACAATGGTGTGTACCCTTTAAAACCCTCAACCACACTCCCACCTCCTGGTAACCTTTCATCTCTGTTTGCAGGTTGGAATTGATACCTGCAAGGAAAATTGAATGCAGAGCATTGCTGTCACTTACATTCAGTTTTTCCGTGTGTGTGTGTGTGTGTGTGTGTGTGTATGTTGTGTGTGTGTGTTGCCTTGACCATCAGAATGCATCCTAAAGGCAGGACATTTGGGAAATACCCTCATGGGTAAAGATGTAAGAGTCACCCATGATCCTATCACCCCAAGGTAACTGCTATTACTCTTCATATCTAGACTTTCACATCTCCCGGCCTTTGTTTACACTATTGCTTATGCCAGAAACATTTTTTCCTGTCTTCTCTTGCTAGCAGGATCTTATGTAGTTTTCAAAGTTCGGGCCCAAAATATGGATCTTTCTAAAACCCTCCCTGATCCCTGGAGTAGGGGAGGTGCTCCCTCCTGAGTGCTCCAGAGCCCTTTGCGCAGACCTCAGATGCCCTGGATCTACTCACCTATCATTTGCCTCTCCCTCCACAATGAGCTTGTGAGCAATGATGATTGAGTAACCTTTGTCCCCCATTGTCCAGCACAGTGCCACATCAATGAGCCTTTGTTGGGTTCCCTTTGCCTGTAAATCTCTTCTCCCACTGTCCTTCCTCCCCTTTCTGATTCCCACTTACTGGTCAGACCTTCACTTAGCAGTCACCTCCCCAGAGAATTCTTACCTCACCCCTACATGGGGTCTCCATTTGTACGTTCTTGCAGCATTCACCACAATCTGTGACTACACGTTAACTAGGTAATGTCTTCACCCACCTCACTGAGTTCTGAGAGGGCAAAGGCTGTGCCTAGTTTTGTTCACTGCCAGAGCCCAGCATGGTGCCTGGCACACAGTAGGTCCTCATTGATACATACTGAAGGAAGGAATGAATGAATAGCACCCATCGCTTTCCTAATCTTAATGAGTTGAACCCATTTTACCTTGGGGCAAAGTAGTAACGTGTCGAGGAGAGCTAAGCCGTCCTTTGCCAGTCTGGCTGTAAGCTGCTACACTCACTCGATATTCAGTGCCTGGTTTCAAGTCTCCAATCACTTCCTCCTGTCAATGACCAAACAGGAAATGTGTCAATGACCAGAAGTCCTAGTAGAGCAAACCAGACAACTTCCATGAGGGCTGCATCTCAAGGCCCCTGTGAAACTACAGGGGACAAAGACCCTTTTGCTGTCTCTAGGGCTGGCCAAGTTTTAAAATTTGCAGAAAGGAAAACACCATCACATATTTCCCACAACTAGACAATTATCCTTTACTGGAATCTATACACTGTTCTAGAACTAAGACTCATTCTCCCTATCAGATATGACTTTTAACATTTGAGTTCTTTGATCAGAGTACTGGGCTGCTAAAATTGAGGTAACAATCTTTTTGAGGGTCGGAACCCACCAGTTCTTTCTCTCCACTTGCATGACACAGATGTTCAGAGACTAGCCACAACAGCCAACTGACGTCTTGATTTGTACTAAAGTGGGGACTCCAAGTTTGGTTCTCAAATTTTAAAGGGCATCAGAATCTCTAAGAAGGCTAAATTGTTGGGTCTGGCCCCCACCCACCCCCCAGGGTTTCTGACTCAGTACCTCTGGGAAGGGGCCTGAAAATGTGCATTTCTAAGAAGTCTCCAAATGCTGCTGCTGGTCCAGGGACCCCGCATTGATGAAGGGCGTATATGAACTTCACCTACACAAATGGCCCTGACCAGAAAGCCCCAGCTGAAGAACACTTACTCCACTTTAGGCTTTGGCAAAAGCAGTATGTCCCTGGGACTACAGTGCTGCGCAGTAAGTGGGAGTCTGGGTCTCACCGGTCCCAGCACACTGTAGCGGAAAGGACACCGGCTTTGGAATCAACGAATCCTGGGCTTGAATCCTGATCCTGCCACTTATTCCTAGCTGTGGCCTTGATGTCACATCCCCTGAGCCTCAGCTTCTTCCTCTATAAAATGGAGATGATATATAACAATCCTGCAGACCTATACTACTTGGGATAATGTGTGTAAAGTGGCTGGTACCGAAGCCGTCCTCAAGAAACGGTGGTAATGGCTGCTGACTTGAGTGTGTGGGGCCCTTGCTCTTCTCTGCGTAGCTAGGCTCCGACACTTCTCTGAGACCCAAATCTTCCCCACTACTCCTGACCACCCGACCTGATCTTACCCTACCAACTGTTGTGCCACTAATCTAGCACTTTCCTCTACTACAAACCATGTGCTACTATTTCTCCTATGGGATTGTCAGCGACTTGAGAGCAGGGATCCTGCCTTGTGTTTCCTCGTAACCTCTTCTGCAGATGACCAAACCTTCTTCACTGTTGCTAAGGAGAATTCACCCACTGATCAAAAAAACTTCTAAAGCGTTCAACAAATAGTTACCGAAGACCTACTACAGTAGTTCGTAACTTTGAGTGCACGTTAGAATCGCTAAAAATGACCAGTGCCTGGACTCCACTCCAGACTACCTACATCAGAGTCCACGGAAGGCTGGGCTCTGGTGGTCAGTTTAAAGCCCTCAGCTCAGGCTAATGGGCAGCCTGGTGTAGGAACCCCTGGTCCAGGGCTTGGCTCCTCCCCTGTGCTCTGAATTAGATCCGTTGTCCACCTTCTGTAACTCCATCCCCTCTCTTACCTCCCTGGTCCTTCTCTATTTACTGTGTTCATCTCTCCCACCTTAAAAATGGTCAGCACGCATACACTCACCTCCTCTCTACAGGGGCAGGGGTTACCTCCACTTTCTCTCCTCCGATTCACTCCTCACCAGGCCTCTCTACACTGTAAACCTATTGAGATGCTCCTACCAAAGTTACTACATAACTCTGTAGTAAATCCAATGGAAATGACTCTCCATACATGACTTTTTGCACCTTTCAATACTGTTGCTTATCCTTGCATCTTAAATTTCTTGGTTCCCTTGGAAGCCTTCTTGGCTCCTTCTTGGTCTCCTTCTACTTCTCTCATTGCTCCTTCTCAATATTCTCCACCCACTCCCCACTCTCTGCTTGCCCCGTACGTGTTGGTCTTTCTCAGGGACTCACCCCTCACCATCTTGCCCTCTCACTCTGTAGTCTTGCTTGGGGCAGCTCATCTACTACGTCCTTAGCTTCTAGCACCACCTTCACTTGACATCTTCCAAATCTGCCTCTCCGTTCTGACCTGCCTCTTGATGTCCAGACATGGGTTTGTGACTGTCTCTAGGACATCTCTACCCAACAACACCAAGCCACTCAAGTTCGACATAACCAAAGCTCAACAAATCGTTCCTCCTCCCGCTACTGAAAACCAAATAAGAAACTGCCTCCCCTCTTGTGCTCTCTCTCCTCATTACCCAAACCACAAGTTCTTGACACTTGCCCCTTTGTGTTCACCCCTCCTCTCTAACCACCATTCAGTCAGTTACCGATACAGGCACCAGGACTCTTTCACATCACTGGAATCTATTTCGATCTATCCTCATGGCCACTTAAGCGCAAGTCCTCACAATTTTGACAGTGGGTTCAATTCTCCCTGCCACCCACGCCGCCTCCATCACCAGCATAGACTCCACCTGCTACAGTTATCTTCCTAAACGTCAAATCTGAGCCTATCACTTCCCATTTAAAAATCCCCTTATGGGGCGCCTGGGTGGCTCAGTCGGTTAAGCGTCCGACTTCAGCTCAGGTCACGATCTCGCGGTCCGTGAGTTCGAGCCCCGCGTCGGGCTCTGGGCTGATAGCTCAGAGCCTGGAGCCTGTTTCCGATTCTGTGTCTCCCTCTCTCTCTGCCCCTCCCCCGTTCATGCTCTGTCTCTCTCTGTCTCAAAAATAAATAAACGTTAAAAAAAAATTTAAAAAAAATAAATAAAAAAAAAATAAATAAATAAAAATCCCCTTAGAATAGCCTAGTGTGTCCCCCTGTTCATCCTTCCAGCGTCATCTCATGCCTCTTCCCTTCCTTGCATTCTGTATTCCAGGCATACTTCAGAACTTGGCAGGGCGCAAATTTATGCCATTCAATTCCTTGCCTCTGGGCCTTTGAACCTGCTGCTCCCTCCACATGAAATGCCCTTCTCTCCACTCTTGCCTGGCTCACCCCTGCTCATCCTTCATGACTCAGTTCAGCTGAGACATTACCTCATTTCTCTGACCCCCAGCCTCCAGTCTGGTTAGGCCTCCCTCCTCTGTGCTTCCCTGGCGTCCTTGGTGTACCTCAATCTTAGCACCACTCACCTTAGATTGTAATTGTCTGTTTATTTGTCACCTCCTCCCCACCCACTTGAGGGAAGGAGCAAGTCCTTAGTCCTCTGGCAACCTAAAGCTTAGAACAGTTTTACCAGACAGGTAGCAAATACTCAAGCAATGCTTTTTTATGAATGAATAAATGAATGAAGGAAAAGTGAATGAATGAAAGAAATCAAATCAAGGCGTCCAATACAAGCAGATTACCTCATCAAGAACCAGCTTCTACTACTGAATCCTCCGTCCCAGTACCTCCGTCCCAGTCCCTGGAGTTAGCAACTCCAGCAACAAGGCTGACTTCCTCTTACCTACTTCCTTCCAGCCACCTCCACATGCCTTTCAGATCTGCTCCCTTCTTCCACGTCCTCTGAATCCTTACCTGGGCCATTTCTCCAGCCTCCCTGAAGGTTTCTGTCTCCAATCTTCCTCTCCCTTCCACTCTGACCCCCGCCATCCTACATGCAGCTATACAAGGGGTCATGGCTGAACGTATGGACCTCACTCCAAAGCCCCCTTTCTGCCCTAATTCTCTGCATCTGTGCACCCTAGTTTCACTATCTGTCCCCTGGGTCCATGGCTAGTCAGAAATTAAGGGACTGGTGGTACCAAGTGGATATAAGGCTTCTCATTCTCTCATAGGCCATGACTAGGCTGTTCTTATGACAGTAAAAAATACACTTTCAAGCCAATACCCTCACAGCCTTTTGCTTTAGGATCCTTTTCTCCCATGAAGTCTATATGCTATATGACATATGAGAGGAGTGGTGTGGTTATAGATTATTAAAGATATTAGCTATGAGCCAATACCAAATACAACTACAATTAGCATGCATTATTGTGTGTTTTCTCTGTTCCAGAAACACATAGCCTGATTTAAATCTTCCTTCAGTCATATGTGGGAGATAGCACTCTTATTTTCATTTATAAGGGAGAAAACAGAATCTCTGAAAAGTTAATGATTTGCTCAAGGACATGAATTTATTAAGTGACAAAGTGGGGATATGAATTCCGCTTTGTTTGACTCCAAAGCCAAGTTCTAACTCGGTAATACATGTACAAAAAATATTAAATATATTTAAATTTTTTTAATGTTTATTTATTTTTGAGAGAAAGAGGGAGAGAGAGAGAGAGTGGGGGAGGGGCAGAGAGAGAGAGAGAGAGAGAGAGGAAGATACAGAATCCAAAGCAGGCTCCAGGCTCCAAGCTGTCAGCACAGAGCCCGATGCAGGACTCAAACTCACCAACTGTGAGATCATGACCTGAGCCAAAGTCAGATGCCCAACCGACTGAGCCACCCAGTTGCCCCTTAAATATATGTAAATCAATGAAAAATACTTAGCATAAACACTGAAGACCAGATTACTGCACAGAAGTTTATGTACCAAAAATTTTTAAGTTATCATTGAAAACCAAAAGACATTAGACTTGTAGAAGTTGCTTATGTAGCTTGAAAAACAAACTTTTTTATATATGGAAGAGTAGTCCTACCTTCAGCCCGGGTATATTGACAGATAGATAGAAGGTGGCCCTCCCAGAAGCCAACTTTTTCCAGTCTTTTCCTGTGTCTTTCCTGTTTTGACTAGCTGGTTAGTTGGCAGGAGGGAGTGAGGGTCAAGGGCACTGAGTAGCTGGGCCATGGAAAGAGGAGCTGGACTCAGTGATTTAACCATCACTTCTTCCTCTGACATAAATCGTCCCAAATGAAACCTCTCACTATATTGTGACTAGTGATAACCCTTGGATTCTTTATGAAAATACCACAGAAATCCACAAATCTTTCTACTTCCATCCTTAAATGTCTTATAATGATTTGCATCAAATTAGATAAGATGCTGTATATGCACTTTCTGAAGTAGAAAAACAAAGTGTTTTGTTTTGTTGCCTTGTGGAAGTTTGAGAATAAGTCAAAATGCTTATCTCCCTTGGCTTTTATTTCTATACAAGACGGTCAAAGACAGTGAGGGAAACTGCCTTCTTGGAGTAGAGTCCAGAGTGAATTCAGCAGTCGTCACTGACCCCTTCCCACACCCTTTTTGGGGGGTGAGGAGGCAAGGCTGGATGCTTTGTTGCAAAATAACCCTGCTTTGTGTTTGTCTAGCCCTTCTGAAATGCAAAACCCCTTCCAAAAGCTACCTCCCTTGTCTTCTCAGCACCCCCAATGGTTGTCATGAGATCAGAGAATTCACATCTCTGATAGAAAAAAACAAGGCCAGTTAGTTCACTGAGCCCAAGAAGAAAGCTCAATGACATATAGAACAACAATGGGTCTGGTTTCCCTCATACATACCATAATTTAATATGCTTCTAACTGCCCAACTCTCAAACATAGCATATCAACTTTTCAGGCTATTATTCTGTTTTTCAGATGTCCAGCTGCCTTACCCACATCTGCTTTACCAGTGCCATTCCTCTATTCACAGTCTGTGACAGGGATGACTGTTTCCTCATATCCATTTTCTCCTTTCTTATAATAGAACCCCTGTATATCAGTTGGCCCATCACCACTCAAGGATTACATTTCCCAGCATCATTTGCATCTAGCTGTGGCCATGTGGCTAAAGTCTGTCCAATAGAATTTGAGTTAAAATAATGAGGGCAATTTCTGAGTTACCCCTTAATAGGAAGGGCTGTGTACCCTTTCCTCGTTTCCTCATCTAGTGACTAGAATGTGGATGTTATCAGTGAGCCAATTTGGACCATGGGAAGGAGGGCCAACGGGGTTGGCAGAACAATGAGATGGAAGGATTCTGGGTCTCTGATGGAGAGAAGCCACCAAAACTGGTTGTATCCAGACAGGTTATATCCTGAAGGAAACATGAATGCACATCTTGTTAGAATCACTATTATCTTGGGATTTTGAACTGTTAGATTTTTATCCTAATTAATACCTGACCCAGGGGCGCCTGGGTGGCGCAGTCGGTTAAGCGTCCGACTTCAGCCAGGTCACGATCTCGCGGTCCGTGAGTTCGAGCCCCGCATCAGGCTCTGGGCTGATGGCTCAGAGCCTGGAGCCTGTTTCCGATGCTGTGTCTCCCTCTCTCTCTGCTCCTCCCCCGTTCATGCTCTGTCTCTCTCTGTCCCAAAAATAAATAAACGTTGAAAAAAAAAAAAATACCTGACCCAATGTACAAAAATAATCTGGATAGCTATGTACAAGGAGCCCCTGAAAAGATGGGACTATTCTTAACTGAATACTTCTTGCTTTGCGATGACAAAACCATGCTGAATGGCTCTGAACTTAAATCTCTAACCCTGATTTCAGATTCTATCTTTACCCCCTTCCATGCCATACTTTTCTCCTATGGCTGGAAACCCAGGTCATTTGTTTCCAGGAATGAAGCTCTATGTTTTCTCATTTACTGGTCCAGACAGGTAGCTACTATTCCATAAGGGAATCCAGTGAGCATTGCTGGAAGAAAGCACAAAGTGGGAGAGCACTGGACCGGGAGCCAGGAGACCCTGGTTCTGCTACCAAATAGCTTTGCAATCTTGGAGATGCCACTTAACCTCTCTGGGCCAAAGTTTCAACACTAAAATACTACGATTGCTCTAAAATGACCTTGTTGGTAGGTAGTAACCTTGGGTGCAGCTTCACAGTTGACTTTACAAGTCAAGGCTCGGCCTTGGTTGCCTTGGTAGAAGTTGAGAATATCTAGCATCATGACATGGGAGCACCAGAGAAATAGAAAAATGCTATCTTCCAAACATTCTTTTTCCAATGGCCCTGATGAAAGCTATGCAGGCCAGAGTGGAGGGAAAAATTGGGGGATTCTATTCCCTTAGAGGTCACAGAAAGCTAGAAAGTATCTTCCAGGATAACCGCAGGAAAGCGGCATCCCTGAAGCTTGTCCACTAAAATGCCCACACTTAGGCCCATTTGCCCCATAAGAACTAAGAAACTCCCAGTTGGGAACCATTACTAGGCCACCCCTTCATTTTACAGTCAAAGAGAGATTAGATCCAGAGGGGTTCAGTAACCTTGCCTAAGATTATCCTTGCTCTGGTGAAGGAAGGAGCTGGGACTCCATGCAAGTCTCATGATTCTTGCCTACGTCTTCTCTCTGCATCCTGGAATAAGACCCAAGTGCAATCACTACTGTGGGTCAACCAGACCAGTGGACTCCAAAGCAGGGTGATAGTGTATCTCCCTGGGTGAATAAGACAATGTCCTGGGATGACAGAAGAAAAAGCACTTTCTATTTTTGTTTTATTTCCTCCTTTAAATCCTGTGGAACTTTACAATGTACATAATTTATTAGTAGAGTAGCATGTGTATAATTTATAACCATACACACACACACACACACACACACACACACACTCAAATATTTTTCAACCAATCGTATGCATGATCCGAAAGTGTGGAGCCCACGAGTTTAAGCATTCATTTCCACTTCTAACCCTAAAAAGGACCAGATTGCCCTGGTTTATTTTACTACTTATTTTTCCAGGTTGGAACCTGCAAGTTGTTCTTCTAAGTGTCAAATGCTAACCAAATCAGAATCCTCCATGTAGGCAGATTATCAGAGGATACGATCGGTGGTCAACCTGATCTTCTGTTTGGCATTAAATCCAGCAAGCCAAGCAGTTTTAGGTGACCTGGTCCTGACATACTGGGAAGGTCTGGAATCACTAGAGGCAGCGAGGAAAGGAGAAGGGAAAAGATGGGTGAGGGGAAGCACCTCCACAGCGATGCTCACTAGTTTAAACACCTTCTCTCCTTTTCAGTCTTGCTCACCTAGTCTTGGAACAGAGCTTAAATTACTTCAACCTTTAAAAATGTTCCTCTTAACCTTACTCTGCCACGTGAGATGAAGCAACACATAGGAGAATAAAAGCGACTTCTTTCTAAATGATCGAACATTCATCTAATATGCTCTGTGGTCCCTGCTTACACTGGAGCTAAGCACTCTCCCTTGGGCCTTAATCAGTATGACCGAGATGCAGGAAAATCAACATTTTGATGAAAAGAGACCCCCTGAATCCTGGGTTGGGGCAAGGGTATAACCTTTCCAAAGCATACTTACAAAAATCACCTGACGATCGGATTGTCCCTGCAGAGGAAAAAAAAGAAACAAAAAACATGAAAGGAAAGTAAAACTTATAGGTCTAAAATGAAGCCCCTTCTACAGACAGCCAAGGGCAGCAAACACACATCTTCCCATCTGAACTCCCTTGACCGCTCACTCGGTTCTTGTTCCATGAGCGCTGTGGTACTGAGGGCTGTCCGCCCATGACCTTATTTGGCAATCACCGCATCCTTGTGCTACAGGCTGGTATGATACGGTACAGAGGTTCCCAAGCTCTCTATGTTCACAGCACCTTTGCTGTCTCAGTAATATTTTTACAGCACCTCTCAGGCCAAAGAAATGCCTAAGTGTTCCATTTGTTCGGTAGTTACACCCAAACAGCTTGGCATTAGTAGTTCACACAAATGTCGCTCTTTCCCTTGAAAAGTTGAGACATTCCACAGTATCCCTGAGAGGTTGGTGCAGAGCCCTGGACACCCTGGCACACAGTTTGGGAACCACAGATACACTCCCTATAATACAGTTATTATGTGGATCCCCGTTTTGTCCATGAGGGAACTGAGATCCAGTAAGGTTAGCTTGTTGTAATACAGCATCTGAATGCAAGTCTCTGAACCCAGAATCACTCTGCTATACCAGACCCCTCCCCTCTTCCTGACTCACTGCCTGTACGTCTAGGCATTATTTCTCTTCCCATTCTTTATATTCTGTGCCTCCCCCCACCTCCCTACCTAAACACACAAGCACACGGGCATGTACACACACACAAACTTGTCCTCTTAGTTCAAACCATTCCCTTTGACTTCAGTGCACCTCCCTCTCGTCTGCCTTCCAGAAACTGTTCCTGCTTCAATTCTCCGCACCTACTTTGACCACTTGTTTTTATACTAAATCTTCCCTCTTCAAAACTTCAGTCTGTCTATTAAGCATGTTGATCACATCCGGTCTTATGTTGCTCTCCAACTGGGTATCAGTAAGAATGTGATTTTCCCAGAGGACCGAAAGCTGCCGAGAAAAGGGGGTCTGTGTTGTCCTATGCTGGGTATACGGTAGCAGCTATGAAACTTTGTTGAAATCAGCAAGGTATAATTTGATAGCACACTCTGATGCCTGGATGTAATTAACAAACAGATCATATTTAGCATAAAGGCAATGATCATCACGAATGATCATTAACACGTACCTGGCTTTACATTTTAACACCAAAGGCTTTTTTTTTTTTTTAACACCAAAGGTTTTTATTTTTGAGAGAGAGAGAGAGAGAGAGAGAGAGAGAGAGAGAGAGAGAGAGCGCGAGCCTGCACATGAGTGGGAGAGGGGCAGAAAGAGAGGGAGACACAGAATCTGAAGCAGGCTCCAGGCTCTGAGCTATCGGCAAAGAGCCTGATGCAGGGCTTGAACTCACAGACGGTGAGATCGTGACCTGAGCCAAAGTCAAGACACTTAACCGACTGAGCCACTCAGGGGTCCGCCCACCAAAGGTGTTTACACACACCATTGTATTTGGAACTCACAACAATTATAGCCCTTTTGTGGGAGAAAGGAAAGGGTTAGTCAGATGAGGCAACTCCGGCCGAAGTTACTCAACCTGTAAGTACCAGAAGGATGTCTGGAAGCCCAGCGTGCCTATTTCACTCCTGGCTCTCTGCTTCATGTATGCACTGCAGTGACCTCCCCAGAGATGCCAGTGTCCAGCCCAGTTCCATGTGATGGGTCAGGGTCTGGATTCCAGAGGCACCGTCCAGACTCCCAGACACCTGTCACCAGCGCTGTACCCTTGCTGCCTGGACTGTGGTATAGGCAGAGCAGTGAGCCACACTCCCCTGCAAGATAGAAGGCTGGTGGCTGGGGACATTGCTGGCTCCTTGGTGGGGTCCAGATGCTTGTTGAAAGTTCCAGTGATGGGGCGCCTGGGTGGCGCAGTCGGTTAAGCGTCCGACTTCAGCCAGGTCACGATCTCGCGGTCCGTGAGTTCGAGCCCCGCGTCGGGCTCTGGGCTGATGGCTCAGAGCCTGGAGCCTGTTTCCGATTCTGTGTCTCCCTCTCTCTCTGACCCTCCCCCGTTCATGCTCTGTCTCTCTCTGTCCCAAAAATAAATAAACGTTGAAAAAAAAATTTTTTTAAAAAAAAGAAAGTTCCAGTGCTGCCGAGGTGAGACAGAGCCTCTACTGGTGGCTTCCGACGCGGGCTAAGCCAATCTCCCCTTTTAAAATAAAACCATAGCAGTTGGAATGGAGAGCTTCTGAGGCAAATGAGGAAAGCTGAAGCAAAAGTCTGAGACTAAAAGCCTACCATGCAAAGGACAAGCAAGCTGCAAATGTGCATCTCTTCTTTTTGAAAAGCTTTGGTGAAAAAAAACAGCCAACAGCCAGAGCAGGACTCTGAAGTCAGCCTGCCCTGGGTTTACGGTTGACTCTGTTACTCGCTAATGTATGATTTCGGGGAAATTATTTCACCTGTCTGAGTCTCAGTGTCCTTGTCAGTAAAATGAGGTCATAGATAGTTGTGAATATGAAATGGAAAAATGAATATAAAGCATGAGGAATAGTGCCTGGCAGGTAACAGAGGCCCAATGAGTGACAGCCACTTCTTCCCGGCGACAAATAGGTTTTCCACACACCAGCCTCGCGAACACTTACGAAGTAGGACTTACAAACAACCCCAGCACCACGGCCCCCATTACAGCAATCTTCTGGGCACTGGTGCTAACTGCTTGCAGAGCAATTCAAAAGGCTCTAGCCTGTAGGATAATTGTAGTAGAATGGGGAAGGAGGCAGAGAGTGGAGGAAAGAAAACAGAACATGCTTAAGGCAGAAAAATTCACCCAGAGAGACCCTGACAGCAGAGAGAAAAGAAATAGATAGAGAGCCAACAATTGGTTAGTGGAACGACGGGGTGCCTGCCGAGCTTGACAAGAAAAATAAACAACTTGGACCGTTGGAATATACATTTCAAATTACATCATTTTCTTCTGCATTGTGTCTCCAGGCTGCGGGGGAAGATACAAATGTGTCATATTTATTTATAAAGCTTTACTGGGATTTTTTTAAAAAATGGAATCGAACTTTATGAAGACAAAAAGGGGGGAAACAGCTGTAAGGTGGCTGTTTTCTCACATGACGAATGGGATGGGTTGAGTCCAGGATGGAAGTGTTTATGCCAGAACTTTCTTCATACCGCTGCCTTTCTGGAGATATAGATGTGTGTGGCGAGGGAATGTGCATGAAAGACATTTGTAAATTCCAGGGGACTATACAAATGGTTATTATTATTACATATACAGCATGCGCGCGCGCACACACACACACGATTAGAAATCCTTCTGGATATCGCTGAAATGCCAACCGCAGCTGTGTCTTTGTGGGAGCTGCCATGATGGAGATACTCACAAGGGCAGGGATGTCCTGGCTGAGTGGCACACTATGGGACCGCTCCTGCAGGGATTTATCGACGCCGACCTCGGAGTAGAAGACCTGGAAAAGACACAGACGTCCAGGGTGAGAGTAGGGCCAGCACTCCTCTACCAGATCAAGGTTCTGGGGTTCTAACTCCACTTACAACAGCAGTGGGTTCTGAGGGGCACCGCCTCTCCTCACAGACACCTGTTCTGAGGCAACAAACATCAGCTTGACCTGGCCGGGCTTGCAAACTCAGAAGCCAGAAGGGAGACACGTATTAGTGAAATGGGATAGAGAGGGCTGGACCCAGCTCCTACTATTTTTCCCCAAACCACGACTTTCTCAGGCAATCTTCCATCTTCCCACTTTGGATACAACATGACTTCAGAAACACATCTCTCTGCTTTAAGAAGCCGATGGGATGAGGACCTGTGTGTGTGTGTGTATGTGTGTGTGTGTGTGTGTGTGTGTGTGTGTGTGTGTGTGTGTGCGCGCGCGTGTGAGAAAGGGAGGCAGTAGGGAGATGCAGGTCCTGGCGTTATTGGGGGAGCTTCCGTTTGACCTCAAGTGGGCAGCCCAGCTCCAGGGGGCTTGGAGCCCCTTAGGAATGTGGTCCCCAGTGTGGCCAGCTCTCTGGATGTCCCCAGAGATTTCAGAACTCTAAATATTTATCTGAAATCTCCTAACTCCTAAAAGTTGACTTGTTTTTAAAAACCCTGTTCAAACAAAACATTTTAGTGAACGGAAATCAGTCAAACCTGTAACCTCTGGCAGGTAGGAACGCATTCTCTGTTCCCTCCCCCACTTTGCCTGTCCATCCCTTTTCTTTAAGTTAGATTTCACAGTATTTTGTATTTATTGACAACATTCCACAGTGACTCCCTATTACTTCCCATGCTTCTGCTATTTAGCCTCTGAACTTGACTGTGGGCAATTGGATAGCAAGAACCACATCTTCTACTTAGTTTATATTTTCCCATCCCTGAGCAGAGTGAGGACTCCAAAGATCCTAACTGCCTTTCAGGCACTTATAAACACCCTTAAAAGGGAAACATTTCCTCTGGTTTCATGTAAGGAGACTGGGGGAGTTATTAATATGGGAGGGTTGATAATAAGGAGACCATATATAGACAGAGCAAGGGTGGGAACAGCACCCCAACCACACCCACTACAGAAATTCCTGTGCCCAGGTACTCACGGTATACCCAATGATGGGGCTCCCAGGATGCCTTGGCATTTTCCACTGGATGCTGAAATCTGTGCAGTTCAGTGGGTACAGCATGATATCGAGAGGAGGTCCAACCTTGCCTGCCCCAAAGCAAAAGAGATTATGTTAGAGGCTCCACACATCCCACCTTGAGTGTACTTACAGATGGAGAGCATACTTCAAGATGATGCCACAGGACAGAAATGCAGATATCTCTCTGGTATGCCACACCTCTATCAGCTGACTTCACCAGAATTCTGCTATCCCCTCCCAAACTGGCAATGGTAGGGAAATCAGCCCAGCTATTTCTCTCAGTCTCTTCTGTTAACTTTTTTGTTTTAATTTTTTTATGTTTTTTTATTTTTGAGAGAGACAGACAAGAGTGTGAGCAGGGGTGGGCAGAGACAGAGGGAGACACAATCTGAAGCAGGCTCCAGGCTCTGAGCTGTCAGCCCAGAGCCTGACTCGGGGCTCGAGCTTGTGAACTGCAAGATCATGACCTGAGTCAAAGTCGGGTGCCTCCCTTCTGTAACTTCTAATGCCCCAGGGACCAGTAAAGGGAGAGTCAGGGTAGCACAGACCAAACACTTCCAACTTGACTCTAGGAGCTTGGAATGTATTGAAGGAAGATGGTGATTTTATTTAGTAGCATATATATACATATATATATGTATACATATATATATTATGTATGTTATATAGCTATGTCTGTTTATATATATTCTTATTACAGAACATTTCAAAAATATGGTTAAGTGTAAAACAGGGTTAGGAAATTTCAAATGTTTTACTGTATCCTTACCTTAGATTTTATGATTACAAATAACGCATTTTATATTTATAAATATACTAGATGTGGATTGCCAAAATTGAGAAAATACAAAAAAATTCCATTTAGAAATGAGTCCTGTTGAGATGCCTGGGTGGCTCAGTCAGTTAAGCGTCTGAGTCTTGGTTTCAGCTCAGGTCACGATTGCGCGGTTTGTGAGTGGGAGCCCCCCATTGGGCTCCACGCTGGCAGTGCAGAGCCTGTTTGGGATTCTGTCCCTCTCCTCTCTCTGCCCCTCCCCTTGTGTGCTCTGTCTCTCTCTCTCTCTCTCTCTCTCTCAAAATAAAGAAATAAACTTAGAGGCGCCTGGGTGGCTCAGTCAGTTGAGCGTCCAACTTCAGCTCAGGTCATGATCACACGGTCTGTGAGTTCGAGCCCCACGTTGGGCTCTGTGCTGACAGCTCAGAGCCTGGAGCCTGCTTTGGATTCTGTGTTTCCCTCTCTCTCTGCCCCTCCCCAACTCGTGCTCTTTCTCTCTCATTCTCAACAATTAATGAATGTTAAAAAAATATTAAAAAAGAAAAATAAACTTTAAAAAATTCTCTAAAAATAGAAATGAGTCCTGTCAACATTTGAATACAGTACCTCCTTTGGTTATATAACATTTTTTTGTGTGTATGTATATATATATATATATACACATACACACACACACACAAATATATGTACATATAAATTTATATAGGTATATATAATTTTTATTTTTCTTTGTTGTGTTCATTATATATAATAAGTATATATACAGTCATAATTTTAAATCTTATTTTCACTTTGTATATATAGTATGTGTGTATATATGTGTGTATGTGTCTGTGTGTGTGTGTGTGTATATATATATATACACACATACATATATATACATATATAAACTGAAAGTATAGTTGTTCCCCCTTATGAGTGCAGGATACTTTCCAAGACCCCCAGTGGGTGCCCAAAACCACAGATAGTACCAAAACCTATATATACTAAGTTTTTTCCTATAAATATATACTTGTGACAGTCTACTTTAATAATTAGGCACAGTAAGAGGTCAGCAATAACTAATAATAAAATAGCACAATTATAATAGTATACTGTAGTATAAGTTATGTGAGGTCTGGCTCTCAAAAGATCTTGTTGTGCTGTACTCACCCTTCTTGTGATGATGTGAGATGATAAAATACCTACATGATGAGATACAGTGAGGTGAATGATGTAGGGACTGTGACATAGTGTTAGGCTGCTATTAACCTTTTGATGACATGTCAGAAGGAGGATCATCTGCTTCCAGACTGTGGTTGATGGTGGGTAACTGAAACCAACAACATTGAAATGGCAGATAGGTGGGGGACTACTGTAATGCATATGCCACAATTTCCACTGTTTCTCATTCCACTATTGTTAGACATTTAATTTATTTCCAGTATTTTGCTATTTTAAATAAAGCTCGATGAGGGCAGGAAATGGATATGTCCAGTTCAGAACACAGAGACCAATAAATGGGAGAGCTTGAGTGCATGAATGTTCTTCAATTTGATTTCCCACTTGCTAATATGTCCTGATGATCCTTCTTTTTAAGAAGGATCCCTTTACTGCAATTAAGAGAGGTCTAATGTGTATATTTATTAGACTGCTGCTGGGGCCTCCCACCAATGTATTTAATAACATAGTGGCTCAAGTGATAGAGGCTCAGTGCCATCACTTGGCAAGAACTACAAGTCCAGGAGGCAGCTGCCACCCCTCCCTCAGCCCATAGACACCTACCACTGCCACCAATGCTATCACTCAGGGATTTGGTCTTCGACTACTCTCTAGCTCTTGGTTCAAGATCTAAAGTCCCATCCAACTGGCCAGACTTATGTAATGTGACACCTTCTTGGCTCAACCAAGGGGTCAGAAAGGAAAGATCAGTTTTTTTTCTGGTTTCCCAACTGTGAAAAGATGAAGGGAGTCTTAGGAATAGTTCTATCAATCCCATCCATAGTACAGAAGGCTGCTTAGAGGAGAATCAGACCCCAGGAAAAGAGCAGTGGGAGGTGGGAAGGCCTAATACTCTGCTACTCAGAGCATGCATGTACATTAACTGTTACTCTGTCGATTGACATTTAGGTTGTTTACAAAATTTCACTGTTAAAAATAATGCTGAGAAGAACATTTGTGTATGTACCTTTTTGCTCACATGTCCAAATATTAAAGATTATGGGTACATCTATCCTAAAACAGTGAAATGCACATTCTTTTCAAGTGCATCTCCAGAATAGATTACACGTTAGGTCACAAAACAAGTCTCAACAAATTCAAAAAGATTGTAGTCATACCTTGCATCTTTTCCCACCACAACTCTATGGCAATAGAGATCAACCAAAAGAAAAAAAAGAAAAGAAAAGAAAAGAAAAGAAAAGAAAAGAAAAGAAAAGAAAAGAAAA
>NW_024412377.1:30366430-30569124 GCF_014898765.1 Herpailurus yagouaroundi | reverse complement strand
AAGAAAAGAAAAGAAAAGAAAAGAAAAGAAAAGAAAAGAAAAGAAAAATCAATCACAAGAAAAAAATCTGAAAGACACAAATACATGGAGGTTAAATAATAATGCTTCTAAACAATGAATAGGTCAACTGAGAAATCAAAGAGGAAATAAAAAATACATGGAGACAAATGAGAATGAAAACACAATAGTCCAAAATCTTTCAGATGCAGCAAAAGCACTTCTAAGAGGGAAGCTTATAGCAATACAGGCCTACCTCAAAAAGCAAGAAAAATCTCAAATAAACAACGTAACCTTACACCTAAAGGAGCTAGAAAAAGAACAAACAAAACTCAAAAACAGTATAAGGAAGGAAATAATAAAGATGAGAACAGAAATAAATGAAATAAAAACTAAAAACTAAACACACACACACACACACACACACACACACGCACACACACACACAATAACCAGTAAACTGGATCAATGAAACCAGAAGCTGGTTCTTTGTAAAGATCAACAAAACTGATAAAACATTAGCCAGACCCATCAGAGAAAAGAAAGAGAGAGAGAGAGAGAAGACTCAAATAAACAAAATCACAAATTAATTAAAGAGGAGAAACTGACACCACAGAAATGCAAAGGATTGTAAGAGAATATTATAAAAAATTATATGCCAACAAATTGCCAACCGAGAAGAAATGGATAAATTTCTAGAAACATATAACCTTCCAAAACGAAATCAGGAAGAAATACAAAATTTGAACAGATGTATTACCAGCATTGACATTGAATCAGTAATCAAAAAATGCCCAAAAACAAAAGTCCAGGACCAGACAGCTTTCACAGGTGAATTTTGCCAAATATTTAAAGAGTTAATAATGTATTTTTCTCAACTATTCCAAAAAAATAGGTGAGGAAAGAAAGATTCCAAATTCATTCTACGAAGTCAGCATTACCTTGATCTCAAAACCAGATAAAGACACTACCAAAAAACAAAAAAGAGAGAACTATAGACATAAAAATCCTCCACAAAATATTAGTGAACCAAATCCAATAGTACATTTAAAAAAATCATTCACTACAATCAAGAGGCATTTATTCCTGAGATGCAAGGGTAGTTCAATAGTCACAAATCAATCAACATAATACATCACATCAAAAAGAGAAAGGGTAAAAACAATGTGATCATTCAATAGTCACAGAAAAAGCATTTAACAAAGTACAACATCCATTCATGACAAAAACCCTCAATAAAGTGGGTTTAGAGGAATATACCTCAACATAATAAAGCCCATATATGAAAAACTCATTGCAAACATCATACTCTGGTGAAAACCTGAAAGCTTTCCCCCAAAGATCAGGAACAAGACAAGGATGTTCACTATTACTACTTGTATTCAACATAGTACTGGAAGTCCTAACCACAGCAATCAGACAAGAAAAAGAAAAGGCATCTAAATTGGTTAGAAAGAAGTAAAACTTCCACTATTTACAGATGACCTGATACTATACATAGGAAACCCTAAACACTCCACCAAAAAGCTACTAGAACTGATAACTGAATTCATAAGGTCACAGGATACAAAATCATTATACAGAATTCTATTACATTTCTACACACTAACAATGAAATAGCAGAAAGAGAAATTAAGAAAACAATCCCATTTACAATTGCACCAGAAATAACAAAATGTATAGGAATAAACTTAACCAAGGAGGTGAAAGACCTGTACTCTAAAAACTATAAAACATTGATGAAGGAAATTGAAGATGACACAAATAGAAAGATATTTCATGCTCATGGATTGGAAGAACATTGTTAAAATGTCTGTACTACCCAAAGCAACTTACAAATTTAATACAATCTCTATCAAAATACCAAAGCATGTTTCACAGAACAAGCACAAATAATCCTAAACTTTGTATGGACCCCCAAAGACCCTGAATAGTCAAAGTAATCTTGAAAAAGAAGAACAAACTGGAGGTATCACAATCCCAGATTTCAAGATATGCTATGAAGCTGTAGTTACCAAGACAGTACGATATTGGCACAAAACTAAATAAACAGATCAATAGAACACACTAGAGAGCCCAGAAATAAACCCATGATTATATGGTCAATTAGTCTTCAACAAAGGAGGCAAGAATATGCAATGGGAAAAAGACAGTCTCTTCAACAAATGGCATTGGTAAACTGGACAGCCCCATGCAAAAGAATGAAAGTGGGCCACTTTCTTACACCACACACAAAAATAAAATCAAAAGGGATTAAGGACCTAAATGTGAGAACTGAAACCATAAAAATCCTAAGAAAAGAGCACAGACAGTGCTATAGCAACATTTTTCTAGATATGTGTCCTGGGGCAAGGAAAACAAAAGCAAAAATAAACTATTGGGACTACATCAAAATAAAAAGCTTCTGCACCGCAAAGGAAACTATCAATATAACTAAAAAGCAACCTATGCAATGGGAGAAGATATTGCAAATGACATCCGATAAAGGGTTAGTATCCAAAATACATGCAGAACTATGAGAAAGAATGAAATCTGGCCATTTGTAGCAACATGGATGGAACTGGAGAGTGTTATGCTAAGTGAAATAAGTCATACACAGAAGGACAGATTCCATATGTTTTCTCTCCTATGCGGATCCTGAGAAACTTAACAGAAGACCATGGGGGAGGGAAAGGGAAAAAAAAAATGGTTAGAGAGGGAGGGAGCCAAAACATAAGAGACTCCTAAAAACGGGGAACAAACTGAGGGTTGATGGGGGTGGGAGGGCACGGTGGGTGGGTGATGGGTATTGAGGAGGGCACCTGTTGGGATGAGCACTGGGTGTTGTATGGAAACCAATTTGACAATAAATTTCATAATAAAAAATAAAAATTAAAAAAAAATTTTAAAAAAACAAAATACATGAAGAATTTATATAACATAAATAATCCAAATTAAAAATGGGCAGAAGACATGAACAGACATTTTTCCAAAGAAGACATACATATAGCCAACAGACACATGAAAAAATGCTCAACCTCACTCATCATCAGGGAAATGCAAATCAAACTCAATGAAATATCACCTTACACCTGTCAGAAGGGCTAAAATAAAAAACACAAGAAACAACTGGTTAAGAAATTAACCAGTTTAGAAGGAAGAAGATACACCCTTATGTTTATTGCAGAATTATTTACAGTAGCCAAATTATTTATTTTATTTTTATTTTTTCAATATATGAAATTTATTGTCAAATTGGTTTCCATACAACACCCAGTGCTCATCCCAAAAGGTGCCCTCTGCAATACCCATCACCCACCCTCCCCTCCCTCCCACCCCCCATCAACCCTCAGTTTGTTCTCTGTTTTTAAGAGTCTCTTATGCTTTTACAGTAGCCAAATTATTGAAGCAACCAAGTTTCCGTTGATAGATGAATGGATAAAGAAGATGTGACACACACACACACACACACAGAGGAAAATTACTCATCCATAAAAATAATGAAATCTTGCCAACTGCAATAACATGAAGCTAGAGAGTATAATGCTAAGTGAAATAAGTCAGTCAGAGAAAGACAAATACCATATGATTTCACTCAAATGTGGAATTCAAGAAACAAAATAAATGAACAAAGAAAAATAAGAGACAAAAAAATAGAATCTTAACTATAAAGAACAAACTGTTGCCTGGGAGGAGGTGGGTGGGGGGGATGAGTGAACAGGTGAAGGGGATGAAGAATCTACTAGTCCTGATGAGCACTGAGTCATGTACGGAAGTGCTGAATCACTATACTGTACAACTGAAACTAATATACACCATATGTTAAGTATACTGGAATTAAAATGTTTGAGGGGCGCCTGGGTGGCGCAGTCGGTTAAGCGTCCGACTTCAGCCAGGTCACGATCTCGCGGTCCGTGAGTTCAAGCCCCGCATCAGGCTCTGGGCTGATGGCTCAGAGCCTGGAGCCTGTTTCCGATTCTGTGTCTCCCTCTCTCTCTGCCCCTCCCCCATTCATGCTCTGTCTCTCTCTGTCCCAAAAATAAATAAACGTTGAAAAAAAAATTTTTTTAAATGTTTGAAATTATGGGTATATGCATTTTAAGTTTTAATGGACTGACTTACTGGTCTCTGCAAAGGATTAAACACATTTGATTTTTTTCATTTGGGCAAATTCTTAAAGCAGAATTCTTGTATCTAGGACAGAATTTTTCAGTATCCACACCATTGACCTTTTGGGCTAGAGGTGTTTTGTGGGAACTCTCCTGTGCACTGTAGGATGTTGAGTAGCATCACTGGTCTCAGCTCACTAGATGCCCCAAACATAGCTGGAAAAACCAAAAATAATCTCCAGACATTGCTAAATGTCTCCTGGGAGCAAAATTGCTTCCAGTTGAGAACTATTGATCTTAGAGAATGGATTATTGATTTAGTTATTTATTTATTTATGATGTTTATTTATTTTTGAGAGAGAGCACAAGTGGGGGAGGAGGAGGAGAGAGGGAGGGAGGGAGGGAGGGAGGGAGGGAGAGAGAGAGAGAGAGAGAGAGAGAGAGAGAGAGAGAGAGAGAATCCAAAGCAGGTTCCAGGCTCTGAGCTGTCAGCACAGAGCCCGACACGGGGCTCGAACTCATGAACCGTGAGATCATGACCTGAGCTGAAGTCGGATGCCTAACCAACTGAGTCACTCAGGTGCCCCAAGAATGGATATTTTAAAGACTTTTTATAAATATTACCCAACTAACATCTGAAAAATTAACCAGTTTAGAAGCTTATGGAGGTGTATGAGGATGCCCAGTAGAAGTAACACACCTTCACCAGATCTGAGTATTACTTAAAAGTCTTTGCTAATTTGATAAGAAAAGAATTGAATATTTTAATATCTTCTTTGGCTATTTTTCTTCATCTATTCATGTGTTTTGTACATTTTTTCAATTGGGTTGTTAATTTTTTTCTTATTGATGTAAAAGAACTCTTACTAGGTTAAACATCCTAATCATTCACCTGTATTTTCTCTGCATATTTTTATTTTGGGGTCTAGCTGTGTAATTAACCACTACTGGCCAGCTTTCCTGCCAAGTTAAGAGGTTTATGCTAACAAAATCTCATAGGAGACTGGCAAGTGGGGGGAAACAGAGTAGAAATGACTTATCAGACCCTCACCGAACCATAGAATAACCAGTAAGCACACCTTCATCCTAAGTCCTAGGAATAGAACTTTCTCCATTTACTTTGGGGAAAATGACAACTGATCAAGGCGGGCTGCTTGGGTCAATAAGCAGGACACTTATTGTTCTGCCATTGTTCACAGAAACAGAAAACACTCTGAGTATTTGAAGCACAAGCATGGTTACAAAATTGGTGAGAAGGCCAGTGGAATGGAATTTAGGACACTCCGTTCACTGTATTTTATAGATAGATAAATACATAGATGCGACAGAGAGAGAGAGAGAGAGAGAGAGAGAGAGAGACTAGCTATAGTGGTGACCCAAAACTAAGAAGCCTCTGCCTTCACATTCAGTCCTGTCAATAGACTACAAGCTGCCTTCACACACCCGCTGATGTGGGGGTGAGCTTTGGAAGGATGAGTTCTCATGTTTTGATGGCCTCGCTTAGCAGGAGAAACAGCAGGAGGAAAGTGGCCTTCATCCCACTCCTGTCTTCCATTTGTCCCAAGAATGCATCCCATTGGCGGAATCTAGTTTACATCCAGAATTCTGCCTGCAAGGCAGTCTGGAAAATGTCGTTTCAATTTTTCCAGCCTGTGCGTTACAGTAACAGCACCTAGAAGGAGGATGAATAGATGTTGAAGGAGCAAGCTATAGGTTCTATGACATATTCATACCATACAAAGCATAAATTCCGATATGCTATTCCCTTTACTTTCATATTCTGTAGGAAAATATTCTGGCCGAGCCCTGCTGGGACACAGTTAGGTACGACTTCTATTTTACTGGCATATTCACTCATTCATTAAATCTTTCACATACATAGCAAGTATGTATCGAGTTCCTGTGCTTGATACAGCACTGGGTTAGTCAGTGAGGCTACATTAAAGATGAGAGAGATAGAGGACCAGGAACGAGTTAGCAGGACATTACCACTGGGTGTGATAAGCCTAAGGGGAGATGTGGGGCACTTTTGAGGCAATGGCAAGGATGCACCTGAGACAAAGTGGGGGTGGGAAAGCGTTCCAAGCACAAAGAGCAGTACGTACTCTTCCCCCAAAAGCAGGAGGAAGAATCACATAATGGAACCACTGAGGTGTTGTAGTTGGGTCAATGTGGGGGCGAAGGAAAGGAGTCAGGAAAGCTGCAAGGATTCTGCCTTGGGCAACACAGGGGAGGAGGGTTGAGGCCATTCAGTGTCTGGGAACACAAAGATGGCCGTTACAGTGATGAGGGAGGTGTGGTCATGGGCAGCTGGTGAGCAAGACATGGCCAGGTCAGACATTTGGACCAAACACCAAAAATATTCCAGATGAATCAAATGGTGAAAGGCTGGAAATCAAATTATAGAAGAGAATTGGATTTTAAAATCAGATTTTTGTTTTTGAGGAGAAACCTTTCTAACCTTAAAAAAGGTAAAGAGAATAAATCAAAAGAAAATGATGAATTCTGCACCATAAAACTTTCACCATGCTCTTCAAAAATTGCAAAAGAAAATCAAAACAACAGACTGAAGGATAAACGATTGCAGCAAAATGACAGGCCAAGGGCTATCTTTATTTTAAAACTCATACATATTGATTTAAAAAAGACATATTCAGACCCTAATAAATAAAATATGAGGAGACAACTCACAAAAGAGAATGTATAGCTGGTAAACGTGCATGGTGAAATATTCAAATTTGCTAGTTATCAAATAAATACAATTTTTAAAAATTGAGACGTCCTTCTTACCTATTAAATTAGCCAAATATTTAAGTGATAGTAACTAATATTGACAAGAGTACATGAATGTGCTACTCTCAAAAAATTACTTGTGACAGTGTAAATGAGCACAGGCATTTTGGAAGACAATTTGGCAATGTGCAGTGATATCCAAAGCCATGAATATGTTCCTTTCCTTGGGCTCTCAGAAGTGTGGTTACAGTCTTCCATGAGGAAAGAATCTTAAAAGAAGAGAAGACCACTCACATGAAAATGTTCTGCCTGTGATCACTTGTGATACAGAAAAAATATAAACAGGGGCACCTGGGTGGCGCAGCCGGTTAAGCGTCCGACTTCAGCCAGGTCACGATCTCGTGGTCCGTGAGTTCGAGCCCCGCGTCGGGCTCTGGGCTGATGGCTCAGAGCCTGGAGCCTGTTTCCGATTCTGTGTCTCCCTCTCTCTCTGCCCCTCCCCCATTCATGCTCTGTCTGTCTCTGTCCCAAAAATAAATAAACGTTAAAAAAAAAAATTAAAAAAAAAAAGAAAAAAAGAAAAAATATAAACAATCTAGATATTTAGAATCAGGGTGGTAGGTCATTAGCGGTGTATTTCACAGGTGGACTGTAATACAGACATTAAAAATGAGATTTGAGGGGCACCTGGGTGGCTCAGTCGGTTGAGCGTCCAGCTTTGGCTCAGGTCATGATCTGGCGGTTTGTGGGTTCGAGCCCCACGTTGGCTCTGTGCTGACAGCTTGAAGCCTGGAGCCTGCTTTGGATTCTGTGTCCCCACTCTCTCTCTGCCCCTCCCCCACTCATGCTCTGTCTCTGTCTCAGAAATAAATAAACATTTAAAAAAAAATGAGATTTGACTAAACATAAAGTGGTATCTTGGATTGGATCTGGAACAGAAAAGGACATTAGTGGAAAATCCAGTAATATCCTAATAGTCTGTAGTTCAGTTGATAATATGGTACTGTGACTAGTTAGTACTATCCCTAGTTAATTTTTTATTTTTATTTTTTCTATTTTTAATTTTATTTATTTATTTATTTATTTATTTATTTATTTATTTATTTATTTATTTTGAGAGAGAGAGTGCAAGCTGGGGAGGGGCAGAGAGAAAGAGAGAGGGAGACACAGAATCTGAAGCAGGTTCCAGGCTCTGAGCTGTCAGCACAGAGCCCGACGCGGGGCTCCAACTCACAAACCGCGCGATCACGACCGGAGCCGAAGTCGGATGCTTAACCGAGGAGCCACCCAGGCGCCCCTATCACTAGTTAATTGTTTAGATTTGATAAATGTGCCATGGTTATGGAAGACGTTAGCACGCGGATAAACTGGGTGAAAGGAGGGCAGGAATTCTTTGATCTTTGCAACACTCTATAAATCTAAATTTCTTTCAGAATTAAAAGTTTATTTCAATTTTATTTTTTTAAGTTTATTTATTTTGAGAGAGACAGAGACAGAGCAAGTGGGTGAGGGGCAGAAAGAGAGAGAGAATCCCAAGCAGGCTCTGTACACTGCCAACACAGAGCCCAACGGGGGGCTTGAACTCACGAAACTGTGAGATCAGGACCTGAGCCGAAATCAAGGGTCAGAGGCTCAACTGACTGAGCCACCCAGGTGCTCCAAAAGTGAAGCTTGTATCACTCTTCAGCAAAAAATACGATGTGGTGTTAAATAAAAAGTATGCCCAATTGCCATGGATACTATTACTAGACTTCTAGGAAGTACTCGAAAATAATTTGAAGGCAAGAGTAAAAAGCAATTGTTATGTTAGGGTGGCTGAGATTAAAGATGATTTTTCTTCCTTCTGTTTTCTTCTATTCGGTAAGCTTTGTAGAATGTTAGTATATATTTTTTCTATGATTTGTAAAAATTACTCTGTAAAGTTTTTTTCTTTTAATTTTTTTTAACGTTTATTTATTTTTGAGACAGAGAGAGACAGAGCATGAATGGGAGAGGGTCAGAGAGAGGGAGACACAGAACTTGAAACAGGCTCCAGGCTCTGAGCTGTCAGTACAGAGCCCGACGCGGGGCTTGAACTCACTGACCGCGAGATCATGACCTGAGCCGAAGTCGGCCGCTTAACTGACTGAGCCACCCAGGCGCCCCTGTGTAAAGTATTTTTATAGTCAAAGACCATTGCTCCTTTGTAGCAAAGGAGATCCACAGACAACTGCTTCATGAAGCTTGTATTAGTTGCCTTAAGGCAAGCTTTGTTGTCTCACGGATGCAATCTGTCTGTCTCCATTTAATGGGAAGGCTAAAAATAGTTGGCAATTAATGAAGCAGATCTATTAGCTCTTAACCACCAAAGGTAACGTATCTGCATAAAATATTATTCCTGTATCATAAGTCAATCGTCATGGTAAAATGAAGGCACCCAGGAAGGAGGCTATCGCTGTCATGAGCAGTGCCACACAGCATTGTCAACTGGTAGCAACAGAAGTGCTATCGGGGTGACCTGGCATTGGAAAGAATACAGAACAGGCACTCTCGTGCTCCTCCCTACTTTGGTGGCTGGCTCTATCAGAACAGGATTTTCCAAAAGTTTTTGCTCCCTATGCCCTGGATTCTCTAGAGCAGCTCTGATTCTAAATTGTGTCTCACAACAATGGAAGTTAGAGGGGCATGGCCACGGGGTCTCCCAGAACATGGGTGGAGGATGGCCAGGGCCATGTCTCATTCACAGTGTCTCAGAGAGGAAGGACACGCCCCTGACCTTCATGAAGATTCTAAACTAGAGCTGGTGGGGAAGCCAAGTGCTCTGAGCATGCTGCCTTTACATACACCCATTTCCATGGCCCTGCATACTGATGAGATTTTGTTTTTCCTTTCTCAAAATAACTAACATTTTATCTAATGGGAGAAATATTTGCAAACTATATATTTGATAAGGGGTTAATATCCAAAATATGTAAGGAACTCATACAATTCAATAGCAAAACAAAAACAAAGCAAAAACAAAACAACACAAAAATAATACAATTAAAAATGGGCAGAGAACCTAAAATTTTCCAAAGAAAGACATTTTTCCAAAGAAGATACACAATTAAATAGCCAAAAGATATGTGGAAAGGTGCTCAACATCACTACCCAACAGGGAAACACAAATCAAAACCACGATGACATATAATCTCACAGGAGATATGGCACATTGGGGAGGATGTACGGAAAAGGGACTTTTCTTGTGCACTGTTGGTGGGAATGTAAATTGGCACAGCCCCAGGGTGCCTGGGTGGCTCAGTCAAGCATTGGACTCTTGATTTCAGCTCAGGTCACAATCTCACAGTTCATGAGCTCCCGCCCCATATCGGGCTCTGCACTAACAGCTACTTGGGATTCTCTCCCTGTCTCTCTCTGCTCCTCCCGTTTGCATGCATGATCTCTCTCTCTCTCTCAATAAATAAATAAACATTAAAAAATAAGTTTAGGGGCGACTGGGTGGCGCAGTCGGTTAAGCGTCCGACTTCAGCCAGGTCACGATCTCGCATTCCGTGAGTTCGAGCCCCGCGTCAGGCTCTGGGCTGATGGCTCAGAGCCTGGAGCCTGTTTCCAATTCTGTGTCTCCCTCTCTCTCTGCCCCTCCCCCGTTCATGCTCTGTCTCTCTCTGTCCCAAAAATAAATAAACGTTGAAAAAAAAATTAAAAAAAAAATAAGTTTAAATTGGCACAGCCACTATGTAAATCTATATGGAGGTTCCTCAAAGAACTAAAAATAGAACTACCATGACTGGGTATCTGAAGGAAATGAAAACAGGATCTCAAAGAGATATCTGCACCCCTGTGTTCATTTCAAGCATTATTTATAATAGTCAAGGCAGGGAAACAACTCATGTCTATCGATGGATAAATGGGTAAAGATATTGTTTTATATATACACACACACAATACCACTGATCAGCAAAGTACTACTGAGCCATACAAAAGAAGGAAATCTTTCCATTCGTGACAACACAGATGAACCTGAAGGTCACTGTGCTAAGTGAAGTAAGTCAGATAGAGAAAAGCGAATCCTGTTTTATTTCATTTGTATGTGGGATCTAAAAAAAAAAAAAAAGTCAAACTCCTAGAAACAGAGTAGATTGGGGGTGGGTGGGGAGGAGAATGGGTAATGGTGGCCCAAGTATACAAGTTTCCAGTTATAAGATAAGTAAGTTCTAGGGACCTAATGTACAGCATGGTGACGACAGTTTACAATGCTGGAAAGCTGCTGGGAGAATAAATGTGAAAAGTTCTTACCGACGTAATAAATGCATCAGCTAGCCTCACTGAGGTAATCATTTCTCAACAAGTAAATCAACTGCATATGTCAAATTATCACATTGTACACCTTAAACTTACACAACATTATATGTCACTTATATCTCAATAAAGCTTAAAAAAATAAATAAATAAATGTGGGGACAAGGAATAAAATACAGCCAAATCTCCATTCTCTATTCCTTTCCTTTTCCTTCTTCTCTTCCAGAGGGAACAACCCTTTGGTGTTCTGTGTCTTATCCCCATGTAGGTTTGCATACTTTCCTTTTGTCTACACATTTCTTTATTTTTACTGGAAACAACGTAACTGTCCAGCAGTAAGAGAATGGATAGACTGTAGTTTATCCATACAATGTACCACCATCTTTCCCCCTTGAAGGTTGGTTTCTTGAAAATGAAAGAGAGATCTATCTGAGGAAAGATAAAGAGAGATACAGGAGAAAACCCCTGTAAACTTGAAAGCATTCCTCAAATAGTAGTCAGCTTCTGAATCTCCCCTCACTGCTGTCCTGGCAATAGTCATTCTTTGGTTTCTAAATCCATTGCCATTGGCCCGTGTGCATGTCAGTTTCCAAAATGTCTCACTGCCATCTTCTGCCTATTCCCTTTTCTCCTGCTCTTTGCCCCAAATTACAATCACTTGAGTGGAATTTGGGAAGGACCAGTAGTAAATACGTTTGTTCGACCCAACATCACCAGAAATCAATTGATCCGCATGACAATATGGGACACAGGAGAAAGAAATTATTCCCATTTTCCAGATGAAGAAACTGAAGTCTGAACGGGGTTGACATAAAATCTTATCAATGGGGCAGGAGGCAGAGACAGTGAGTAACGAGGTAGAATTGTTCTTCCTCCTCGACTTTTTCTTGGCGATTCTGCACAACCTCTTCTTCTCGACCCCCACTAGGTGCCCTCCTCCCGGGGGCTCCCATCCCCGCCACTCACCCCTACATAGATGCTGGTGGCTCCCCAGTCTATTTCTCCAGCCCAGCCACCTCTTCCAGAAGGGCAGGTCTATGTCCCCTAACTGCCAAGTGGACCCAGGTGTCACATGGGCTTCTCAAACTTCACATGTCAAAACTGAGTTCGTCACCTTTCTCTTTTTTTTTTAATTTAAAAAAAAAATTTTTTTTTTCAACGTTTATTTATTTTTGGGACAGAGAGAGACAGAGCATGAACGGGAGAGGGGCAGAGAGAGAGGGAGACACAGAATCGGAAACAGGCTCCAGGCTCTGAGCCATCAGCCCAGAGCCCGACGCGGGGCTCAAACTCACGGACCGCGAGATCGTGACCTGGCTGAAGTCGGACGCTTAACCGACTGCGCCACCCAGGCGCCCCCGTCACCTTTCTCTTTAACCTCAACCACATCAGCAATCCTTGTCCCGCTAGGTGGCATTACCATCCACCACGATTCCCAAAAGCCTGGAAGTCACCTTCAACATCAAATTAATCACAAGGTATCAATTCTCTCCTATTCGTGCAGGCCTCAGAATTCTCCTCAACTCAGTGCCTGGAAGCAACAGCACCAGCTGCTGTTCAGGGAGGTGCGTGCAGTGGAACATATTTGCCATTTGTCCAGACTCCCCTGGTGGTTTTCTGGTCTTTCCAGATCCTAGGGGATACATTTTCCTTCTCTCTGCATTTACTCTCCTCTGAAAAGTATGTGTTCATAACTAAATGAAACTTGTTTTCTGCAAAGCAGTGGAATGCAACATTAAGGGTGTCGGAGTCAGGCTGGTGGCTCTAAACTCTGTGTGTAGGAGGCACATATGAATGGCCAGCTGTGGAAGGAAGCACCAGAGACACATTTGCATTGTGAGCACAGCTTTTTTTTTTTTTTTTCCTTGTGTGTTTGTTTGAAGTGTCCTCGAGGGTAGGGTAGGGCGGATCTCCAGCTGGGGTCTGGCTGAAGCTGAATTTGCAGAGCAAGCACATTGTTTGAGAATGTAGATTACTGGGGTATACAAGGAGGGGGTAGGTTAAAAGCCGGAGAAAGCCACCCAGTAGAACCACCTTTGCTATGGAGATAGATTCCAGGCAGGACAGGGTGGTTCTGGAAAGGTCGGAGAAACCATGGGGAAATCCTGACACAAGGCCTGGCATCAGCTTCAGAGATAAGGAGAGAGTGGACTATGGCCCTAACTGGGATGAGAGCCAATCAAAGTATCCTCTCTAAATCTCTTCCAGCTAAGTGAGCGAAACTAAAGAGACTTTCCTTCCATCTCTACAATCTCTGAGTCATCAGGAGAAAGTCCAATCTCTGAACGTGGCAAGCCCGAGCTACACTCTCCAAAAACACCTAATAAAGCAGAAAGTTTTGAGAAGGGTTACAACACTGAGGTTTTCTGGGATTTTATCTATTATGATTTAAAAACATACTAGCACGTCCTCATTATTAAAAAAAAAAAATAGTAGGCCACGTACATGTGGACTAAAGACTTAAGCAGTTGCATACAAAAATCACACTCCTATTTAACCAACAATGGTTAGAATGACGGAAAAAATATATCACACAGGAGAAAACTAGTTTCGAAGATAATGCATTTATACAATGTATCCTGAAGCTGTGTTCTTGTAAGCTAAAAGCTAAAGTTCTTAAGAGATAAATAAAAACTGTGTTACGTTGCCACAAGGGAGCTGTATTCTTGGGCTTTCTTCTTTGGAGGGCTTTCAATTCTGTATTAGGTTTTTGCATTAGAAACTTCTGAATAATTAGGTCAATTTCTCATGGTAATTCTATTTCATAAAATACTTCAACTTCTTGCGCAAAATTCATCTCTGATTCAATTAGTTTTGTAATACAATTCATAAAAACACTTCAAAACGCAAACAAAAGTATCATCTGTGACAGAAATACATTGCTAGCTTTTTAGTTATTTGATTTTCATGGAATGAACCAAGTTATATTCACTGATGCAATGGAAAGTGCCCAGACTAACTAAAAATAATCAGGAAATTCTGAACAGGGGGAAAAAAAAAAACCTTATTTCCATCTTTTTGAAGCTTGCTCCAACTATTATTACTAAAGCAGCACGAGGAATATGTAACCACAATCTGTCACTAGAGCCTTCTCCGAGGTGATGCCTTCAAGGCAGCCGTAAAAATGTGGGTTTAAGACAGAACAGTGTTTGTTCTAGTTACCCGGGGATTCAAGAAATTCTCAGACTCTGAGGAGCAGCATGAAGTGTTTTCCAAAGCCCTGCCAGCTTCTCAATGTGGGGCAGTTCTGTTCATATCACAGTCATGTTTCTCTTTGAAATCCACCATCGCCGCACAAAATTCCAGAATATTAATCCACCATTCCACACAATGTAATTCCCAAATGAAATTCACCCTTCCGGGGTGTAATTTCAGAATGTAATCCACAACTCCAGAGCGTCAATCCACCATGCCAGAACCCAACTCGCCATTCCAGACCACCTTGATTTTCTCACGTGTTAACCAATGGGCTTGATTAGATTATTTTTTTGTTTTTTGGGTTTTTTTTTAATTTTTTAAATGTTTATTTATTTATTTTAGAGAGAGAGAGAGTGTGCACAAGTGGAGAAGGGGCAGAGGGAAGAGGGATACACAGGATCTGAAGCAGGTTCCAGGCTCTGAGCTGTCAGCACAGAGCCTAGCGCAGGGCTCGAACCCACGAACCGTGAGCTTGAAAATGACAGCCCTGCCTTAGTTTAAAGCTAAGTTCTCTTTTCTGCTTATTATGGATCTTTGATAAAAAAAAAAAATACAAATGCTGAGAAGTCTGTTTTGCTTGCTGTTTGCTACGAGCATTGTGAAACCTTTCCTAAATGTAACTCGCTATGTAATAGAGTAAGTTGTGAAACTTCCTAAATGTAGTCTGGTATGTAATATAATAAGTGATTGTACATGAACTAATCGGCATTTCTGGCTTCTGTAAACCTGCTGGCTTAACACATTCCTCCCCTACCCCCTTCCCCCTTCCCCCTTTTCCTCCAGCCACAAGTAACGACAGAGCCTTCCCGCCAAAGAACAGACAAAGGACGCCCAATCAGAGAAAAACAAATGTCCTTACTTTAAAACCAACTAATCAGGCCCCTCATAATTTGAAACCTCCCCTGTGCTATTTGTCTCTGTCTATAAAAACGCTGTACCAACCCTGATCGAGGCCTCTGCTCGTCACTGGCGACGAGTGCGCAGAGGTCCAGGTTCGAACCTGCAATAAACGACCCTTGCCGCTTGGCTTTGACTTAGGACTCTGGTGGACTTTTGTGGGAGGTTTCGGAACTTCGGGCATTACAAGCTCATGACCTGAGCCAAAGTCGGACACTCAACTGACTGAGCCACCAGGCGCCCCTGATTAGGTGATTGCTAATGTCTCTCATACTCTGGCACTGTATGATATGTCCCTTATACCACAGCGGGGAGTATCTGCAGAATACCAAAGCGAGAGGGGACAGGATCAAACAGTTCCTGGCTGCCCTTTCAGACCCACACAAACAGGAGTCCTCCTTTAGAAGCCCCAGTATGGGTCCTCCTTTTGCCATTCAACACTCCTTGGCTGGAGTGTGGTATTCCAGGCTACATGCCTATGAGAGTCCAGGACCCCATGTGTAGACGACTCCCCAAGCGCCTAAGCCCTGGATTCTCCACCCAGATGCCTGTTTCCTGGTCCTCACTGACTTCTCCCCTGGTCTTTCCTTCTGAGGGCGGACCAAGCTGCTGATGTGCGCACCCTCAGGCAACAGGGAGGGCGAATGGATTGCCATTTGCCGCAATAGGTGGTGGACAGGGCCAGGGTTGGCCGGGTGTCTGCCCATGTGCACGGGGGGCCCCCTTCGGAGAAGGGCAGAGCGAGAGGTGCACCAGAACAAGGGTTAGAGGCCAGTTCTCTCCGCATTGCCTCTTTTCAAAGTGGAAAATCAAGCAGTCTGAGAAATCTAAATTTGAATGTGGTCTTCCCGGTCACTGTAAAAGTGTATTTGTCAGGATGGAAGGGGAGAAAATATTGTATCCAAGAGTTTGCTGGCTTAATTAAGTTTTTACACAAATGGTATATGAGTGTCCGTGTGAATTCTGAACTTGGTTCACTAATGTCAGGGGCAGGCCTGCCTCTGAGCGTCACGCTGTTTCATAAACTGGGCTCAGCCGGGTTGTGAGGGGACCTCGCAGAGGACTCTTCCTGGCCCAGCCGGTGACTTCTGACAGAAGGAGAGCTGGGCTGAGAACCTCCAGCAGCAGCTCCTGTTAACAATCAGCAACAAGCCCAAGGGAACACAGATGCCAGAGATGAGGGAACTCCTGGGGAGAGTGATAGCACACGGAGCTGGCACTTAGTAGAGTAGCGATTATTCGACCTACTTCTAGGCCCAACTATACCCCGAACTCCAGCTGTGTCAGGGAAGGTTAAGGCAAAACACAGCTTTTGAGTGCCCCTCAATGCGGGAGTTCGTGCGTTGCGATCTTTGGTTTTCGCTGACATAGCTTACTTTTCACTGCGTCATCCAAGAAAACAAGCAGGACGGCCCTAAGTCTGCACTCACCAGCCTCCTGTTGCCCCACACACGCATGCACACATGTGCACACACATGCATACGCACACACACATCCTCCTGGCCCCAAGCAGAAATAATTTAAACTGTTTAACGATGATTCATCTTTAACGATGATTCAATGTTAAGATCATTTTACATGGTTGGGTGGGGGGGACAAAGAAGCATCAGAGGCTATTAAACTTGACAAAAGCATGTGAACAAGAATACAGTAGAGAAGCTTCTAAGCTGGAAGGGATTTTCAAATTCGTCTAATCCAGTGGTTCCCAAACTTTGGGGAGCGTCAGAGTCACCTGAAAGGCTGTACTAACTGATGGGTGGCCCTGCCTAGAGTCAGTAGATCAGGGATGGGGTCCGAGGATTTGCACTTCTAACGTGCTCTCAGGAGATGCTGGTGCTGGGGGTTTCCTAAACCACAGCGTGAGAACCACTGGTGTGGCCGAACCCCTGGTTTTAATTGTGGAGAAATTAAAACTCAGAGAAGCTAAGTGTCTTGCATGAGGTCATAGCAGCTACTGAAGAGCTGACACTAAGACCTTGATTTATTGAATCTCTACTCTCAAATCTCAAGAAATTGTAGCAGCCTTCAATTTGACCCAGGCCCGTTCCCAGGTTGTACCAGTGACTCAACCCTTTTTGTTGCCTTAACATACATCGAACTCCCCTAAGGGGACATCTCTGGTTTAGGGAGACTGCCTCTACGAGAGATTTCAAAATCTCTAACTATCTGGGTCAAGAACACTTTTTCACGGAGTTTGGAGAAGTTCCCCGGGTGGTCCTGATGGGCACCTGCCCTTGGCTGAGCCCCACCCTGAGTCCCACTCTTGGGAATGGGATCTCATCCATTCCCACAGTGTCCCCAGGCTTCTGCCACGTGCATCTTTTCATATCTAAGTAGGCATATCTAAGTGAGCATCTCAGCCTTGATGGCTCACAAACATCCCAAACTCCAAATGTCCCAAAATGAAACCATCATCTCCAACCTCCCAATCTCTCTCATGTTCTCCATAGCTCAGAAACCTGCAGTACCTTTAACTGCTCCCCTTATGTTCCAAACACAGCCCTGATGCTGCCCCAGGAGACCACAGGATATAAACTCTCTGAGCACAAGGACTTTTGTATTCACCCTTTATTCTTGACACCTGTGATAGTCTCTGGAACACAATAAGCATTCCATAAATGTCTGCTGTCTGATTGACTAAATGTTTGCCTGAATAAATCCCTATCTTCCTGCTAGCACTTCTGCCATGATCTTAGTTCAGCCTTCTATCAAACGGGACTAACATCCCCAAATAGCCATATACCTGGATCTGCTCTTTCAGGTGCTCAAGGTACCACAGGACAGCCAGAAAAGAAGAAACCATGGGGGCAAGAGCGGGTCTTCTCTCCAACACTAGACCCCTGTCTTGCTCGAGACCAGAGTCCATTTTCTCCAGGCCAGAGACCCGCTGAGGTTTAGCTTAGGCTCCAGTCTGAAGACTAAAGGGAACGTGACCCCTGGGAGTCAGGGGCTGCTGCAGAAAACTGGATCACCTTTCCAAAGAAGGGACACTGGGGAAGGGCCAAAGTAATATTTACCCCTAATATTAATTCTCCTCATCCCATGAGCCTGAGGCCGCAACCATATAGGAGATCCTTGTAAGGGCTAGGGATCGTAATGTCTATAACCAGCTTCTTATAAAGTTCTCTTGGATGACCTCAGGAAAATGGCCTATTCTCACAGAAGACAGCCTTCATAATTCTTCTGGCTCACTGCTAGACGGATGACATTTTGGGTTCTTGTGACTACAATGAGGGTCTTTATGAGGAGAAAGAGAATCACCACGAGAGCACCACCATTAGTGACAGTTGCTGCCAGCAAAATCCATGAGTGAATGCAAACTTTAATGGGGAAGCTTTGATAAAGAGGACATTTGCACAGCCTCAAAGAATAGTTACTAATCACTGTGGTGGTTTTAACGTGTGTCCACAAATGCTTTGATAGTCTTCCTCCGGAAGGTGGAGCTTAATTTCCCTCCCTTGAGTGTGGGCCGGATTTAGCGGTTTACGTCTAATAAATGGCATGTGAAAGGGAGAAATGGTAGCTTTACAGTGGAGAAAGATGGCAGGCACCATTTTCACCAAGTGACCCAGGTTAACATCACCAGTGAGAAGACACGTTGGTATCATTTGTCCCCTGATTTGATTGGATGTGAAGGATAATTCAACCCTCTGGTATTCCTGCCCAAAATGCACAGCCCCAGTCTAATCATCAGAAAATATTCGACAAACCCCAATCAAGATGACAGTTTCCAAAATAACTGACCAACAGTCTTCAAAAGTGTCAAGGTCATGAAAGACAATGAATCTCTCACAGATTGAATGAGACTAAGGAGATACAACAAAATGCAATGCAATGTGGTACCCTCGATTAGATTCTGGAATAGAAAAAAAAGACTGGAAAAGCTGATAAAATTTGAATTAAGACTGTACTTTAGTTAATAGCATTGTGTTAATGTTAATATCCTAGTTTTGATAGGGGCGCCTGGGTGGCTCAGTCAGTTAAGCATCCGACTTCGGCTCAGGTCATGATCTCACGGTCCATGAGTTCGAGCCCCACGTCAGGCTCTGTGCTGACAGCTCAGAGCCAGGAACCTGCTTCAGATTCTGTGTCTCCCTCTCTCTCTCTGCCTCTCCCCCACCCAAGCTCTGTCCCTGTCTCTCTCAAAAATAAATAAACATTTAAAAAAATTTAAAAAAAAAATCCTAGTTTTGATAAATGTACCATGGCAATGTAAGATATTAACGTTGGGAAAAGCTGAGTGACAGATGTATGGAAACTCTATACTCTTGCCACAATTCTTCTAGAAATCTAAAATTAATCCAAAAACTAAAATTACTGAAGAAAAAAATGTGGATCCTTCCTTTTCATCATAATCCCAGCAGGAGACCCTTTTCTCTCAGGCAGGACCCCTTTCACTAGGCAAGGCTCTCTCCCTCCTGGAGCAAGACTGTCTCAGGTCCTGCAAATCAACAACAAAAAGCTGGTATCATCCGTCATTGCCCACTTGTGGTGACTGGGCAGCCCTGTAATTCATCGCTCCCTCTCATACTCTCAGGATCAGGTTTCTTTCCTGTCTCCTCCTGCCAGCACGGGCTCCACACCAGATGGCTGGACATCTGGTGAAGGGTGTCCAGGCTACACCTGCCTTAGGAAGAGGTTTCCTCCTTTCCCTTGTGCCGGGCTACAATCTGGCCTCTGCAATTTTCAGGATGGCAGCAAAAAGCATTTTGCCAAACCTTCACCAGGCTCCTTCCTGGTGAAGTCACTGGGTTAGCAGAACATGAAGCTTAATGAACAATGAGCTACATAAGCATGTACACGATCACAAAAGGTTTAAAATATCTTGTCCTACAGAGAACAGAGATTAACAGTCATTTAAAAATGGAAAAGGAACCAACTGTATACCTTATCCCACAATGCTGGAAACGTTAAAGACTGTAGGTTCATAGTTTGGGCATGTGAAAGACGGTGATAGCTGTAATTTAGGAACCACTGTCTCTAAGCCTGACACTCTTCAGCACTTTATAAGGAGGGTCCCTTCCACCACTGACCCAACTCCATAGGACAGTTTGGGCAAATAGGAAAAAGATTTCCTGTCTCTTGGCAGACACAGACCCCCAGGCTGGGCAAGAGGACCGGACAGAGGATGGAATTTCTGCCCCCAGGCCACTGCACCCTCAACCACTCAAGATTAACAAGGCGATCCCCAGCTGGATTCCTGAATTCTGCAACTCCTGGCGGCATATAAACGGCCCAACATTATGAAGCTTGTTTTTTTGACAGCTCTGCAAGGTAGGTGTTGTTATACCCATTTTTAAAAGGAGGAAACTGAGAACAGCCGATTACTGACACATTCAAGACCATAGAAGGAAGAATAGCCAGAATATGACCCCAGACCTCTTTGGCTCCAAAAGGGATATTTGCAATCATTCGCAGGATCATGTGATGAAACAGCCATTGGAATGGTGATGGCAACAGATTTACTACAGGGGCAGGGGTTGCTGGCAAAATCCTATCAGTTGCATATCTTGCTTATTCTGCTTTTGCACCCAAACAGCAAGTCTTCCCTTGTCCTCTGCCCTTTCTTAGTAACATCCTAAAAGGTAACATAAGAAAATGGAAAAATTTTTATTTCCCCAGATTCAGGGTTAGGGACAAACCAACCTAGCAAGTTATTCCTCAATAGAGAAATAGTGGTTGGGAGTGCAAACTGGTGCAGCCACTCTGGAAAACAGTATGGAGGTGCCTCAAAAAAACTAAAAATAGAATTACCCTATAACCCAGCAATTGCGCTATGAGATATTTATCCAAGGGATACAGGTATGCTGTTTTGAAGGGGCACGTGCACCCCAATGTTTATAGCAGCACTATCAACAATAGCCAAAGTATGGAAAGAGCCCAAATGTCCATCGATGGATGAATGCATAAAGATGTGGTGTGTGTATATATATATATATATATACATACACACACACACACACACACACACACACACACACACACACAATGGAGTATTACTCTGCAATCAAAAAGAATGAAATCTTGCCATTTGCAACTACATGGATGGAACTAGAGGGTATTATGCTAAGCGAAATTAGAGAAAGACAAATATCGTATGACTTCACTCATATGAGGACTTTAAGATAGAAAACAGATGAACATAAGGGAAGGGAAACAAAAATAATATAAAAACAAGGAGGGGGACAAAACATTAGAGACTCTTAAATATGGAGAACAGAGGATTACTGGAGGGATTGTGGAAGAGGGGATGGGCTAAATGGATAAGGGCATTAAGGAATCTACTCCTGAAATCATTGTTGCACTATATACTAACCAATTTGGATGCAAATTAAAAAATAAATAAATTATTTACAAAAAAAAAATAGATATACCACATGATGTAGGAATCCCACTTCTGGGTATATATCCAAACGAAATGAAAACAGGATAGACATTTACACTCTTACGCTCATTGCAGCATTATTGACAATAGGCAAGATTTGGAAACAACCTCAGTGTCCACCAATGTATGAATACATAAAAAAGTATGATTAATTACACCTACACACACAATGGAATATTACTCAGCCTTTAAAAAGGGAAATCTTCTCACTGTGACAACACAGATAAATTTGAAGGACATTAAGCTAAGTAAAATAAGCCAGATGTAGAAACAAAAATACTGCATCATCTCACTTATGTGGAATCTAAAACAGTCAAAATTCATGTAAGTATAAAGCAGAATGGTGGTTGCCAGGCATGGGGAAAGGGGAAATGGGGAGATGCTGACCAAAGAGTACAAAGCTTCAGTTATGCAAGAGATATAAGTTCAGGAGATCTAACGTACAGCATGGTGATTCCATAGGCCTGGAAATCTAAGGTACAGTTAACAACACTGTATTGTGGTGGTGCCTGGGTGGGTCGGTTAAGTGCTGACTCTTGATTTCAGCTCAGGTCATGATCTTATGGACAGGGGTTCAAGCCCTGCATTGGACTTTGCGCTCAGAGTGTGGAACCTGCTTCGGATCCTCTGTCTCCCTCTTTCTGCCCCTACCCCGCTCACTCTCTCTCTCTCTCTCTCTCCCTCTTTCACTCTCTCTCTTCCTCAAAAACAAATAAATGTTAAAAAAAATTTTTTTTAAAAACCCAACACTGTATTGTGTAAGTAAAATTTGCTGAGTAAATCTTAAGTGTTCTCAACACACACACACACACACACACACACACACAGAAAATGATAACTATAAGATACAATGGTCTTGTTAATAGGCTTAATTGTGTTAATCATTTCACAATGTGCATTTGTATCAACAACATTATTGTTGTATACCTTGAATACATTTACAAGTCTTGTTCCTTTTACTTCAATATAGCTGGAAAAAAGAAAAAAATACTTACATTTACTCATTGGTAGGGTATTTCAAATTAAAGATAAGTTATTATTTTCTATGCTTTTTAAAAACTAGAATGAGAACATGCAATTGTAGTATAGATATGTATACCAAGTATAGAGAGTAACCTTTTTTCAAAAATTGTTCTAGAAATGTCAATGAAAAATATACCCTACGACTTCTTAAACCTTCCTTCGTGACTCAATCGTAGAGAAATAAAAGTGCTTTTCTGAAAGTTAAAAAAAAATAAAGAGAGAGAGAGAGAGAGAGAGAGAAAGAAATAGTGGGAGCAGCTGAACTGGACCTCATGTCTCAAGGAGCTTCACAGGGGTAGCAAGGGGCATGTGGGAACATGGGCTTTGGAAGGCAGGGGAATGTAATGGAACTGAGCCTGCAAGGTAGAGAAGAGGTCAAATCTTTAATAAAAATTGCCAAACTTACAAAAAGGTGGAAGTGGACAATAACAATAGAGGACGTTTTTTGATTGCTTATTATATGTCAGGCACAGTTCCAGAAGCACTGGATGTATTAACCATCAGTCCTCGCAACAACCCTGTGAATTAGGCACTACTATTTTCCTATCTTAGGAGTGAGGGATCTGAGTGGTTAAGTAGTTATTCCTAGGTGAGGGAGATAGACCATGAATGGAGGACAACTCCAGAGCCTTGAGGAGAGATACATGGAGTTTGAGTGCCAAATGTAACTCACCAACCAACCAACCAACCAACCGAGGAACAGGAGGGCCTCCAAAGACATCTGGGCTAAACTAATCATAAAACAAAAACAAAAACAAAAATTTCTGGTTTTTAAGGACCAGATTCTGTGCTTCAATACCTTACATATATTTTCTCATCTAATCTTCACAAAGATCCCCATTTTACAGATGGGAAAAGTGAAGCTGAGAGAGATCAAATAACTTGCCCTAACTACATACTTCATAAGTGACCGCTAGAGGTCTAAGTCAGCTGGAGTCCGGAAGCCAAGCCTTTCAATCACTAGGTTTATAGCATTCCCTCTTGTGGGGGATGGTGCTAATACCCTTCTTCTTCTCTAAAGCTCCTAGTCCCACATCACCTGTGCAGCTCTGTTCCATCAGGAGCAATAAGCTTTTATGGTCAATTAAGAAAATGTAATAGGAGCATCTCACAGATAGACTTTGCAAACATAAGATGCTGTTAGTACATATTTGTGGAATGAACGAAGGAAGGTCCAGTATGGTGCTATAACCTGTGAAGACCCTGAAGTTGCATAAACATTGGCCATGCCTATCAGGACTTATGATATCAATAAGAAGAAAAGATAAACCGAACTGAAGCAATAAAATATGAAGAGTTGTCTACTGTCCAACATAGCAAATCATGCCATAGGTAATAGAGAAGAAAGGCTAGGATCACTAAAGACTATAAAATCTAAGTTAGAAAATCAATACCAGTAAATGAGATCTGAGATATGCAAAGTCACCTTTAAGAGATGGGGCAACAAGACTTAAATGAAGTACAAGGCTAACAGTCATGCTGGATGCACCTCCGTGGTGTCCTCCTGGCTGGCATCCATTTTGATTAGTCAATGTGCATACCATCCCAATTGTTAAATATTTTGACTCCTGGGCACCTGGGTGGCTCAGTCAGTTGACCATCTGATTTCGGTTCGGGTCATGATCTCGCGGTTCCTGAGTTCAAGCCCCACGTTGGGCTTGCTGCGGTCAGTGCAGAGCCCGCTTGGATCCTCTGTTCCCCACCTCTCTCTTTGCCCCTCCCCTGCTCGCACACTCTCTCTCTCAAAAATAAATAAAACATTAAAATGTTTTTAAATATTTTGATTCCTGCAATCAGTCAGGATAGACTAGGTCATGCTGCTGTAATAAATGACCTCCAAAACACAGTGGCTTCCAACAGCGGGATTGTTTTACCATTCGTTCTACAAAATCACTGAAGGTTGACTGCAACTCTGCTCCATGCCATCCCCATGGTGGGGCCCAGGCTAATGGAGTAGCCTCTATCTGGAGCCTAGCGAACATGTGCTGGCTCTTCAGACTTCCTCCTGGTAGTGACACATGTCACTCCCACTTACCTTCATTGACCACAACTAGAGACATGGCTCCTTTATAGTCAACAGGTCTACTATAGTCAACTAGTCAACAGATCATCTTTATGGATGAGTAATAGCATTCTACCAAGATGTGAAGAAAGACACTGTCATTTAGTGGAGAAATGGGTATTCATGTGGAACCCAGAAGCAGGCGACAGTGGTACCCATCTAGGCTCTGTCCAGGGGAGCCAGTGCCTGCGAGGCTTTCGCATCCCATCTACATCTCTGGATAGCTATCTCCCTTCAACAAATACCAATCACTCTGTTCAAGGCCCAAAGATGGGCGAGGAGAGCAAAACTATCAGGCATGTGTAACTATCTACTGCCCATATTCTCCCATTCACATAATTGTTCTGGCTCTGCTGGGCTCTCTCTTGAAATAGTGGACTTAAAACACCCTTCAACTATAATTAAAACACCATGGTATTGGCGTAGAAATGGACAAGCAAATCAATAGAACAGAACAGATAGCCCTAGAATGTATAAAAACTTAATTTATGATAAGAAAGGCATCTTGGATCAATGGGGAATGGAAGAATTATTCAACAGATGACATTAGGACAGTTGGTTAGCAAATTAGAAGAGAAAATCAATTTCTGGCCTTAATTCATGCCACATACCAACATAACTTTAACTCCAGATGGATTAAAGAATTAGAGAAATTTACATGTGTAAAGCCATAAAACAAGAAGATTCTCCCCATTCACCCCCACTCACCCCAGCATATTTACTTATAAATTTTTCTTAATAGAAGAAATCATACACAAAATAAACAGATTATAAAACTAAAAAAATTTTAAGCATTTCTTCCTGTCAAAACAACAATCAAAGTTAAAATACAGCCTAGGATAAATATTTATAGACAAAAAAAAAGATTCATATCATTTAGTATATAAAGAACTCATACAAAATACAACAGCAACATTTTATGGTTCATAGAGAAAAATTGACAAGTTATTAAAAAAGATAAACTTTAAATACACGCCCAGAACAATATTCAAAACTCATGAGTAATTAAAAGAAGGGACACCTGGGGCGCCTGGGTGGCTCAGTCGGTTGAGCGTCCGACTTCGGCTCAGGTCATGATCTCACAGCCCGTGAGTTCGAGCCCCGCGTCAGTCTCTGTACTGACAGCTCAGAGCCTGGAGCCTGCTTCTGTTTCTGTGTCTCCCTCTGTCTCTGCCCCTAACCCACTCACATTCTGTCTCTGTTTCTGTCAAAAATAAAACATTAAAAAAATAAATAAATAAAAGGGACACCTTATTGCAAAACGAGAGCCACCGCTTACCTATAAGCTGAAACAAATTTTTTAAAATGATACCACCCGGTTTTTCAAAGGATGCCTTTGTATACATTTTGATTGTAGTTTTACTTGGTGTAACTTTTTTGGAAATTAACTGGGCAATGTATGAGAACTTTTTTTTTAATGTTTAATTTTTTTTTTATTTTGAGAGAGAAAGAGAGAGAGGGAGAGAAAGAGAGAGCATGCCAGTAGAGTTAGAACAGAGAGAGACAGAGAGAGAATCCCAAGGAGGCCCCGCACTGTCAGCACAGAGCCAGACTTGGGGCTCAGTCTCACGAGCCAGGGAGATCCTGACCTGAGCCAAAACCAGGAGCTGGATGCCCAACCAAATGAGCCACCCAGGCGCCCCACGAACTTTTAAATATATACTAACATGCCTCGATATTTGTACTTCTCACACTCTATCCCAAGAAATAATCTCTGTTATGGAAAAAAATGGTTTATGCATACACATGTTTATATCAACATTTATAATACTGAAAACTTAAAAACAACATTAATTCAGAACGTTTAAGTAAATTACAGTAACATATATAATATACATATATTATATATATATAATTGGTAGTCTATCATTAAAATGATGCTTGCAAAGTGCTTATAATGACATGGAGAAATGCTTCTGTTATGACACTATGTAAACAAGGCAGTCTACAAAATGAATGTATACACAATACAAAATTAGGCAGAGCAAAACCCTGGGAAAAATTCAGCAGAAATTCATTGTAGCTGGCTCAAAGTAATGAATTTTTCTCTTTTCCCATACAGTTGAATTTTCTCTAAAGAGCATGTATTACTTTTATAAGAGGAAAATAAGCATCTTAATCATTAATAATAATAATAATAACTGAATGTTGACAGAGTCAGATGTCATGCTGAGGCCTTACAAAATCAAGTCAGAAGCGCAACATCTAACATGTATTCAATGCTGGATATGTTCTGATTGATCCCATAGGTTATCCGGTCATTCGGTGTTACACCCCTATTTTATAGATAAGAACCTGATGCACAGAGAGGTTGAACAACTCTTCCAAAATCACACAGCTGGCGAGCATGGGACGGAGCCAAGATCTGAACCAAAACAGACTGACTGCAGAACCAGTGCTCGTAACTATATAGTGACTGTTGCATTTAGTCACTGCAACAACCTTGTGGACAACATTTGATAAATGAGAAAACTGAGGTTCTGAGAACATTAAGTGGCCACAGTTACACGCTTGGCAAGAAAGGAGCCTGAATGTGAACTGAGGCAATCTGATTCTGGACACACACCCCCCGCCCGGCCTCAACCCTCACTCCTAACCCCTGCAACAAACTGCTTTGTCAAAGAACCAGTACATATAGCTCCCACCCTTTTCTCATTTTCCCTCTGTGCTCTGTTTTCCTCAGTTAAGAAAGTATACTCTCGCCTGCTCAGTGTGTCCACTGCCCAAGACCCTCACTAGTCATCCCTTCCGTTTCTCAGCCTGTTTTGCATTCCTTTACTTTCTCAGCATTTGCAGTTCTAAGCTTGCCAACTTTGCTCCACATTTGCGATTTGATAAAGATCTCTGTAGGGAAGGGAGAGTAAGCATGTTACAATGTTTTGTATTTATTTGTATTTACTTCCATTCTTGCTCCCATTAAAACAAAATACACACCCACACCCACAAACCAAGACAGGTGGCTGCTGCATACAAGTGTCATTAGTAACCAATCCATCCTCCCAAGTGGGAAAGAGAGAAGGTGGAGGGCAGTCAGAGACTAAGCAAGGGGAGCTGCTGATCCCACATCTGGCCCACCTCTGGAAGCAGTGTCCCCAGTGCTGGCCCCAGCACAAGGCTTTTTGGCACAAGACAGTACCGCCCTGAGCCGATCACTCTTCGGTTCACGTGAACAGATCTCTGTGAGAAAAGGCTTTATTGACCACATTGTTTTAAATCGTGACATGTCAGATAAAATGCCTACAAGATCGAGATCTTAAGGAAGGTCAATGCCACTACATTTGCAACCTTGTGCTATGCTTGAAAATTACCTGCAAATTCAGGCCGGACGGGTAGATGATAATGGCCCAAATATGTACCCTAAAGCATTAGAAATAAAAAGACACATTTTTTTTTCTTTTTAGTAGCTTAAAGTATAACATTCAAAGAGATTCCTAGAGGGGCACCTGGGTGGCTCAGTCCGTTAAGCCTCTGACTTCAGCTCAGGGCATGATTTCACAGCTTGTGAATTTGAGTCCTGTGTCAGGCTCTGTGCTGACAGCTCAGAGCATGGAGCCTGCTTTGGATTCTGTGTCTCCCTCTCTCTCTGCCTCTCCCCCGCTCATATTTTATCTCTCTCTCTTTCAAAAATAAACAAAAACATTAAAAAAAAAAAAACCAAAGAGATTCCTAGAGGAGGAAACAATATGAAGAAGACAGGAAATACTGAAATTGTACAGGGGTAGCTTCATAAAAAATAAAGAATAATTATAACACTTTTTGAGCCCTTGTGTGTCACACAGAGTCTGAGTGATTTAACTCAGTAAATTACTTTGTTTAATTGATTGAATCCTCATGATACTCCCATGCAACAGGTGCTATCATTCCCACTTCACAGATGATGAAACTGGCACACAGTTTAACCTAAATGCAGCAGGATTTGAACTCCACCGTGTGACTCCAGAGCTCATAGCTCTTTTTTTTTTTTAATTTTTTTTCAACGTTTATTTATTTTTGGGACAGAGAGAGACAGAGCATGAACAGGGGAGGGGTAGAGAGAGAGGGAGACACAGAATCGGAAACAGGCCATCAGCCTAGAGCCTGACGCGGGGCTCGAACTCATGGACTGCGAGATCGTGACCTGGCTGAAGTCGGATGCTTAACCGACTGCGCCACCCAGGCGCCCCCAGAGCCCATAGCTCTTAACCACTTTCCTGATGTAAATGAAGCAACCTCAGAGCAAATGGTGACTTAAATAAAACAGAAAGAAGGAACAATTACACTGTTTGGGGATTTGGAGAAAAAAGAGCTAGGAAAGCCTCTGCGGAAGATCACCTAAATCTGACACTTTAATAGACAAGATCAACTTTTGTTCTGGGGATGAAGTACCGTCTAGTGTCCATGCTTTGTGTGCTATCAAGCATTCGGCAGCCCTGGAGGCTCCGAGTGCTATCAGCGACTTGGCATTCCCCGTTGTGGCTTATCTGAGCCGTCCGTCACTGCCGATGCTGTGGTCTGGCGTTAGGTCCCGCGGTGGCATTTGGTGCTATTGCAGAGATTTGGGTTATTATCATTCATTATGGTAATGGGCAGGCTGGACTTTACCTGCCCCTAGAGAACTGAATTTACTGTCCTGAAGTGCACTGTGTCCGCTTTTCATCCCCACCCCACCCCTTCACATCATCACTTAGATGTTTTATCATCTCACATCATCACAGGAAGAAGGGTGAGTTCAGTACAGGAAGATATTTTGAGAGAGAGAGAGCACATTCACATAGCCTTTATTACAGTATATTGTTATAATTATTCTTTTTTTATTAGATATTGCTATTAATCTAATTTATAAATAAATCTTATAGGTACATATGTATAGGAAAAACACAGTATATATAGGGGTCAGTCTATGTGCAGTTTCAGCATCCACGGGGGGGGGGGCGTCTTGAAATGTATCCCCCCCGGGAATAAAGGGGGGGGGATGACTAGAGTTCTGTTTGCTTATTTTTGCTTTTGTTGCCCTTGCCTGAGGACACAGATTCCGAAAACATCGCTAAGGCCGATGTCTGTGAGCTTACTGCCTCTGTGCTCTTTTCTGAGCGCTACCTTTAAAAGAAAATCCCACCAGGTTATTTCTCTGCTCTGAACCCTGCCCTGGTTCCTCATTTACTCAGCATAAACCTGCCTCTTGAGACCTTGCGTATCTGACCCCCTACTGCAGCTCTGCTCTCTCACCTCTTGCCACTCAGCTCCAGCCACCCTGGCCTCCCAATGTTTCTGGAACATGTCAGGCACACCCCCACCCTAGGACGTTTTTGCGGATTGTACTTTATACCACTAACTCCCCCTCCTTTAACTTTCCAGCCTTCTCAATGTGACCAGCCCGAACACCCTATTTAAAACGGCAGCCCTCTCTGGCCCTGCCTAGCACCCCATATCCTCCTTACCCTCCAGTATTTCTTATTTCCTACACCACTACTAATGTATACTCATATATTTATTTTCAGGTTATTATTTATTATCTGCCCCCTCTAGAATATAATCTCCCTGACGGCAGAGATCCCTGTCTGCTTTTGCTCACTGAGGCATCCTATGCACTTCAGACGGTGAACGGCATACAGCAAGTGCTCAATAAATGTGTATCAAGTGAATTCTATCTAGCACCTTATTGGAGACCAGCCATCAGCATTCAATGCCATAGCCAAGTCTCACTTGTCACAGTGTCCTGAATTCTGTTCCATCTCACTAGGCTTTAGCTTCTCTATGTAAGCCACATAGTGCATGGATGCTTTAGAAGGAAAGAATCACAGGCGGGCATGGGCACACTGTAGAAAAAGACTCCTTTGTGTCACAGTATCGGGCACCTGAACAGGCACAGTCTGGCCTGCACTCATCTATTCTTTCATGTTGCGCAATACAGGCAATGACCCGGGGGCAGGGGACCAAGAGCACCATCTCTGAACCCTGTCACCTGGGTTTGTCGCCTGCTGCTACCACTCACTAGCTGTACTTACTGAGGGGAATTTCTTTAAGCTTTCTGTACTTCAGTTTTCTCAGTTGACAAATGGGGACAACAGTTGTACCGACATCAAGCATCGTACAAGGATTAAATCAGCTAATACAAGGTAAGAAACGTAAAACAATGCTTAGATATAATAAACATTGAATAATTTTAGCTAATATGGGTAAAGTATGTATTTATAGTTTATATTTGGGTAATTTAATGGAAATCTTAATTTTATATTCATAGGCACTCAAATAGTTATATAATAGTATTCAATATATAGTAGAGGACTCCATACCATCTCAAAACCCCACACATGAGCTTTTATTTTTTTTTTCCAACTTTTTATTTGAAATCCAGCTAGTTAACATACAGTGCGATATTAGTTTCAGGTGTAGAATTCAGTGACAACACATGAGCTTTTGTAAGTGATTAATAGCCCCAGGATGGTCCCAAGATAGGGGCCTGTGACGATGTGGGCTCAATTAGGACTCAGCAAGTAAGCTATTTGTAAAGCACCTGCTAGCGGGGAGCAACAGGAAGGTGCAAGAAGCAGGGGTGTTTTACATCTCTCCTAATTGAAGAGCCCTGAAAGCGAGCGGTTGGGAAATTATCTCTAAAGATGACTCCAACATTGCTCAGATACAGCCGGAGCCACAGTCAATTAAAACGGAAGGCTTTACTAATGCCAATTGCTGTACAGAAGGAAAAAAAAAGAAAAGAAAAGAAAACATCAGTGAAAGATGTACCATCAGTAAAGGTTCTTAGAGCCCAAACTCCACAGGGCAGCATCGAAAGGAATAACATATCCAACTGACAGTTGAATGCAAAAACAAAACTGTGGTATTTGAAATTCATTGCCAAGAGATTAGGTATTTTAAGTATTCTGGGAATATCTGTATTTGTGGATAAGTAAAAGATGATAGTAGTCTTTGGGACAATAAGATCCCTAGTCTTTATTAATTTAAACTATACCATTATTTTCTTTATTTTTCTAAACTCTTTATTTAATTTAAACTTACAGAAAATTTACAAAAATAGTGGAGAGTTCCTGTATATCCTTCGCCAAGTTTCTCCTGATGTTAACATTTTCCCTAGCACAAGGAAATCACCATTGTCTTAATACTATTAAGTAAACTATAACTCTTATTCATGTTTTGAAACTTTTCCCGCTAAGTCCTTTCTGTGTTTCAGGATCCAATCAAGGATCCCTTATGGCATGAAGTTATCATGTTTCCTTAATCTACTCCAATCTGCAACAATTCCTAAATCTTTCCTTTTCATTCATGACTTTGACCCTTTTGAAGAGTACAGGTCAGTTGTCTTGTAGACTATCCCCTCCGTTTGGCTTTCTGATTTTTTTTCATGGTTAGATTGAGGGTATACCTTCTGGGCAAGAATGTCACAGAGGGATGCCCTCTCAGTGCATCCTATAAAGGAGTATGGAACGAATGTGTCTTATTATTGGTGGCTGATGCTAACCTTGGTCACTTGGATGAGGTAGTGTCTACCCACTTTGTCCACTGTGAAATTACTATTTTTCTCTTTGTAATTAATAAATTTCTCTGGGATGGGGAGATACTTTGTTACTATGAATTATCCTTATTCTCTTCAAACTTTACCCACTAATTGGTGGATCTTGCCAGCATTCGTTATTAATGCAGCATTTGACTAAGTGGTTTTCTATTTCTCTCCTTCCTTCAACATTGATTATTTAAAAAAAATTTTTTTAATGTTTATGTATCTTTGAGAGAGAGAGAGCACGAGCAGGGGAGGGGCAGAGAGAGAGGGAGACACAATCCGAAGCAGGCTCCAGCTCTGAGCTGTCAGCACAGAGCCCGACGTGGGGCTCGAACTCACAAACCGTGAGGTCATGACCTGAGCTGAAGTCAGACACCCAACCGACTAAGCCACCCAGGCGCCCCAATTTCCTTCAACATTTATTAATGAATGGGAAGTCTTCTGTAAAGAAGATGCCATTCCCTTCAAGTAAGAGGCAGTTGTGCGCACTGAGTCTAAATGAATAGACGTCAGAGTTAAACTGCCCTCTTTCGGAATGCAAACTTTTCAACTTAGTAGGGCAAGTATTCAGCAAGTGGATTCTATCATTATCATCATCAAGTTATCATTTGCCTCCTATAGAACAATTCCTGAGTTTGGTTTAGAATTGTTAAAACGGTACAAATCACGAGGTGTTCCTTCTATCTTTCTGCCTGGGCTTCTTCCATAAAGGGACCGCGTGGAGACCACCCTGCTTGTATCCTGACCCTATCAAGACCCCACGGGTACTGCGTTCTTGCCCACACATCGTGTCTAAAGCACTGCATGGCCAGGAGTTTGTTAACTTACCAAAGTGTCTGAACAGTTATTCTTGGGCTTGCTTCTGGTTGCGTTTTGCAGTTTAAATAGTAGCACTAACCCTATATATAAAACAAGCAATCCTCTACATTTCAGAATTGCTACTTGTACTGCCTACACTGTGAGACTTGCCTTTGCAATGTAGACAGTATAGAGCTATGGTCTTTCAATCCACTGCCAATTGAAGCAGGTTTCCTTAGCAATAGAAAACATTTTGCTTTCCTTGAGCAGTCTTTCCTACTAGAAATGTGTAAAGTAGCCTTTAGTAGTTGTCTGATAATCAGCACCATAATCTTATTTATTGTCTGGGAAGCGGGGAAGGCATAGCAAACTGCAAAGTTCAAATCCGTATACCCCCTCTCAGTCACAGCCCAAAGTTTTACAAAAATCAGTCAAGGGGCACCTGGGTGTCTCAGTCGGTTAAGTGTCCAACTTCAGCTCAGGTCATGACCTCACAGTTCTTGAGTTCGAGCCCCGCATTGGGCTCTGTGCTGACAGCTCAGAGCCCGGAGCCTCCTTGGGATTCTGTGTTTCCCTCTCTCTCTGCCCCTCCCCCGCTCACACTCTGTCTCTCTCTCTCTCTCAAAAATAAATAAAAACATTAAAAAAATAATAAAAAAAATTTTTTTAATGAGTCAAATTTCTATTTGCAATTGTATTATTTTTTAACTTTTTCTGCTTGATGAAATATTGGGGCTCTTCTAACATACACCCAGAAGGAGAAAATGAATGTCCTGTTTGATCAACCCACATTAGACTGCTTGTCCTTCTATGTCTTATTCATCAGCCACATACTTTTGCAATTTTTCATATATATTATGTTAAAATACCCATATACTCAAAGATCAAATGGTAGGTCTCTCTGTGTCTTGATTACTAATGCAAAAATGCTTTCCCTTCCAAGTAAAAACTGATAAAAAGTGAAAAAAAGCCCAAGTCACTACAACACTCCATGAACTTTGCTCTGTGGTCAGCTCTCCAAACACTGGTTAGTGGCTGATGGAATCTAGTTGTGGTTCTCAGTCATGACATGCTGCCATCGGTGTGAGCTTTATCACAAGCCATCAATTACGAATTGTACCTAAAGTACCAAAGTTTAAGAATGATTTGCTTTTGAAAAATAAGTCAAGGGAAGTAAACTTTCCTGAAAGGGAGGGGAAAGTAGAACTATAGCCAGAACCAAATCAAACTTGCAGAACCCATAGTCTTTGTTATCTTTTTTTAACAGTGGAAATGACTCTGTATGGGAGTATCGTCCTGTGAGCATCATCTTTATGTGACACTCCGGGATGGCCATTATGGAGGGACATTGGACCTTCTCTGTTTATACTGTAGACTGGCACCACACACGTCTGTGTATTTCACTTACAGGAACTCAATTTATGCGCTTGACAAATGGCTCCCTAAATGAGAGTCACATGTATAGACATCAAAGCATATATATACTATACTTAATGAATAATAGTAACAATAAAGACTCAAAGACTTGCACTTGATTAGATTACTGACCAAAAATATTTAACCTCCCTACCCCAACACAGAAGGACCATACTTCCCAGCGCCTTTCACATTGGGCTTGGCTATATGATCTACTCGGGCTTCATGTTACGTAAGATATGTATACTTCCCTATTCTTTGTCTTTAAACTTAGCGACAGTATTTGCTTTGACCAGTGAGACGTTAGCAGACACGAAGCGATAAGAGGCTTCAAATGTTCTTGTGCACTTGGGTGTGCCTCTTGTGCCCTGTCATGGCCATGACAGTCCCTGCATCCTGCAACAGACACCTAAGGAGCAGACGTGAACCTAACCTGTAACAAGGAATCAATCCCAGAGGAACCTGCACCTTGAAACAGTACTGCCCGGCTGGGTCCAGCCGAGATCGGTCTGTCCCCAGCCAACCTGCAGAGACAGAGACATGCATGAAAATAAATGATAGCTCTTCTAAGTCATTGAGTTTTGGAGTGCTTTGCTATCCAGTAATCGCTGGCAGAGTAATAAAGAAAAAAGGGGGAAAAAAGAAACATCAATATAAAGGGTGCTCAACGAATGAGCACCAGGAGCGAGTGTGAGATGAGAGTCTTAAATCTATTTTTCCTTAATAGCTCTCAATTCCCACATGCATCTCCCAGTGTGAGTATCAACCCCATGGAGTGTGATTTCAGAGTTTAAAGAGAAATGCTTTTCCTACAAATGGCTCCCTAAATGAGAGTCACATGTGTAGACATCAAAGCACACACACTATACTTAATGAATAATAATAACAATAAAAACTCAAAGAATAATGCCGACTCCTTGTGCAATTTTGACATCATGCACTGACCTTAGGAAATAACCCCACAAAACATACAGCTCCATTGTTCATATCTTGAAGAACCACATATGAAGACATTTTGCAGGCCTGGTATAGGGCAACTGCTAAGGAAAAAAATCTGTTTTCTGTGTGGTTAACTGTTTACAATTAAAGTATTTCAGGCATGGAAGAAGACATTAAAGGAGAAATTCTTGGCAGCCAAGTCTCCATACAAAGCCAGTACAATTATAGCACTGTTAAAAAAAAAAAGAACTTAAAATTATATAATGCATATGATGGAACTTAATTCTTACTGTAATTCTGTGGGCAAAAAGTACTGCTATCCTTATTTGGCTTATTTTGCAAACAGGGAAACAGATGTTCAGAGAGGTTAAAGGTCTTATCGAAAGTCACACAGCTGAGACTGGTAAAAGGGCCAGGACTCAAACCCAGGCCTTCTGATTCAAATCCCATGTTCTTCCTATAACAGGGAGGAACTTAGCACGTCTGACTCCATATTGCTTCTATCTCCCTTACTGCAGTGATCTATAGCTTAAAAACTTCTGCTTTGCCCTACATGTAAGCATGTTAATTGTTGAAGGAATTTCGCTTACAGCTGAGATTTGCAAAAAAAACCCTGCTTTTACCCACCACCTACCTCACTCAAGAAGATAAGGAAGTATGTACAGAAATGACTGTGCCATGTTTAAGATTTACAGGAAGGACACAACCAGATTCCTACGGGCAAAGATCAACTCTACAAGGACAAAGACGTTACAAGCCCTTTCTCAGATGTCTACAAACGTCAGTCACCTTTTGACTCCGACTCCCTCCCACTTCCCCCCCTTCCTAACATAGGAGAAGCTCAAATCTTATGCTGAGAGAGATGGTTCTTTGGGACAATAGTCCATCATCCCCTCCGTTTGCTGGCTTTCCAAACAGAGTCACTTTGCTCACCCCCCAATCTTGCCTCTGAACTTACTGGCCTGTCGCATGGCAAGCAGAACGAGCTTGCATTCCCACCACTCAGCATAGGAGGACAGCTGCCTACAGCCCAGATTAGAAAGCCCAGGGTCTTCCCAGTCTGAAACACTAGACAAATTAAAAGGTTAAAAACAAAAAGCCTTATTAGATTGGAAGTCCGCAGTCAACAGCAGTTCACACTCTTCTGAGTGGAAATGAAAAACATATGGAGTCAGAGGCTTAAAGACAGAAGGAAAAGCTGCAACCTAAAAACGACAAAAACAGGAAAGATTTCCAATGGAGCTGCTTTTTCACAAGGACACTCTCTGTCATATGTTCCATAGTGAGAGGAATAGACAAGAGAGCAGGAATTGATTTTTTTTAATAATTGTTAATGGTTCTCCACAGAAATACCAACTAAATCACCAAATACAATAATTATAAATGTTTACAAGACTCTCTAGAGCATTATGTCCTTGCCTTCTAACACTGGCATAAAATTTCATTCTTCCAGAAAGTTCTCCTTGATTAAGCACCACTCACCCTCCCGGCCCTGACAACCTGCTAACATGGGTATATACAAAACTCTCATAATATCAACATGTACCTTTGCAAAATGTAGTTAAGCTGCCTACACACGTACACCTGTGTACTACCCTCTTGGTACATCTGGGATCTCTGTGTGATTTCGATCAAGGGATCATTATTAACTCATTGACTGTGGGTACTTGGATAATGTAGAACAGTAAATGGGGGGACACGAGTGATGTATAAGTGGGACAGATATCAGAATCTGGGGTATAAAAGCAAACTTGCAGTTGGCTTGTATTTGCAAGTACTCACAACTGAGCTGCTGATTTTTTTCAACGTTTTCCTTGTAGACTTTCTACCTAAGCAGTGGAGACAAACACATGAAACACAGCAAAGCCATCCTTAAACTCTTACTCAGCCATATGAGAATAAAAAGGCACGGGGCACATGGGCGGCTCAGTCAGTTAAGCATCCGACTTCAGCTCAGGTCATGATCTCAGGGTTCGTGAGTTCCAGCCCCATGTCAGGCTCTGTGCTAACAGCTCAAAGCCTGGACCCTGTTTTGGATTCTGTGTCTCCTTCTCTCTCTGACCCTCCCCTGCTCACACTCTGTCACTCTCTCTCAGAAATAAACAAACATTAAAAAAATAAATAAATCATTGAAAAAAAAAGAATAAGGGGGCAGTTAATGAAATCGAAAGGCAACTTATTTAAAACACATAAAAGAAAATGAATTTTTTTTGGTCCACTACATAATTAATCTTAGAATTTGCTGTACAAGAATTGTTAAGGCAAATTATTTGATATAGTTTTTTTAAAAAAAAGGATTTGACTGAGAATGCAATCTGTTTTTGCATTCACGGGGGGAAGAAAAGATAAGGGTCATCTATCTTTGTTAAAATGAATCGCCATCTGTGGCCAGAAGTTCCTCTCTGGCAAAGCATCTTGAAACGGAATGGCAATATTAATAAGGAGGGGTTGGGATTACCACGTTACAAAACCTCCTGGGTGCACAACCTAGGTAAGTGACACTGTGGATGAGGCCAGGATCATCTACTCTGCTGTTATTTCCTTTCACGAGCCCCGCTGTACAGTGGAAATCTGAAAGCCATGCTTCAGCACCACAAGAATGCCTCTCTGAAAGTAAGGGCCAGGTGGAATCCCCTTCTGCAGGTTACAGCCGTTTTCCTAACCCATCGAAAGGGCAACTCTGAATATCAGGTGACAGCACTTCCAGAATCATCTCCCTTTACACAGTTCTGAACCAAAGAAAGCCAAAGGTTTTTGTCACCTCCTAATCATTAGCAATCCTTAGCATATTGTGGAGTGTCACCTTTTTCAAACAATGTTTACTTATGTATTGAGAGAGAGAGAGAGAGAGAGAATGCACGTGAGCGGGGAGAGAGGGCAAGAGAGTCCCAAGCAGACTCCCAGCCGCCGGCATGGAGCCCGATGTGGGGCTCGAACCCATGAACCATGAGATTAACACCTGAGTCAAATTCAAGAGTCAGACGCTTAACCAAATGAGCCACCCAGGCATCCCTGGTGTGGAGTGTCACTTTAAGGTGAATTACATTCTCCTCTCATGTCACCTGAATCAGGCAAACCATCTTCAATTTCTTAATTTTTTTTTTATAACATTTATTTATTTTCGAGACAGAGAGAGACAGAGCATGAACGGGGGAGGGTCAGAGAGAGAGGGAGACACAGAATCTGAAACAGGCCCCAGGCTCTGAGCTGTCAGCACAGAGCCCGACACGGTGCCCGAACTCACGAACTGTGAGATCATGACCTGAGCCGAAGTCGGACACTTAACCGACCAAGCCACCCAGGCGCCCAATGCAATCCTATTTCTAATGGGAATAATGACAGATACACATTGCTCAGACATGATACATGGAAGGGAGCTTGCCACAAATTGCTGGAAACTGTCCTGCCCTCAGTCGTCAGCTCCTGCCCTTACTCAAGAGTGGCAATTGTAAGTGCAACACAGAGGCCAGAAGTCATGTGAGTAGAGAAGCTGACAGTGGCACAGTTAGCCTAAAAACAGAAACCTCCCAACATCCAGACTTCAACATGAGCTTCAGCAAAGTCCGTCAACATGGACTGAAAGCGAAGTAAATGTGCATATGGATGTGTGTATGCATGTATACGGTCATATTTATCTGTCTGACTCCACTAAGCATTTGAAGTGATTGAATAAAACATGGTCCAGGCTCACAAGGAGCCTGGTCTAATCCACAGAAAAACCTATAAATGCATCCCTGCCATGTAAGACAGTACAGGGTAAGTGCTGCTGGTGCATTACTGGACTGCTTCAGGGTTAAGAGGTGAAAGGCTGCATTTCTGAAGATCAAAGAAGGCTTCATGGAGAAGGCAGTGTTTGAGCTGAGCAGAGATCACGGACAGAATTTAAATAGGAGGCACAGAGCAAAGAGCGCTCCCAGTGGAAGGAATGGCACGAACAAAGAGATGGAGAAGAAAAAGGACAAGATGGTTTGAAGAGTGATCAGTGACCATTTGGGCTAAAGCACGGATCCATCTCCTGTGTTAGTAAGTAGTGAGAGGTCAGCGTGAACAGTGGGATTTGGAACAAGCGCGTTTGGGTTTAAATCTTATTCACTGTATTCCTTGGGCAAGTAACTTCACCTCTCCATAGCAGAAGCTGCCAATGCCTGTATTCCCCGGGATTACCAAGATGGCTCTAGAAAACAGCTTGCTCACCTCTGCCAAAGGGTATGTTGTGGCTGATAGCATGTGCTTGGCTTACGGACAGAGCAGGCCATAAGTTCTAGAGAGTTAACATCTCAAGAGCAACCTCCAGCAAATGACATACAGGAGGAAAACTTGGCCCAAGGAAAACTTCCTTGGCCCATAAGGGAGAGCTGAGCTCTGTTCCCCAGTCTCTCAGAGGGTCTGCAGCTGGACTGAAAGCCCTCGTAGCCCTCAGTGGTAACTCACTCACTACCACATTCTTGACACTCCTTTCTTGCTGTTACCACAACCCCCTCCCTCACTGGGCTTCCTGGTATCTGAGTCCTTGCCACATTGTCTGAATTTGGAGAAAACTAAACTGGGATATTCTTTAATCCTCAGTTTCCTTATGTGCAATATGAGATAATAACAGCAGCCTTGAAGAGAGTTATGAGAAACAGACAAGATAATAGATTATCTTACTGACATCATAAGTGCTTCATAACTGTTGGTTATTCAATAAATATTAGAGATTGAATATTCAATCTTCAATATTCAATATTAGATTGAATTGTAGATCATCTGATAGAGATAGGCAGTGGGAACCACTGAAATGTTTTACTTAAAGAAGTGCTTTGACGGTATTACCAATGGCCTTCCTTGGAGGACCCTGGCCTTTATTGGAGGACCTGTTCTTCAGTGTAGGATTCTGGCCTTCACTGTAGGATAGAATAGTGAAGCCTTCGAATGGTCCTCACTATCTCTCTCTCCACTTGTTAAAAGCACATGAGAGGGTTACACATTTCTGCCATGTGACTACCTGTGGCCAGTGACTGTGAGTGAAAGTTAGCACGTCATACTGAACATCTGTCAGTATAAGATCACTCAGTACTCTCTTCCTGCAATCTATGATGACCATGTAACATAAACTCCAAGTACATTTTGTTTTAAACCACTGGGATTTTCTGTTTGTTTGTTACTGCAGCATAACCTAACCTAGTCTGGTTAATACAACTGAGAAGGAAGCAGAAAGACTTTGGCAAGTCAATTCAAAGGCCACTGCAGGCCTCAAGTAAAAAGGATCTGAAATAAGACCTAAAAACTGGAATGTGAGGGAGGGAAATGAAAGAGTTATTCCCAAGAAAGAAGAATCAGCAAGTAGGGGAGGAGAGAAAAGGAATTAGAGATAACTCCAGAGAGGCAAGCTTGGAACACTGGAAGGAACACGGCGCCATAGAAGAAAAAGGCAATCTAGAAAAGTGGTTTGGTATGAGACATGAGTTTAAAGGGGTTCTACTTCCTATCATAAAAAGAAAGTTTCCTATCCCCTCTAGCCACAGAGGACTCCTGGAATTGAGGGTTAATAATGAGGCAAACCACGCAGGGTTTCCCTATAACATTGTTCCTCATAACAATACATGGTGATCACAGATCCAATCATAGGACATAACAGTGGGGTGGCTCATACCTGGAACCCCGCCTTCTAACCCAGTGCTCTTCCTACCTCTTCAAAATTGCCCCAGTATTGAAGAAGTAGCACACATCTGGTCTACACAACCAGATGAGGGATTGCTCAACAATGCAGTTAATTTAATATTGTCTAGACAACTAAATTATGTAACTTTTTAGGAAAATAAAGCAAATACTTGTCACTTTTTTCCTTCTTATAGTCAGAGACTATTTTAGTACAAGAAAAATTAGCACTCAGGTTGTCCTCAGCTCCACTATGTAACTAAAGAACACCACTTCTCCCCAAGAATGCACAGAAGCCCTATATTTTCTCAACCTATGGGCCAAAGTCTCAATAACTCAAGACCCCACTCTCAAACCTTAAATGTGGACTACTCAATCAGACTCTTTGATATTACAACATTTTATAAAATTATTTAGGTTTTTTTGGTTTTGTTTTTGCTTTTTTTTTTTTAAGTACAACTGTGAGATGAAAGCTTTCTACTTGGCCAGAAGATGACAATAATAATATGAATAATAGATAATATCAAAATGGAGGTCCTTTCGTTCCCACCAATATGTTTTTCCCATTTTCCAGTTTTAAAAATGACCATCTTTCTTTCACAATAGTTATAGCTATTTTACTAATTATATAGAAAGTGCTAGAAGATGTCAAGAAAATTGGGTAATACGATAAAACAGCCTTATCAAATACATTAGCCCTTTTATCTTTAACAGGTTTTTTTAAACTACAGACCTGTGCACTGAATTTTCATTTATGTATGTAAAAATACATTAATAAAGATCTATATTAAGAAGTTATACTGGAAAAGTAGTTCATAATGTACCTTTCAGCTTTATAATTAGTTCTGTAATCTGTAATCAGATGATTTAAATCTCACAGAGTTAAATTACAAACTAACTAATTTCTATTCCAACAGGAATCATTATATCTTTGGAATTTTGCAAAGCGTTAATGAGTTTTAGAGAAATTATTATATTTCTTATTCACTTTATTCCCAGCAGTTAGCACAATACCTGACATATGGTAGTTACTAAATAAACAATTGCTGAATGAATAAATTAATATGTAATCATAAGTATGTGATTACCAAAAGCACATTATTTATTTGTCATTGTCCCCATCCAGGGCATGAAAGATATTCACTTCCATGTCTCAACTCAGAGTACTGATCCATTGTCTTCTGTTTGGTTGGGTGTCCATCCTGACTAGAAGGGTTCCTTTGCCTTGTGGGTTATTAAATGGAAATGTGCTTGCCTCTGGACAGTGTGTGATAAAGTGCGGTGACTGCCAATCTGAGTCGGAAGATATAGGATCTGATTGTTCACGTGTATAAAGGAAATCTTCATTAAACCTATGGCAAACCGGGCTCGGTGCTAGGCGCATCTAGGCATCATAGGACCTAACTTCTAAAACTCCAAAAGATAAAGGATTTAGCCCCATTTAACACATGAAAAAAACTGAGGCTCACAAAGATTAAGGAACTAGACCAAAGTCACAGATCTAGTAGGCAGGATTGTAAAATCACTCTGACTCTAAAATCTACCACCAGTAACACACTAACGATATGGCAAGAGTTTTTCAAACTACAGCTCTCTGTAAGGATGAGCTATCATCATCATCAACTGTCAGTCTCCTATATCTCCATCAATGCCCTCAGAGACACCTCCTATCTGAAGGTGACAAGTACCACTCAACACATCAGTGGAGCCATTGTTTTGCCAGACCATCCTGGTAGGCTCCGAGCAGGCCTGCTGCATTCAGTTCCTTCTTGGTCTGTTTAGGTCGGACGTGACTGTCTGAGCGTGCTCACCCACTGGTCATCACTTTGTAGGTGCACAGTCACTGTTCAGGAGTGATGTCTGCTCACTTTTTATAATCTGTGTAAAGTGTAGCAAGATGGCGCTGGTGGCACGGTACTCCATATTCAGATACTCAATCCAGTGACACAGCTTTCTAATGGCAATTTTATATCCATAAAAGCTGGAATTTCAGGGCACGTGGCTGAGGATTAAAGAGGCTTCTCACGCCCTGTCAAGAAAGACCTCACTCTGGGCTGGAAGTCCACCATGGCCACCAAGTCAAGCGTGTCTCCCTTGAGGAATTAGGCAATCTGGAAAGTTGAACTCACCTAACATGCCCCAGGCTGATGCCTCGTGATACATTTTGCTGAGAGCCTATCATTTGTACTTATGAGAGTGAACTTTAAAATGTAAAAGATTTGAGCATCAGAGTGGCCATTTGGGTCAAATCTCCAACTTCTCTTCTGCAAGGCAACTTCACCCCTGAGGGGGCAGAAGGGAGTGGTTGACAAGAAAAGCTTTAGCCCAGTCTGGCTTGGTTCAAATCCCAGTTCAGCCACTCAACTTCTTTTGGCTGAATTAGGATTAGGGGGATTAGTCTCCTCATCTGCAAAAGGGTCATGAAGTAAGACCTACCTCAAAGGGATGTTAAAAGGAGTAAAAGTACAATTGTTTCTAAGCATTTGAAATAGTACTTGGCATGTAGTAAAGCCACATGAATGTTGAAGCTATTTAAAAATTCTGAAATAGTTTACCAGTCGCTGTGTTTTTTTACATTTGCGTGTCATTACACACGAATTTATTCACCATCGTTGAGTAAATTTCCCATTGCCATCTTTTAAGTGAAAATAGAATGTATCTATATTTAAATTGTCCCATTAACTAACTCTTTCAATTAACTAACCAATGCAAATTATATTTGATAGGAGGTTTTCTATTGTAATTCTATGAAAATAGTTACTCTTGAGAACAACTGAGTTTTATTTTTTCTTTAAAACAAAGCTATTGGGGCGCCTGGGTGGCGCAGTCGGTTAAGCGTCCGACTTCAGCCAGGTCACGATCTCGCGGTCCGTGAGTTCGAGCCCCGCGTCGGGCTCTGGGCTGATGGCTCAGAGCCTGGAGCCTGTTTCCGATTCTGTGTCTCCCTCTCTCTCTGCCCCTCCTCCGTTCATGCTCTGTTTCTCTCTGTCCCCCAAAAATAAATAAACGTTGAAAAAAAAAATTTAAAAAAAAATAAAAATAAAAATAAAACAAAGCTATTATTATTATTTTAAAATAAGAGCAGAATGAGAATTCTAGGAAGGGCTCAGATCTATAATGCTTTCTACATATGTGTGTTTTAGATATAGTTATTTAGTGCCCATTATCTATGTGAAATGAAAAATTTATTGGTTGATAACTTGATTGTTTCAGGATTAGACCCCCCATACCCATGTGAAGCTAACTGCCCTGGACTTGCTCTAACAGCCAACGTTCCTTTTAAGCACTATACCAATGCCATCTTTGTTGGTGTTTAGGAATTGAATGAAGCTATTTGCCAGAAAATAAACTTTCAGCAGAAAAAGGCAATGTTAATGATATTAATGATGAATAAAGACACCACAGAGGAAGCAAACAAAAGAGAGCAACAGGCCTGCTGACCTGTACCACCTAAAGGCTTTGGGCTGACAGAACTCCAGAAAAATATGGCCCTCTGCTTGTTTTGTAAATAAAGTTTTGTTGAAACACAATCACACAATTTACATAATGCCTATGGCTACGTTTGCTTTACAATACCAGGCCGAAGAGTTGTGATATAGACCCAATACATAAAAATAAACAAAATATTTACTATCTGGCCCTTTACAGAAAGTTTTCTGACCTTGGTTCTTAAGGATCAATTCTATGTAAAAAATTCTATGTAGGCAGTGCTCTACAAGGTATGACTGTAACTGTGTTTTTTAAAGATGTTCTGGAACTTGGCCATCATGGATTAATTCCTCAAGGTGACCCCCAACAACGAGAGGCAAGCCAAGTGATTAAGCCACTGATACTGTCTTATGACACAAATTTCTCCTCAATTTCCCCTTCAGGGTGTCTCCTGGAAGGATTCACTTAAGAGCTTGCTATGGGGGTAATTCCACCTGGGAATTCTGATCCTGTACAACGTTACTCTTTTCTCTGCCCTGACACCCCTGGCTATCTACCTGTGGGTCTCAGTGTCTTAGAAGATGGTGCCTCTCACAGATTCTATAGTACAGAGCTAACCAGGAGGAGCCAAGAAGGTAGCTTGGGCCACGACTGAGCAGCAGGAGCAAGCTTTTCACAGCTCATTTGTTTCTCTGGACGTGGCACTGTTTTAGGAGCCTGAGCTGAGGGCTCTTTCCCTCTAACCATATAAGCAAAGACCACATCTGAAAGGAAAGAAGAGCTAGTCAATGAAAGCAGAAGTTGCACATAAGAGTCTCTACCTACTCCCCGGTCACAGAGGTGGTGGGGTCTCGCAGACACAGCATTGGGCCACAGGTCAAAAGCCTTGGGTCCTCATGCTCATTCTGCCACTAACTAGATGCATGATCTCAGGCCAGTGACTTACCTTCACTAGACCTTACAGAGTTAAGACAGCTACCCGTCAGGTCCCTCCTTGTGCTAAAATCCAGGGTTTCTATGATGCCCGCCTTAGGAGGCTATGCTGTCACTACCAATGCCTGGTATACAGCAAGTACTACATAAATTTGGGCAATCGTCATTGTTTTGTGAAAGCAAGATGCACGCCTTTAAATGCAAATGGAGTTACCTAGAAGCAAATTCTAAACGGAGCACACTCATAAGTAGTGAAGGCTCTAACTCCTATTGGCCTTCTCAATTACTCCTCAGGCAGGACAACTCTAAACCATGTGTTCTGGACCAGTTCCTCCAGTTTCTCCCACCAGTTGAAGCTCTATCATCTATAATGTAACCCGCTTGCCAAGAAAACCTTCAGGACTCTCCTCTCAGTAGACAGTCTCACTCCCCCACGCTCCTGTTTTCAGCTTTTGTTTTGTTCTGTTTACCTTTCAGATAAACTATTTGCATTCAACTCTGTCTGTTACTGGGGAATCCAAACCAAGACAAAGGGTGTAGCCTAATTAATTCTTTTAAGTTTGAACGATAAGCATTTTCAGTTCAGTTCCACTCATCGGTAGAATATCAGATACAACTAGCCAAGAAACCAGAACAGAGTCTAAGAAATATCAAAAGCCTAAAAACCAGCAACAAACCTAAAAGAACTGGGAAAAAAGTCCAAGCTTCCCATGGTCTTTTCCCTTGAGATCAAATTCACTGGAGTTATAAGAGGTTAGATTTGGTTCATGGTGATTTTCTCAAGAAATGAAGAATGATCCTCCCTTCATTTCATATGTGTTCTAGAAAGCTCTGGGTTCCTAGAATTTCTACTAGGGGTCATGAATATCACTGCGATCATTTCTCAACACCACACAGCAATGTATAGGTTGGTCTCGATATGCTCTTTCTTACACAAGCCAGCAGATTTGGGCCCAGAGAACAAGCTCATCCTCAAAAAGATCAAGGTTCCTGTTACTCTTGCCAGGCATCTACAGCAGGCATCCTTAAGGTAAATCAGACCTGATCCTCAGAGAGATCTGAATGCAAGGTACATACAAATCAAAGCATTATGGTTATGCCTAAAGAGGGAAATCGTAGAAATAGGGCATATATTACAAAGCAGTAGTACCAAAGGTATCAGTTAGGGTCCCAGCAGGAAGAAGAATTTATTTAATTAAAAAAGATTTTAATTAAAAGACTACTTACAGAGATGTGAGCTGCTTTAAGGGACAGCGAGGGATATTGATGGCAACCCAGAGCCCAGCACTCCAGAAGCGTTGCCATTACGCCATGAAAATGCGTGTGGAGAAAAACCAGGTTACTGGAGCTGGCCAGGGCCAGGATCCATGAAGGGGCAGGAGCGGTGGTTTCAGAGAAATGCAGTAGCAAAGCAGGGGGAATCAGGGAAGAAATACACTGGCTTCTCTCCCCTGCTCCCCCTCATCTCCTTCCAGTGCCTCAATCTGAGTAATGCCTTAAGGAGCCCCTCAGGGCAAGGAGGGGGGCAGAGATGAGAGGGGGTGGATGTGGGGTGAGGGGTAGGACAAAGATGAAAAACCCCAGGGTGTGTGGGTGCACAGCACAATATACTGGAATCTGTCTTCATGGGTAAAACTCTGTAGTCGTTGTTTATTTAATACTCAGTTCACCCTTTCCACCCCTTGATTATGAAAATATTCAACATACAGAAAAGTGAGTTTTCCAGTGAACATGTATTCACTCACCACATGGATTCCACCATAGACATTTTACTACTTGCTTTATCGCGTATGTATCCAACAATCTACCCCTTCTCCATCCATCAGGGAATCTTATTTTTTATGTACTTCAAAGTAAATTTCATATATCAGTAAGCTTCCCCCTAAATACTTTGGCAGTGTATCATTTACTTAGTTCAATTTTAATTGCTACTACAATGCAACTTATTTTCAGCTCTCCGCTCTCTCCATATATATCCAAGTCATATATATGCATATACATACATACATATGGAAGTCAACGGTGAATGGGTCAATCAATTAAATGGGTCAATCAATGGGTCAATCAACCAAACTCTGTAAGCTGCTTTTGGTTGGGCTGCCCAGGGGCATTCATTTTATCAGACATGTTGGTCCTTGCAAAACAAAGACTGGAAAAACCTTTGCAAACACTCCAGCTTTTGGTTGCTTTACTTTCCAGGGATTACAGAATTGATCTTCCTAAGCAAGCCAGGGCCAGCACAATAAAACTGAAGAAGAATGTTGAAGAACTTGAGTACTGTTTTCCTCCCGACCTCACAGTCAGATCTCATTACGAGAGAAGGACTGGCTTTATCCCTTCTCCCGCAACCTGACCTTTTCAATCATGCCACCAATGCCATTCCCACACAGCCTCATTTTCCTTCGGTTTCAAAGACAGGTGGGGGAAGGAGGGGAATTGAACACTGGACTGTTAACTCCTCCTCCCCCACTATCTTTTGATGTACCAGTAAATGGTATTATTGCCTTTGCTTCTTAACCTTCCAAGACATGATAAAAAACAGATCTGAGGCAGCCCTGCATGTTACTTCAAACTCTACCTGTTCTCCACGTATGGAAAATGACATATTTCACAATTTGGACTCGATCAGACACTCCGTAAGAACCCACAATTCCAATAGCCTTTGGCAGCACGTAGGTAGGATTTAAATTACATACTGCTGCAGACTGAGTGCTGAGATATTTCCTTCTCTAAACCAGACTGCAGTGCGGGTTTTCAAATGTCTGCTCAGGTTGAGCAAAACTGTTGGCACATGGAAGTGACACCTCTCCTGTATTGTGCTGGAGGGAGGAAATGAATTCGGGAGCAGGGAGCAGAATCAAATTAATCACACGACGTAAAAAGGTGTTTGCCCACAACAAGGCCATCTCTTTCCATTCCACAGCTGCCTGGGGAAGGCCAACTGCATGCAAGACACTCCACCAGGCGATGGAGGAGACCCACAGGTGAAAGATGCCATAGTGCTTTCCTCAACAAAGTTACAAATCTAATAGAAGGCATGAGTCAGGCACACCGATAACATAATACAAGGGAGAATGGGAGAAAACAGAAGTGGATCCTGGCTGGGAGGGAACATGAAGACTTCACAGAACAGGGGGCAACTGAGCCATGCTTTGAAGGGTCATTGCATTTCCCTGAGCAGAGACGTGGGAAGGATGTTCCAAGGAGGCAGATCAGCATGTCGACAGGCTCATATTGGAAAAACGAAGAAGTAGACTATAGAATAGCAAATAATCTAGTTTGGCTGGAATACAGGTTGTGTATTCAGTGAGAAGACAGGAAAAGTAAGTTGGAGCCATATTGTGACAGACCTTGGATGTTCAGCTTTAGAGTTTGGAAGGCAGCAGGGAGCCAGAAAAGAATATTAAACACAAGAGTGACAGGATTAGAACTGCATTTTAGGAAGATTATTCTGGCAGAGAGCATGGTTGACTCAAAATGGGGAGAGAATAGATATCATAGAAATAGCATCTTTTATACTTATTCTCTTAATACCACAGTAAAGAAGGTAGCTAAGGAAACTTTTTGTTTATATTCTAACTGCAAATAGCCTCTTTTTGGGTAAGGAGCCATACAGCTGATATATGAAAATCTGTTACTACTCTAGTAGCTATATATAATTTTGATATATGATCTTGATTCTTTCGTCTCGGTTTTATACAAAGCCCAAAATGGATGTTGGCTATTTTTATTAAACTCTAAGCCACTTCCAGATCGTTCATCGATAACATGATCTTTATGACTAATCTAGATACCAAGAGTCATCATTTAACAACATAAACTCCAAGAATCTATAATATAAAATTAAGGAAATGAAATCATTTTCAATTCCATTTTCATGGGAGCCTAACTAAACTCAATTATACATCTGTGTCAATGTTGTCAATATTTGAGGCCTCTCGAGTATGAAAAAGCAACCATCTCCACCGCTGTACAAACTCTACAAATTGTAATGAATCAAATTAATATGGACTAACTCTGGAGTGTAATTACGTACCAAACGTCTAAGTGCTTTCCTAGGTGCATTTCCAGAAATCATCTCATTTATTCATCACACAGAACCTTTGTGGCAGGTACTATAAGCCTTAAGTTTCAGATGAAAATCTAAGGAATAAAGACATTAAGTTCTCTATCTGGAATCAGACAAGAATAAATTTGAAAACTAGGATTCAAACCCAGGTCTGTTTACTGGATTCTCGTTATAATTGCTCGAAGCTGAAGGGATGTGTGTTATGTGTATAGGCTGTAACCACAGCCCATGAATTACTTTAAAACAGCTAACAGAGGAATGCTTTTTTCAAACTAATGGTTTATTTAACTACACTAATTAGGAACTCTTAGAATATCACAGAGCTGTTTAAGAAACCAACAGCAAGTCTTGAGACTTGAATGATAAACCTTGAAATACACCACGTTGAAGGTCTAGCAAACATCATTTGCCACTAAAGAAAATGGCTAAACAGTACAGGAATGGAAAGCTTCAAGGCCAGGTTGAGTCCTCTGAGTGGTCCCCGAGACCCCAAAAGGGTCTTCTTGGGGAGACATCTTGGGGGACTCTGGAGCTAGCCTCCAGCTACCACAGTTGTTTCTCGATTGTAAATAGCCCCTCAGTCACCGTGTACTTGACAAAATGCACAACTAACCAGCCAGGAGTATGACCGTACCAGTACCAGATCATTCTACATGGTGTCCTGCAACATGCACTGGAGCCTTTGCAAGTGAAGAGTGGCAAGTCTTGGTAAGTTTCCTCCCGACTGCATGTCATGACTGCAGAGCTGCTCAGGCATGTTGTAGTGATCAGGTTTTTATCTGTTAGCTGCAGGAATACCTCTGGAATTCTGGGAAGCAACAAGGGCTAGGGGCTGGATGACCTAGGTTCATGGCCTGGCTATGCCTACTTCTTCTTTGCTAAGTCATCTGCTCTGGACTTCCCGGTAGAAATGATCAAATGAGATCATTTCGATGAAAGTGTTTTAGGAAGTGCAGTGGTTCAATCAAATGTATCAATTTATTTTTGTTGGGATCAGTCCACACCATCTTCGTTCCATCAAAGCAGGCTGTGGTGTCTAAAAACTGATTTTTATATTTTAAGATGTATATCTCACTGAATAAATTATCCTACCATGAATAGTCCTTTTTGTTATGGGACACAAATAGAAGGAGCTTCCAGAAAACTATAGGGAAATCACTGGAGTTCTGGTCGATGTGCCTTAGAAATTTACTCTATTTAACCAACTGGATAGTTATTTTACTTTTTAAAAGGGATTAGTTTTACTTTTCGTAAAATGGACAAAAAAAGTGGCAACAAATAGCATATATTCACGCAAACGTATACCCATTTTTGCATCCTTTTGCAAACCAATCTAAGTCAATTTGACTGCCTAGTGTTTAGTTAGGATCTTTTGTTAAATTATGATGATTTCCAACACATAGATAGATGGTAGCCATCTGCTTTTCAGCCAGACTGCACACTACAATGGATGCAAATTCTAGGCCAAGTTCTGCCACGTACACAAATATTCGTTGGCAAGAGGTCACCAAAATTCTCATAAACTTTACTCTTTTAACATCCCTTGTCTATGGGTTTAGAAACTCCAAAGGACTGCGTCAGAAACTATCCACCACATCGGGTCACTTTCTTCCGGTGCACGTGGCCAAACTATGTTTCCCAGCCTCCTTACAGTGAGGTGGGAGCCACAGGACCAGGTTCTAGCCTGGCAAGTAAAAATCTCCCACAGGGGCCTTCCTTTTCTTTTCCTTCCATGATAGCTTGGAAGCCCATTCTAAAGACGATGGCATTCCAAGACAGAGGACACAGGGAAAGAATGACTCAGGTCTCCAAGTCACACTTGGAGGGGAGCAGTCCAGGAGAGCTTGCCCGACAGGGAGCATCCACTTTGGACCTATGAGTAAATAAAAAATAAATCTTGTGTTAAGCCACTGAGATTTGGGGTTGTTACAGCAGCAAGCACCTTGCTGAGGCAGGTACATCAACATTCTAATGGCGGAATCAGCAAATCATCTAGGGGAGCAGGCAAATGAGTCTACTGTTAAGTGAGCAACATCTAGGACTGAATGAAGCTTTAGCCCAACTCTAAAGTGGCTGGACTGTCGGGTTTAGTGCTTCTTATTCTTTTTCCATTCAAAAAATAGAGGGACATGTATGATCTTTCTAGCTATTCACATATTTCACCAATGGAAACATTATTTCTAACATAATTTATGCTAGTTAACAAAACCTCTAGATTGGATTTTTGCTAATACTTATTTTCATGTATTTCCCAAGTCACTTTTGAGAGTAGACTTTAAAAGTTCAAGTGGTAACTCCCTAGCCCTGGAGTGTGGGTTTCTGCCTAGGAAGAGATCAAGTTCAAAATATTTAACCACTGGTATGGCACAGGCAGTGAGAGATTAAAATAAAATGTAAAGTCTTATGCAGGAGTGGTACCTTCTATGCGGGATTACTTCAAGTGTTAATTAAGCACCCTTAGGGTAGAGATTAAAGTAATTCACACAATGGCTGTTTATACCGAAGTATTTTAAAAATAAATTACAAGCAATATAACAAGCATCTAATTCACAGCCACCACCCATTTTATTTATTTCTCTGCTCATTCTAAGAATTACAAGCAAAGGATCATGGGACCTATTCCTAAGTGTAAAATTAGATCAATAAAATTAGCCATCTGTCCAAGGAAGGCTCTACACTCAGGTTGTATTTAAGTATTATGTTTCCAATTGCCCAGATGTTACAGAAAAGTGCCTGCTGATACAACTCCTTTTGCACAATGTAAACCATTAACTGGCTAACAGAAACTTATTGTGCCAAGATAAATAAATAGCATTAACATTGCATTAAATCTGATTCGGGATCTTGGGTGCCCTGTCAGCAAACACAAGTGTTAAGATTTAAATTGCTCAGGATTTGCAGAGTCAGATGAAGAAAGAATCTTCAAGTGTCTTCAGGGCAGTGAGGAGGAAGAGCCTGGAAACGAGATGAAAGCTTCGGAAAGTCTATCTTTGCTTGGCTAGTTGGTAAGGTAATAGTAATTACGATGATTATTGTCGAATGGTAATATCCCATCTTTATCTACTGCTTCGGCTCTTGCAAAGCACTAGTCTGTTTTATTTCCTTCGATTCTTAAAATAAGCCAGTGGGTTATCTGGGGGGATGCAGGGGCTGCATGGCCGAGGAAATGCAAGAATCATTAATAGGAAAAGAAGAGCCAATGGAGCCTGACCTCTAACATTCCATGTCATTGGTAGCGGCTCATGAATTACTCCAATCTCCCGATCAATGAGCAAACCTGAACCATTTCTTAACTCCCTAGCTTCACAGAGATTTTCTCCGCTCCCAGTTACACATCAGTCTGGCTAATTCTCATTTAGAAACAGCTGCTCCCCCTGCGCCCCACACCCTGCAAAACCTCCCCAAGACAATTACCAGGCAAAAATCATCCACCACCCCTGGGGTTACTGTTTCTCAAAGGAATCCATTCAAGCAAGACCACAAACCTGGCAGCTACATTTTCTAAACCAAAAATCAAGGCATGTGGTTGACCAAAGAGTCCTTCTGATATGCCAATTAATTTATCTGAAAAATCTGACAACTCAGTACAAATTAAATCACATGTAATCAATCATATATTAATATGTATGGAAAAGGAACACGAAATCTTAAGTGTCTGTGTTTACTGCTGTTCCTGGAACATATTCTTTCAGTCACACATATTCATTCCGTTTCTTTTTTTTCCTCTGTCCAGATTAAACAATCCCAGTTTCATAAATATTGCCCTCAGCCTCAGGCTTCTGTGCCTTTTAAACGCTTGAGTACATGTATCGCTAGAAGGATTGCATCCTTCTAGCAACCTTAATGTCAGGTTCTTTCCTCATCTTATTTTTACAGACAAAGAAACTGAGGTTTACCAAGCTAATATAACTTGCCTTACATCATCAAGTAACTAACAAAAAACAGTGTCAGAACTTGAACCCAAATTTGCCAAATATTAAAGTCTGTGCTCTCACCCAAGGAGGAGGCAGCTTTGGAGGCTGAAAGAACAGGTGCAGGGTAGGGGTTGGGAGGGTACAGTGGGTCTGAGCAAAATGGGGGCCGAGGGGCTAGCTACACACAGTTCCATGTGGCTTCTGTTCATGCCACTACAGGCTTTCCCTCCTTTGTGCGGCCACCTCTCAATGAACGGGCTGGTGGCGGGTGGGGATTTGCCTAGTAGAGATGTTGCTCAGCTATCTTCTGAAGACCACAAGCCCCAAATCTAACCTTCAGAAGACCTGTGGGGTCTAAGGTTACAATACAGACCCAGAGCAATGAGTTGTTGCTGCCAATCACATGTGGTGTGGATGAACAAAGGAAGGGGAGACTGTCAGTGTCCTGCAGAGTACTTGGGGAGCAGGTGCAGAGGAGAAGGAGGCTGAGAGGAGCCTAACCTCTCCTTTGTCACATCTCAAATGGGGCCTGCAAATCACCTCAAGTCATCTGAGGTTCTTGTTAAGAAGGCAGATGCCTGTGAGGCACTCCAAGAATTCTTAACCCACATGGAAGGAATCACTGGCCTGAGATCTGCGGAGGTCAGATCTGCTCCGAGCCAGCTCTGAAAAGTGCATCCTCTGCTGACAGCGGTTTGACTTGACTTTCCCTTGTGTCCCTTGCTGGCCCCTCCCCACCCCCGATCCCATGAGACTGGGGGGCAAGTAGTGACTAGGACGCAAATGTCTTCCAGCTCGTTTCAAGAAGCTGAAGCCACACTCTGGGGTCTTTCTTCAAAACAGGAGTGGAATCAAAGATGGGTTTGGGGGTGTCCACTACCAAGTGCCATTTAGGCTCTGAGGTACCTCTTATCCTTTTCCCTGTTTCTATCCCTGAAATAGCAGGTATACTTCCCATATCTGCAGTTTGACACCTTATGACCAAAATCAGTGGCAGGGGTCCTGACCAGCTCAAAAGATTTTCTGTTGCGATCATGACATCACATCATTCATTTAGTCGATTGAGAAAAACTAGTCCTGCTCACCGAGTGGGTGTGGCAGGAAGACTCAGGACATCCACAGGACAGCCCAGTGGAAGCTAAGGTCCCACTACGGCCTCAGACGCCCGAGTCCCTGTCTTCCCAGAATCTAGTTCTGCGTCACTGGACCCCTTTTGAGCTAGACAGATGGACAACTACTCCCAAAAGGATTCTAAGGTTATGAAAGCCCTGGGCTCAGGGTAAGAAACAAAAAGCAAAAATAAAAAACACCACTCAATTCCTTTCTGGCCAAGTCACTCTTCCATGAGAAAGAATTCTGAGAAACAATACCGACACATGTTATGTGACATTTACCCCTGACCTTGACCTCTCCGTCCCTTTACCTCACAGAGACTCAAAGGAGAGAGAGAAAGACATGCAGGGGCTTCTTAGAGGAATTAGATATGATGTGAAAACAAATAAGAGGGTAGGAGGGCTAATGAAATGAAACAGCAGGGGAAATATTTCTGCTACATTGCCTGGACTGCATGGATGCTAGTAGTTAGGTCCTGGGGATACACACACACAGAGCATTTATGGGGGGATATATACGTGGCCTTTATGAGCTCCGGTTTTCCCCAAGAAGCCAGACAATCTGGATAGCATTGTAATGATGTACTTCGGGTCGAAAAGGGACAAGGAGAGACACATAGAAAACATGAGCCCCCAAAGACATGCTTTGAGAAGGGCGCTTGCATGGGAGCCATGAGGACATAACCAGTCTCTTGCGACCAGCAGGTTGTTCAGATTGGCATGGGGGGAAGTAGAGCTGGAAGATCCATGACCCCTAGCCATTGAACCTCACACTAGCAGCAGCAGAAACCACCTAGAGGCACGTGTATTCACCACCATCAACGAGCAAGATCACTGCCCATGATCTAACTCCGCTCTTCCAGACTTTTGTTTTTTGCTCTCTGAGTTTCTTTGGATCTTCCCTGTAGTCCGATTTTACAGGCAAGGAAATGCTGAGGAAGCAGAAAGGAAAAGATCAGAGACCCTAACGATAGTTCTGGAGCCCCAGCTCTCCTAGGGATGACCTTGAATTCTCAACTCCGACCTGACCTGATCTCACTGACCCTGCGACCTCAGGCAAACTGGAAAGACAGGAGGAAAGGCAGGGCCTTTATGCAGTCCTCCAGCCCCTGTCTCTGTGCCAGAGACTTAATTAACACCATGAGTTACCAATCTGCCTATGGAAACGTGTGTGTGGCTTGATGAGCGCTGGCTCTAGCACATGTGTCTGGATTTCCTTTTCCCATCTTCCTGCTCCACCTCAGAAACACAACCGTCTTTCCCGTACTTCCTGGTGAGACTCCGGATAAGGGAGAAGTACCCACTCAAGAGGGCCTGGGTACTAGTTCCGGGTCAGCTTCTGATGTAAAGTTGGACAAGCCCCTTAATCACCCTCAGCCCAGTCGTAAAATGAGGGCTTTTCACTTCCTTCCAGGTCTATGATTCTAATTCATTATCTGAAAAGGAATGAAGGATATATTATGTTTCCACGCTATGAAGACCCAGAAGATGACAGTGTCCTATACCCTACCTATCTTCAGAAGCCTCTTTTTTCTACCTCCAGGTACTTGGATGGATCCTCTGGCCCTCCCAAGACTTAGCACCCAGGAGTTCAACAAGAGAAAGGAAGTGGTTCAGCAGCCTGTAAGATTACATCCCCCGATTCTTGTAGATGAGCTCAGTAGACAGTGGCTTCCAGGACTCCCTCTCAGTATATCACTCACACTGTTATCTTTAAAGGCCTGGGCATGATCCCATGTACAAACGTTTAACAGCATTTAACAGGCTCCCCATGCGCAGCAGCAGGGATAACGCCCTCCATCCAGCTCTGTCCATGGGAGCTCCCTGGTTCAGCCAGGAGGAAGATGCCCTCCAAGGCAGGCTGTGTACCCCTGCTAACAGGACTGCTAAGGACTCCCATTCCTGGTCCTGAATATCACAGCCTGAATCCTGTTCCATAACTCACTAGTTGTGTGACCTCGGAAGAGATATTTAATTTCTCTAAGCCACAACTTCATTTTCACTCAAACAGAGGTAATAATAGTACCCATCTCACAGAGCTATTGGGTTGATTAAATATCAGTATGTGCCAAGTTCTTAGAACAGTGTAGCAAGCACTTCATTAGAGTTAGTTATTATTATTTAATTTGACTTAACTTAAAAGCTGTCATTTCTTGTTAGTCTCGGCAAATGCAGAGGATTCTTTATTAATGCTCGATGACAGCAGATGAGCTATCTTGGGGTCGAGGGAAAGGCTGCCTACGTCTGACTCAAATTAAACTCATAATTAAACCTGCTACTTGTTTACTTGTTTTTTTTCCTACTAGAGGTAGGTGGGGACGGGGAATTTTCTGGTTGATTTTGAATACAAGACTTCTCCACCAAAGCTGTTACTTGTCAAAAGTAGATTTAGGGGCGTTAGGAAACATACAGGGTCATCTAAAGAAAACAGGACTGGGGGCACCTGGGTGGCTCAGTCAGTTGAGTGTCTGACTCTTGACTTTGGCTCAGGTCATAATCCCAGGGTTGCGGGATCCACGCCACGCAGCGTGGAGTCTGCTTAGGATTCTCTCCTCTCTCTCCTTCTGCCCTTGTTCTAGCTTGCACTCTCTCTCTCTCTCGCCCTCTCTCTCTCTAAAATAAAAAAAGTAATAATAAAAACAAAAACAAAAAACCAGGACCGTTCCAGTACACCTACATGGCAGTCACACTACCTTCCAAGTACAGCTCACAAACCGATTTCTATTGAGGAAACAAGGTACGAAGAACTCCTATATGGATCCTGGCAGGACTTGCTGGTGTCTGGGGAAGATTACAAATTAGCTGGTTGCTGTTCACATCAGAGCCAAGCAGGGCACATTCAGTTTTTAATCTGGACCAATTTTCCGGATCAAAAACTAGTCTTTCCAAGGGATGTAAATGAGCCCAGGAGAAAATTTTCCCCTGAAGTTTATGAAGTAGCTGTCATTTTAATCTGAGCAGCTGTCCAACCTGAAAGCCAGTGTCTGGATAAAATTATAAAGTAATGAAAAGCTCTTCTGGGCTGAACCTAGTCCAAACACCCCCTCTACCTCAAATGTGATGTATTTAATATGCCAAAAATATTTAAAAGATAGAGTTTCCACTATCAAAACCCTATCCATGCTTCAGATAAAACCAAAGAGGCCACAACGGCACATTCATGGCATGAGTATCAGAATGAGATCCTAGATGAACTAGGTAGAAAATATTTTTAGGAGACAAACTACAAAACATAAGAAAGGAAATATGGTAAACCACAGGAGCAGTTTTATACAGGAGACAGTTACGAAATGCTTTTTAAAAAATTCTGCTTAAATGGGTTAAAATCTATCCTTAAAAGAATATTACACACAGTGCTTAAGCTTAAGAACTATAGGTGTAACTATGCATTATTCAAAAATGGTGACTAGATGGTTTTATGTGCATAAACCCACAGAATACAATTGATCATGATGTGGTCACTTTAGAAGGAAAGTTAGAAAGAAGCCCCTTCACTGAAATCCTTGAAGATGTGTGTACGTGTGCATGTAAGAAGTAAAACAATATACTATTGCCTTGGACTGCTGCTATTATCTCCAAAATGAATTGAACAGAGGCTATAGAATAGCTCGTAGTTTCAGTGCGTTGAAGATTAGGATAATGACTGTAAATTTCAAGGCAGGTAACAAAGCACAGGTAATAGTAGATACAGCTTGAAGAGTGAGTGCCTCTCTTGGAGCTGAAAGGCAACAAGTCATGTTTCCAAATGGAAAGATCCTTGAGCAGTGAAAATATTTAAGAAGCCATATGGGAACCGCCAAGATTATTTTCTTTGCCCTCTGATAAATTTCCCCCGGTTGGTCTCTTTCTTATAGAAACGTTATTTGTAAAGACAAACTGCACTTTCTGCAGAGTTTTGCAGACGGCATTCAAGTAAAGTTACATTGTTTTCCATTGTTCCTAAGATGTAATTAATCCCATAAGACAACTTTGCTTACAAAGTAAATTAAAAAAAAAAAAAAACAACCTCAAAACCAGGAAAACACAGATTTTTCAGAATTCTAAATAAGTCTTAGCAAAGAAGAATAAAAATCGTTATTTGGGAGATAATGTTTAGAACTTTGTTGTTTAGGACGTTGTATTTTGAATAATCTCACAACACATACCAAGTCAAAATAGACAGAAATAGATGAAGAACTTTTTACCCATATAACTAGAGGAAATGCAAGTTACTGTGTTTCCAGTTCTCTACAATTCTTTGTAATATCGTACAACACCATACATCTGTGTTTAAATTGCCGAGCAAACAAAGGAGTTCAAAACATTGGGCACCCCTTTCTGAGAAAATGGCCCAGAGAGGGAAGCATCCTTAAAAGCAGAGGCGACATCCCTACACACTGCAGGGTAAGGACCAGAGATGGGCATATAGGGAACTCCAGGCAAATCTTCAGACGCTTAACAGGAAATGGCCGGGCCCTGGGCAATATGAATTCAATAAAGATGTTTAGAGACACTGGAGGAGCTGTTTGACTTCTGCACAGTTGCAGTCCTCTGTAATTGAGACAGCATGATCGCTGTCCCTACTCTCAGCTCTCCGTGGTCAAATACAGAGCCCTCCATCTATACTGTGTCTGCAAAACAGATCATTCCTTTAACAAACAAACATCCCTGGAACCGCCAGAGCCGGGGAGAGGGCGAGGTTCGCACCTTTTCTCAGCTTTGGGCAGAGATGGACCCAGTTAAACCGCCGCCGGCCAGGGGAGAGAGGGGCGGTGCGTCGCCCGCTTTGCGTCCCGGCGGGGACCGAGACCCGGGCGCTCCGGGCGTGGTGTCCCCCGAGCGCACTGAGCGCGTTACCTGATTTTCGGAGAGCCGTTCTGAGCGACACTGCGCTGGGTCCGAGGCTGGCAGCCAGGAGCAAGAGCCGGAGCAAGACGCCTCGGATTAAATCCATTTCACCGCGGGCGCCTGCAAAGTTTCACCAAGTCCCGGACGCACAGAGAAAGGGCGTCTCCTGGGGGACCTGGGGGGGAGGCGGCCCCCGTGGATCCCCTGCCCCGGGTGAGGTGGTGCAGGGCTGAGGGAGGTTGGACCAGGTACGACCGAGGAGTCCAAGGAGGTAGGACAGCAGCCGGGAGGTCGGCGTGCGGGAGTGAAGTCGGCGGCGAGCCGCAGGGCTTTTCCGGGGAGGGGGGCGGGGGCGGCGAAGGAAGCCGACTGGGAGGGACCTGCTGGCCGGGGGAGGGAGGGAGGCTCGACCCGCCGGGGGATGGAATTACAATCGAGTGGAAGTGAGAGGGGCAGACCCTGAGACCATTTACTCTTGGCCCACCTCGGGGGCAGGCAGCCCGCCCCTCGCCCTCTAGCGATCCCCCTGGCTCGGCCCTTCCCTGCTGGTGACCTAGATTGGGGCGCTAGGAGGGGCCGACTTCAACCACTGGAGTCTCGCAGGGCAGGAGTTGGGGGACTGTGAGCCCAGGACCCTGTGCTGTGGTTCAGACCCCGAAATCATGCGGCGCCTCCCCGGGCTGTACCCTCCTCCTGATGCTCCCCTCTAGGTCACTTCCACCCAGCTTGGGGACTTTCCCCAACACCTCCAAAGGTTGCTCGGGTCAGTCCAGCGCACTTGGGGGAAGGAGGACTGTCTGCGATTTGCAAGTGGGGGAGGATAAGAGAAGAGGGGGCGGGGCCGACCGAGTCTCGGGCGCTAAGAAGATAAATGGGATTTAAGGCGCGCAGATGGAGAGTGGAGGCCACGCCACTCCATTGGAAACGGGGTGGAGATTAGGGCCCAGCGCAGGGGATTGGGGTCCCCTCCCTGGGCAGAGGAAAGCAACTTGAGACCCTCCAGGGGAAGAGATGAAAGTCCAGGTTAAGCCTGGCATCGGGGTGAGGGATCCTAGCTCAAGCCCCCTGGCGGACGGAGAAGACCCGAGCCGGGACACCGCAGCCTCCCTCTGGGCTGGGGATAGGGGCGGGCGCGAGGTCCGGGCCACTGACTCCACGGGATCTAGGTTGCCGGGTCGGCTCCCTTCTCTGGATTTGCTGCCCTAAGACTCAGTAAAATACGCCTTTTCCCGGGTTTTCTGGTGGCACTGCGAGCGGGGGGACCCCGGGACTGAAGTCAAGTTACACACACTGGCGTGCTGATCTTCAAGCCAGCGAGAAGAGAAAGCAGATACAATAAATAAACCAAGAAAACAGTCTTCGCCAGTCCCTGGGGAAAGGTCAAAGACCTTAGGAAGTGCCCCGCAGAGGGAGACAGTGGCTGCTGGCTGGGAGGACCTTGCACCTTCTCCACCCTGCGGTCCTGCGGAGGCTCCTGGGGGCCCTGGCCCTTCTTTGTTAACCTAGGTTTCGGAGAGCCAGAGGGAAGGGCAATGATGTCAGCTGATAGCTGAGAGCTGCTAGCTCTCCCCGCCCCCGAAGGTTTCTCCTCCTCTTTTGAGGAATGAATATTCCATGGCTAGAGGGTTTATAATGAGCCCAATCTTGTTTGTTTGCCAAGCTTGAGAATATGTTCCCTTGGCCTTCTCCCGCGCCCAACGGCCCGTAATAAATTCAAGTCCACTCTGACTTGAGTAGTTGGAAGTCTTAGCTGTGACACCTGAGCTTGTCCTTTTACGCAGAGCTAGAGTAGAAAAGTGAAACAGACTGTGTTCTTCACTTCCAAGGTGATAACAATGCCGTGTTTGAAAGCCAGGCAATGTGACTGCCCCCAGGACCGCTAGGCTCAAAAGTAGCAGAATCATAGACCCTTGGGGTTGTGGGGGGGGGGGTACCCCAGAGGTTATCCAGGCTCTGCCCCCATTCCATGCAGAAATCTGCTCTCAGCCTCTTTGGCAGGTCATTCCCCTGGGTTTAAACTCCACCTGTGACAGAGAGACCCTACCTCACCACCGCCCCTAAAGTTGTTGGATAGTTCTCTTTATGAGAAAGTGATTTTTTATATCAGACCTAGGGTGATACCAGGAACCAAGCAAGTGTTACCAGGAAGAGAGCTTCCAGGTTGGTTCCACTCTTTCTCACTTAAAAATAATTCTCCCTGATCTAAAAATTGGAAGTAATACTAACCACTATATGGCTAACGTGTCTATAATACCTACCGGGTAACACACCCTCTCTGAAGTGCTTTATAATCCCACTAACAACCACACCAGGTGAGTATTATTAGTATTACCCCTTTGACAGATAAGGAAACTAAGGCATGAAAAAGTTAAGTAACTTTCTCAAAATCATGCAGCTCCCAAGAAACAGAGCTTCAGCTGAATCCGGGTGGTCTAGTCCCAGACTCCAGGAGTTTAAGGAGACCGAGGGGGAGCAGACAGAAAAGCAGACCAAGAATCACAAGCTCTTGGTGTGTAATCTCAGGCTCTGCCCACAGTGTACCTTGGTAAAATGAAGAGGATGGATGAAGTCATTGCTATCTCCCAGGTTTTGCTTCCTCTTCATCATCTGATGAACAGCACCATCTAGTCCAAGCCATTTTTTTGCTCTGAATGTGCCTTTTAAAAGACATGAACAAACTGTCCGTTGTAAATTTTGCAAGCCTGAGTTTCACCCTTCTTGCATACCTTTGACCTCCATGGGATGATGGAGGTGCCCATATCACCTCCTCATCCCTGGCATGGGCTCCCTTCCGTCTCTTGCAGATGGCTACAGGTGATTGGGAAGCTGACTTTGGGTCTTCAGAGTCCCCACTTGTTTCTTCCTTGCAAGATCACCTTCAATTATATTATTATATTTTACTTTCGAGTGCCCCCAAATGCTCTGGGTCCTCAGGCCTTTGGATTAGACCTTCTTGGGATTAGCTTGTTACAAATCTAGGGAACACCTTAGAGTGAAGTTATTTCCTTCCTTTGAGAGTCAAATCACATCCTCCAAGGTTCCCTCTCCTTCCAGTTGGACAACCCGTTTGTGGCATTTATAAATCTGACAAAAGATAAATAGACACTTGCCTTTCACTTCCTTCCTGCCTTCTGGGAGGAGAGGAACTAGAGAGGGCAAAGAGGCTTTGAATGTTTCATTTTTAAAAATCTGTTCAAATTCACCAGAGGTTTAAACTCAATTAATAAGGTCACCAGCAGAAGAGTGACCTGCCTGCTTTGCTCAATATCGTGGGAGAAGAGTCTGACCTTTGCTCCACGGAATGGATTCAGAGGGTGTTTAGATGAAACAAAGACAAACTTACCAATGACAGAATGTTGAGGAAGTCCTAACACAGGATTCAGGAAAAGCGGCCGATAATTAACGTTAGATCTAATTCATTTTTTTTGAAGAGGTTCTATGTACATATAAAATTTGAAATATGCAGAGCGTATGGTGAAAAATAAGTTTCCTTTCACCCAGGCTCTCCCAGAAGCAACCACTATTATCAGTTTCTCGTGCATCCTTCCAGACACACTCTATGAACATACAAGCACACACATACACTTGACACAAACAGGAACATTCGTACATGCTTTTTAACCTGAAAATCCACCCAAATCAGCTGATAGAGATCTGTCTCCCTCTTACTGACTGCTGAATATTCTGTTGTGTGACGTACAATTTATTTGTGCTCTCCTTATTGTTTCCTGTGGCGCTATTATGGACAATACTGCAGTGAATGACCTTGAATAACAGTTTGCACATGTTATAATAGACCGTAGGGCACAATTCTAGACTAGCCATTGCTCAGCAGAAGGGTAAATGCCTTTTCATTTTGACGATTTGGCAAAATTGCCTCCCTAGGAGAGCATACAAGGTTACACCCCCACAAGTGATATGTAAGCCTATTTCCACAAACTCTCATCAACACAGTGTCTTATCAAACTAGAACTGTATATTACTTACATATCTGTTACATGTTTTAATCATCACTCGACATATAAAGAAAAGTAAAGCATACCAATGAATCATAGCCAAGTGAGTACACTTATATAACTACCACCCAGATCGAGAGCAAGAAACTGCCAGCAAGTCCAGTAATCCTTCCTCACACTTCCTCTCCAGATGTGTATGTTCTTCAGGAAGGATGAGAAGAGTTCAGACCTCCCATTTAAATACACAAATGAAAATTAAAGTTACACAAATAAAATACACAAATGAAAATAAATCAGTGAAAAATGTAAGCATCCCTCATCCCCAATACGAAATAAGCATTAATCGAGATTTGATACCCACGACATGTAAGGCTCTGTACAGAGAAGAGGAAGACTATAGGAAGGAAAACACAACAATGCCTTCTGCACTCGAAAAGACAGTTGAGAGAAGGGAGTTGCATAGCCAACTTCTCCACAAAGCAGAACAAAAAGGACACTAGATAAGAGTGCCAACAACATGCCGTTGGTGTGACAAGGGAGGAAAACCCTGTATTACAAACGATAACCTATGTAGCAATATACTGTAAAAGATAGCCTTCGACCTCATGAATGTTTTTCCTTTTTCTTAAGTTTATTTATTTATTTTGAGAGAGACAGAGACAGCATGAGCAGGGGAGGAACAGAGACAGGGAGAGGGAGAATCCCAAGTAGGCTCCTTACTGTCAGCGCAGAGCCCCAGAACCCAACACAAGCCTTGAATGTCATGAGATCATGATCTGAGCCGTAATCAGGAGTCAGATGCTTAACCGATTTAGCCACCCAGGCACCCCATGAGTTTTTTTCCTTTTTAAATTTATTTATTTATTTTGAGAGAGAGCGAGATAATGGGGAGGGGCAGAGAGAGAGAAACCCAAGCAGGCTCTGTGTTGTCAGCATAAAAGCCCAGCGAGGCTTGAACCCACGAACCGTGAGATCATGACCTGAGCTGAAATCAAGAATCGGTCGCTTAATGGACTGAGTCACCCAGGTGCCCTGACCTCATGAATGTTTAAATCATGCTAATATACTTAGTAGGGTTCACCAGGGACAGGACTGGAGTTACAAGGGTAAATTACCTGGTATTCCCAAATCTGTCCTTCCTTCTGCATACATTTCTGAAAGCATAAATTAAAAATGACTGGGGAGGGGTGCCTGGGTGGCTCAGTCGGTTGAGCGGCCGACTTCGGCTCAGGTCATGATCTCGCAGTCCGTGAGTTGGAGCCCCGCGTCGGGCTCTGTGCTAACAGCTGGGAGCCTGTAGCCTGCTTCAGATTCTGTGTCTCCCTCTCTCTCTGCCCCTCCCCCGTTCATGCTCTGTCTCTTTCTGTCTCAAAAATGAATACACATTTAAAAAAAATTATTTAGGGGCGCCTGGGTGGCGCAGTCAGTTAAGCGCCCGACTTCAGCCAGGTCACGATCTCGCAGTCCGTGAGTTCGAGCCCCGCGTCAGGCTCTGGGCTGATGGCTCAGAGCCTGGAGCCTGTTTCCGATACTGTGTCTCCCTCTCTCTCTGCCCCTGCCCCGTTCATGCTCTGTCTCTCTCTGTCCCAAAAATAAATAAAAAACGTTGAAAAAAAATTTTTTTTAAATAAATAAAAAAATAAATAAAATAAATTAAAAAAATAAAAATGACTGGGGAATTATAGTTAAGTTAGGCAACCTGATTCTCCAGCCTTTATTTTAAGGTAAACTTTTCAATGAAGTATAAAAATGTGTAAGTCCTACCTACATGTATAATTCAGTGGGTCATTATAAAGTGAATAAACTCATGGGATAAGCCCCCAGATAATGAAATATAACAATTCCAGACCCTAAAAGCCTTTATATTTCTCCTACTAATTATAAGCTACCCCATAACGAAATAGGAAACCATTTTCCTAATTTCTAATATTAGTTTGCCTGTTTTTGAACTTTATACAAATGGAATCCAGTAATTTCCAGTGACATAATCATTTATGTCCAGCCCCTTTTACTCAATGTTATATTTGAGATTTTCATCCAAGTTGTGTGGTTATTTCTTTTCATTGGTGTATGGTATTCCATTATATATACACATTACAATTTGTTTACATGCTACTGCTGATGAACATTTAGGTTGTTTTCTAGTTTGGAATTACAATAAAAAATGTTTCTGTAATTATTCTCATTCATCTCTTTGGTAAACTTAAGTATGCATTTCTGTTGTGTATACCTGTAAGCATAATTACTGGGTTATGTGGTAAGCATATGTTTAGGTTTGGAAGACATTGTCAAGTAGTTTTCCAAAGTGGCTATACCAATTTACACTTTCACTGGCAGTATGTGAGACTTCCAGTCATTCTACAATCTCACCAACACTTGGTATTGTTTGTCCTTTTCTTTTTAGTCATTTTGGTGACTGTGTAGTAATGTCACATTGCAGTTTTAATTTATGTTTTCTTGCAAACTATTAAGTCAAGTACTGTTTCACTTGTGTATTAGCTATTAGAAATCCTAGTTTGTGAAGTGCCTGTTCATGTATTTTGCCCATTTTCTATTGGATTGTCAACCTATTTCTTATTGATTTGTAGAAGTTCTGTATATAGTCTGGATGCAAGTCATAGGACTTTTTTGTTGGTGGTGGATGTTTATGTTGAAAATATTTTCCCCATTCTGTCTTGTCTTTTAACTCTCTTAATGATGACTTTCAATAAACAAAAGTCCTAGTTTTAATGTACAATCCATCAGTGTTTTTTATTAATATCTAGCATTTTTAATGTCCTATTTAAGAAATCTTTATTTACCTCAGGATCATGAAGATATTAGTTCCAGTTCTCTTCTAAAAATGTTATTTCTTACCTTCCACATTTAGATCTGCAGTTGATTTTTGTGTATGATGTAGGATAGTCCTCAAGTCTGTTTGACTGGATGCTCCCTCTAGATTTAGATGGGGACAGGTACATCTTCATGGGGAGATGTGGCTTCTAGAGTGTGGCTTTGGAAGGGTATCTTTTCCTCTGTAAGCATCAACCAAGTTGATATTCAAGGCTAACACTGTGACTACACTTCTCACCAGGTATATCCAAGTGGATAGCTACCTTGCATTATGTCTTTTGGAGCATAAACAAAGCCCACTTGCTCCAAAATATCTCACCTACAGGTCTCTCAGTTTCCTAGAAATTTCTATCATTTTAAATGTTTCCATGAGTTCAAAGTATAACTTGTTTACGGCCCATATCCATTATATCCCAAAGAGCATTACAAAAAGATGGAAGAGAGATATTTTAAGAAGTTTTATCCAGGTGGTTCTCTTAACATGGCCATATTCTTCCTGAAAAGGAGAAAGGACTCATTCATTAATACTCTGCCTGTTAACAAAGAGGTAAGGACTAATTTATTAGCTAATTTAGCTGTCACCTACAGTATCAGCTCCAGGGTCTATAGAAGGTAAAGTGTATGAATTTGATAGTGACTTGAGAAGGGGAAATTGGTGGTGGGCGAGGTTCAGAATGTGGGATATGGCTTGTTTGCAATAGCACAACTCTGTAAGTAACAAACAAGTCCATCACTAGGGGAGAGCAGGTAAAACACATTATGGATTATAATGGAGCAGTGATCAGCTATCTAAGAAGTAACAGATTTAGAGCTTCATGTACCAAAATGGACAAAGTGGACAAAGCAAGATGTTGAACAGAGTGCAGGTGTTCACAGAGTGTGGGAAGGGGATTAGGGGATCTGAGATGAATGTGGGGCAAATGAGCAATGTTATTTTTTTACTGGTTGTGTTTTTAAATTATAAGGCTATTTTAATCTGGGCTAGGAAAAAAAAGTATGAATGCATTCTAATTTATTTATTTATTTATTTTAAATGTTTTTTATTTATTTTTGAGACAGAGAGAGACATAGCATGAGCATGGGAGGGGCAGAAAGAGAGGGAGACACAGAATCCGAAGCAGGCTCCAGGCTCTGAGCTGTCAGCACAGAGCCCAACGCGGGGCTCGAACTCACGGACTGTGAGATCATGACCTGAGCTGAAGTCGGATGCTTAACTGACTGAGCCACCCAGGCGCCCCAGTATGAATGCATTTTGAAAGAAGACAGGTCAGTCTGGGTGCTGTAACAGTAGGAATCATGGGGACGGAGAAACCAAGAAGAGAAACACAGGTCTCACTCAACTTGAGAGAGGGAGGGAATGAAGAGTTTGAGACAGGCATTCCCAAAGGGGAGGAGGTCATGAAGGGCAATCATACATCATGTGATTCTGTCTGGTGCTGCCAGATCTCACGTGCAAGGAAAAAACCAAAGAGCTACTGTCTTCCTGAAATGCAGGGAGACCTTGTAGCACGTTGAAGATTGGGGCTCCACACACAACACGACAAAACACAGGAGCACTCCACAGTGGTGGCAGGTAACTGCTCACCACACTAAAAGACATCTGTTTTGAGAACCTGCATCCCATTTCAAAATGCAGGGCTTATTTGGGAACGACACAATGTCCGGAAAATCTCATTGGACTGGAGGTCAGGAGGCCTGCACTCCTGCTCTGGCCCTGTCACTAACTGTCAATGGGACTTTGGTGATTCAATCGACCTCTTTAGACCTTACTTTTCTCCTCTATCAACCAAGAGTGCTGGATAAGATGACGTCTCAGCTTGTCCTAGGGTTCACAGTATCATCTTCCATGGAAGAGCCTCTTTACTTTTTTCAAGATACACAGATGTCACTACTTAAAAACGAGGAGTCTTGTAAAAGGTTTGTTCTCAGAAAAACTTTCAAATTGGAAAGCAATAGTCTTTTGCCAAAAAAAGAAAAGAGAAAAAAAGAACACAAAACAAAACATTTAATACACATTCACACACACACACAGAGAAGGCAGGACAAAGGCAATTCCTGGCCTCTGAGAAGGCTGTAGGAAGCAGACTCAAAGTTTCCAAGCAGCCCACATCCAGTCCATCCAGACAGAGGAAATGGGGAGGTGTGAGTAAGGAGGGGCAGGGAAGACCAGGACTGGGAGGTGGGCGTAGGAAGCAGAGGAATGCTGGCTCTGTTTCTGGGTTAGTTAGTGACAGTGCAAATAAATGCAGATTTTCTGACGCCAAGAGAAAACCTGTGGAAAAAAGAAAAAGGCCAATCTCTTCATCTGAGTTTTATTATACTTTTATTTGTGCGTTTCTTAAGAGACGAAGTGAGGAGGAGGGGACTAGAAGATTTAAAGGTATGATCTGATCTCATCGGTGTCCCCAAGCACAAGGGGTTAAGGAAGTGAAAAATAGCTGGGTGAGGGTGACACTTGGTTTGCACCGAGCCCCAGGGGAGGAGGGGGCTAACAGAAAAAGGTTTAAGCAAGAGAATAAGTTGTGTGGCTTGCCAGGATGGCAGTGCTGTGGGAGGAAGGAGGAATGGGACAGCTTCAAAGGCTGATTCAAAAAGTAGGAGGGGATGGCTGAGATTCATGTTTTTAAGTTAATTGACAATATGAAGAAAGACCAACAGTGCAGGATGAGGGAGAAGTTAGCCTGGGTTTCCTCCCCTGTGTAATGGGATGTAACACCCACTGCGAAGGCTGTGCCCATCAGATGGGATGACCCAGCACACTGCATACCATGCACTTGGAACTCTGAATGTGGGCTTTATTTCATTTTATCACTCGCATCTATCACAGAGATAAGCTAAGTGCTCTCCAGAGTTAAATTCCAGAAGCGCTAGTAAATTATTGCCAGCATGACAAAGGAGACTCAAGGCCAAAGATGAAGCTTTGATCCAGACACGTTCAACATGAACTGGAAATAATGGAAAATCAAGGTTTGTGTTTTGGGACAATGAAAGACATGCCCCAAAAGATTATGACATCCTAGATAGGGATTCTCCCAAGAAGTAATAATAGCTGAGCCATCAACATGAATGAAGCCACACAAATAAAATAAGTGTAGGAGAAACCTACAACTGGTAGGATGCCAGTTGGTTCTGGATGCTCCTGGGACCATCGAGCTTATTCATAGTTTCCTTCAGCTTTAGTGCCTCTTAATTGATCCAGTATGCATGCCTTTCATGTTCCCTATTTCCTTTGTTGTTTATTACTCATTATATGTCCCTGGATGAGTCACATTGCTTTCCTAACATTAGTTTCCTGGGCTTAACTTGGATGGAATTCAAGATCCTTCCCAGCTCGGACAATCTTGCATCCGTGTTTGAGCATGGTAGCCCCAGGCACATCCTCCTCAGTCGTGTCTAGACCCCAGCAACTTATCGTGGGAAATGCTACCATGGCTCTGCTGTCTGAGCCAAAGGAATAGACCAAAGTGGAGATGTTGACTTGCATGTAGGGTAACAGAGAGGGATGGCTTTAATCGCTCTTTGTTCCCAAGCTCTATTATAATTGTGGGTTTAATTGGAAAAAAGCAAACACACACAGGTCAAGCACTCCACTTTCAATGGGGTGAAAAGCAGTGTATAGCAATATAATGACTTTATTTTGAATGTGTAAGCAAGTACATGTGCATATTTATGTGTGCCCCCCTATATCCTCACCATGCAGGTGTATGCCTGGGCTTTCACAAACAGTAGAGAACTATATGGAGGAAAAGGAGGACAAAGAAAAAAAACTCTGAAGTCAAGAAAACAAATAGAGAGTGGAGAAAGGAACAGAAGTGGAGGATACAGAGATAGGAAGAATATTCTCACCATATTCCAAGCCGAAGTTTGGAACTGTAGCTCAGAAGTTTGATAGCACAATTTCAGATTTTAACTATTTAGCATTTTAATAAGTCAAATAGATAAACAAAACTGCCAGTTCAAACTGATGACTCTTTACAAATGTGTCCTTCTATAAGAAATCTAAATTTATGCAAAAGACTCATCTGGGGAATAACTGGGATGTTTTTCATGATTTTTTTTTTAAATTTTTTTTTTAACGTTTATTTTTATTTTTGGGACAGAGAGAGACAGAGCATAAATGGGGGAGGGGCAGAGAGAGAGGGAGACACAGAAACGGAAACAGGCTCCAGGCTCTGAGCCATCAGCCCAGAGCCTGACGCGGGGCTCAAACTCACAGACTGCGAGATCGTGACCTGGCTGAAGTCGGACGCTTAACCGACTGCGCCACCCAGGCACCCCCATGATTTTTAAGAAAACTTTTAGGTAGTAGTTACTACAGGGAGATTTTTCCAAATGTTTTGAATGAGAGTAAAATAGACACTTAAGCCAAAGTACGAGCTTTAATTTAATTTATATGTATTCAAATATAAAGATAAAACATTACTGAAGTGAAAATGTAAGCCAATGAAAAAAGTGGAATATATATAATCTAAATTGCTATTTCATTAAAAATTTTAAAATACAATTATTTCGTTATTGGAAGAAAACAATTAGACTTAGGGAAAAAAAATCATTCTTAAAATGTTCTCCATCTTCCTCTCCCACATTTTCTTAGGAAGCCAAACCACATGTTCCATAATAGAAAACAGAAATACTCTAGGGGCTCCTGGATGTCTCCATCGGTTGAGTGTCCAACTCTTGATTTGGGCTCAGGTCATGATCCCAGGGTTGTGGGACTGAGCTTCATGTCGGGCTCCGCACTGAGTGTGGGGCCACCTTAAGATTCTCTCTCTTTCCCTCTGCCTCTCTCCCCCACTTGCATCCTCTCTCTCTCTCTCTCTCTCTCTCAGAAAGAAAGAAAGAGAGAAAGAAAGAAAAAAAGAAGGAAAGAAAGACATACTCTAAAACTCAGCTTACCTTGTCAAGGCACCAAAACATATCCTCTTTTCCTACAATACTTGCTTAGTCTAAAGAGCAAACTTTTATAGCAAACTATCTCTATGATTACCTATTGGGATGTTAAAGAACTGAGAATCAACTTTATAAATCCCTAAAGCATCTAAAGCTGTCAAATGTGTCAAATCCATAATTAAACCATGCTCTAACATGTTTATCAGATTGGAAAGTGAGGCAAGCTGAAAATGAGAGGGAGAAGGTGTGATGGTATTTTATTCTCAAACATCCAAACTCATTAGACTACTTTATTTTGCAAAACAAGCATAAAAAAGAGTTTGTAAACTATTAATTTTCTAGATTGTATTTTACTATGTGAATGATACTCAGAATCTAAAATGCTAGAGCTTCCAAATTTATTATTGTTTGTGTGTTATATTTTTATTAATCATAAATTAATATGACTGTGGGTAGTTGATTTTCCTTTTAAAGTAATATTTCCTCCCTTCTCCCCAAATTTTTTACTTGATCCTATATTTAACCTGCTCAGAATTACTGTTAACATGATATATATATTCCCCAAACAATAATTAGTTTAATGCAACAGTATCTAAATAAAACTAGATAATTTAGGGGTACCTGGGTGACTCAGTTGGTTAAGTGTCCAACTCTTGCTTTTGGCTCAGGTCATGATCTCACAGTCTAGGATCAAACTCTGCTTCAGGCTCTGTGCTGACAGCATGGAGCCTGCTTGGGATTCTCTCTCTCCCTTTCTCTCTGCCCCTCCCCTGCTTATATGCTCTCTCTCTCTCTCTCTCTCTCTCTCTCTCTCTCTCTCTCAAAATAAATAAACTTCAAAAAAAAAACCTAGATCATTTGAAAGCTAATAAAACTTCAACAAAATCGTTTTCCCTTCAATCTTACAAAAATAAATAAAAGCAGATTTCAGTTTCTCGAACAGTCATGTCACAAACAAAAGGGCATATTACTCAAGAGGACTACCTTGTGGGGAAAACAGCCAGCCGCTTTTAGGCCAGCAAGATTATGACGTTAGCAAAATTTCTCTTAGCACCGTCAGGCCAGGACTATACTGGCGACCCCATGCACAGCTGATGGAGCTCACCAGCCTGGCAGCTGTAGAGGTTTTGACTCCCTTCTCCTCCATCACCCTGAGGACTATGGGTGCAAAAGCAACAAAATTCAATTCAAACAAGTTTGAAGTGGGCTGGTCAAAGGAGAGCTTCCGGTTCTTGGCCTGGCCCAGCCCCTTCCTGCCCATGGTAATTCAGCTGAGAACTGGTTCCCAGGAGGCGTGAAGTATACCCCTCAGCAGCCTATCTGCCTGTCATACACTTTTGTCTCATTCCCAATCCCTAGCTCCTCCATCACCGAGTACTGCTACTTGTCAAGCCTACTAGCTAGCGTATGCTGTTGAAGAGTTTGCAAGAAGTGATTTAGGCTGCTATTAAAAAGGGCCCTATTCCCAAGCAAAGTGCAAATGAGAGATAACAGTTTTGCCTTTCTGAGGGGCTATTTGCATTTCCACAGAATATCCAAGCAAGGAATGAAGTAAATAGCCTAAAATGCAAACGGGTGGCTCTCGATCAGTGGCTCATAACTTAGATGCACATTAGAATCTCAAGGAGAAATATCATAAAATTGTAATGCCTGGGCTCCATCCCTAGAGATTCTCATTTAGTCAGGGCTGAGGCATCAGCACGGGTTTTTAGAGGCTCCCCGAGTGATTTCGGAGTGCGGTCAGGTTGGGAACTCTTGATCTAGAGTGAGAGGTGTTAACACTGAAGCTGGAAGGTGAAGGCTGATGAGCACTGGAGAAGCAGTCAGGAGGAGGACGGTGCAGATAGGACTGCTCTAGCGGATGGGAGGCTGGTCTGGAGCAGCACTTCTCCAACTCTAATATGCACACTCATCTCTTGGGGTCTTGTCAAAGTGAGGATTATGATTCAGTAAGTCTGGGTGGCTCCTGAGAGTCTGCATTTCTATCAAGCTCCCAGATGATGCCCATGCTGCTGATCCAGAGGCCATATTTGACTGGCAAGGATCTAGATGATCTTGAAGATCCCTTCTGATCCTAAGATTCTATGATTCTCTGAATTGAGACCAACAGGACCAGCAGAGAGATTTTTCCAGACAGGGAACCTGAAGGCTTGAACCACAGGACACTGTATTTTCCTAGCCCTGAAATGATGATGAACAAATTTGCCATGGGGCAAAATTCCCTCCTTGTACAGTCAGAGGAGTCAGGTTGCTATGGACCCAGTCAAGAAGCAGCTGTGCTAAGGAAGCATTTCAGAGGTCAGAGGGAATCAAGGAGCCTACTCACATGCTCTCCTGAGTAGACCTGGAATAAGCTTGGAAATCCAGGCATCAGAGTAAGGTACAAAAAGGTAGGAACAAGACTGGGGCGCCTTGGTGGCTCAGTCAGTTAAGCGCCTGACATCAGCTCAGGTCATGATTTCGTGGTCCGTGAGTTTGAGCCCTGTGTTGGGCTCTGTGCTGACAGCTGAGAGCCTGGAGCCTGCTTCGGATTCTGTGTCTCCCTCTCTCTCTGCCCCTCCCCTGCTCACGCTCTATCTCTCAAAAATAAACATTAAAAATATTTTTAAAATGTGAAGACATATTTGGACAGAAGAACTAAAGATAAATGAAGTAAATGCACATAAAGGATAATCATACTAGCTTTAAGTGAATTGATACAATAGCAGGTGGGATGATCTATTTTTTTTTAATCTTTTAAAATTTTATTTTAGAGAAGGAGAGAGTGCATGAGCAGGGATGAGGGGCAGAGGGAGAGAGAGAGAGAGAGAGAGAATCTCAAGCAAGGTCCATACTCAGCACGGGGCCTGATGCAGAACTCGATCCCACAACCCTGGGAGCACAACCTGAGCCAAAATCAAGAATTGGACACTCAACCAACTGAGCCACCCAGGCACCCCAGGATGATCTCTTCTGCAGCAATTTAAAAATCTTGCAGGGATTCAATAAAATATGTTTTTAATTTTGATGTTATTCTTGATCAAATATTCTGTCTAAAAGGAGTACTACCTTTTGGGGTTTTGGTTTTCTGAAGAAATTTTTTAACTGTGCTGAGACCATGACCACAACCCATCATAGGACAGAGATGAGGATGTAAACTGCAACTGGAAAAGAAATAAAATCTAGAGCTAGAAAGAGTATTTTCACAGAACTTCTGAAGTCAGCGATTTTACAAAACACCAAAAGCCTATCCACACAATGAACGTGACAACTTTCAAAGTCCTCCAGGATTCCCAAGAGTGATCTAGTGCAGTGGTTTTTTAAAATGGTATGGGGGGGGGGGGTCCGTGGATGGGGTCTCTGAGACCTTTTCAGGGAGTCTGTCAGTTAAAACTATCCTGATAATGGTAGTAAGATGTCATTTTGCCTTTTTGACTTACATGAGTCATGAATATCTGCTGGAGATTTCCAGAGGCTGTGTGTCATGTCATGTCACAGCAGACTGAATACAGAAGCCGGTGGAGAACTCAGCTCTTTTCTACTAAACCTGACATTAAAGAGATGTGCAGAAATGGGAAATGATGTCATTCTCACTAATGTTTTTATTTTGAAAAATATATTATTTTTTATTATTTTTTATTAAAATATTTTTTATTAAAATATATTAGTTTTTTTATTTTTTATTAAAATAAAATAATTAAAAATTTTTATTAAATTATTTTTTATTAAAATATATTAGTTAGGGCGCCTGGGTGGCTCAGTCAGTTGAGTGTCTGACCCTTGATCTCGGCTCAGGTCATGATCTCACAGTTGGTGAGTTTGAGCCCTGCATCAGGCTCTGCACTGACAGTGCTTTGGGATTCTCTCTTTCCCTCTCTCTCTGCCCTTCCCCACTGTGCTCTCTCTTTCAAAATAAATAATAAGCATTTAAAATAAATAAGTAAATATATATATATATGATTTACATGAACATATATAATGGGTTTAATTATTTTTAAAAATATTTTAAAAATTTCTTAGTTTTAGTTTTTACGACAGTAAATATTGACAGAGACAACCCATGTAAACAAAAACTCTTTGGTGTCCTCAATAATATTTAATAGTATAAAAGGGTCCTGAGCTAAAAAAAAAGCTTTGAACTGTTAGTCTAGGTCCTTGTTCTCAAAATGTGGTCCATGGACCGACAGCATTGGCCTTGTTTTCAAAGTGTGGTTCACAGACCAAAATCTTGGTGCCTCCTCAGACCTATTGAATCGGAACCTGCATTTTTGCAAGGTCTCCAAGTGATTCGTGTACACAGTTAGGTTGAAAAGCATTGGACTATAGCCTTTCTTTATTCAGTCAACCCTAATCTTGATACAGCACAGTGATGAAAAATGTGGACTCTTGGAATTCCATCTTCACTACACCCTAGTTGGGTGAAGTTAGGCAAACTACATAGCATCTTCATGCCTCAGTTGCCTCATCTGTAAAATGGGGGAAATAATAATACCCAGCTCACAGAGTTGTTACGGAGATAAATGAACTAATATATGCAAATGTGTAGAATGATGCCTGGCCTAGAATAAGCATTCAGTAAATACTGAGAGCTTAGTAAATTTTCATAGTTTTAGTTGCTATCCCTACTTCAGGAAGTGTAAAGATCAGTGGGAAGACAGAGATCCAAGCAACTGCCATACAGTGAAGCTGTCAGAGGACTCCTTGTGTGTTCAAAAAGGCAGAGGGAGCCTGGGGCCTGCCCTAGGAAGCCATGGATTTTATTCCGAAACTCCAAGGATAATGGGTCTTTCCAAATGGCCAAGTATGGAGAAGGCATACTCCATAGTTTCTAGAAAGAGCAAGGGAAAGGCAGAGAAACTAGGGAGAGTGTGACACAAGTGAGGAACTACTGTTCTCCTTGCCACAAGCCTTTGAGTTCCACAGATGAGAAAACGGAGGTACAGAGAGGTTAAGTAACTGGCCCAAGGTCACCAAGCTAATAAAAGAAGCAGTCAGGGGGCGCCTGGGTGGCGCAGTCGGTTAAGCGTCCGACTTCAGCCAGGTCACGATCTCGCGGTCCGGGAGTTCGAGCCCCGCGTCAGGCTCTGGGCTGATGGCTCAGAGCCTGGAGCCTGTCTCCGATTCTGTGTCTCCCTCTCTCTCTGCCCCTCCCCCGTTCATGCTCTGTCTCTCTTTGTCCCAAAAATAAATAAATGTTGAAAAAAAAATTAAAAAAAAAAAAAAAGCAGTCAGGATCCAAACAAAGGCAGGTGGGCTCCCAAGCCCATGTATTTTCCACTATGTGAAACAGCCTCTGTCCATAATGCCAATACTCAGAGATTTTTGAAATTTGTTCTATGGCTAATAAGTGACATACATATGTTTGCAAATGTTCCAGGTTCTCTATTCGGTGGGGTATTGGGTTCTATATGCCTCCATAAATCAAATCTATTTGCTGTACTGTTCAAATCTGGATGGAGTCCATTCACAAAAGGTTTGTTTGCCAGACAAAGGAATCCAGATACCATCCTGTAAATCATGACGGAGCCTTGCAGACTTGTTATGGGAGGGTGGAAATCTAATCTCAAGATTCTAAAGATCGGTCCATTGGATGTTGTGGCAGATTACATTCATGCAAAGTGATACCATGATGAAGATCTTCTAAAAAGGCAAGAAAAAAAAATACCTCAAAGAGCATGGGACATAAGCTAGATCCTACTAAAAGTGCACCAATGTTCACAAGTGGAGGTCTTCACCTACATGCACGGGTTGGGCATTGTTCTCAAAGGAGAGCCGAACCAAGGAGGGCTCTTTGTTAAACTCTACTTGGGGATTTGGGATTTAAATTTATCCTTAGGTCATGAGACCTCTGACCAGGAGGTGTATATGTTTTAATCAACAGAAAAATCAGTCTAAAAACTATGTTGGATTTTGGGAAGTCATCAAAATGGGCCATCTGAGCAGGTTCCTGCCTCCTTTCCCATGGAGTTGTAAACAAACAAGTTGTAGAAAGCCCCAGCAAATACTTGTGCCTGCCGCCCCACACCCTTCACCCATCAGAGCAAAGTGAAGGGGACCTTCCCTCAAATAAGTTCCATTGGTGGCCAGCCAGAGGGAGGGGGCTTCCTTTCTGCCCCTAAAGGGGCAGATGCCCATCCACATAAGAAGGGGGCAAATCAACACATGTGGGTAATTAAAGGAAGGGGAAAAATCCATATTAAAGGCAAAACTATAGGGACAGTAAAAAGATTAGTGGTTGCTAGGGGCTGTGGTGGGTGGAGGGATTGCCTACAAGGGGTATGATATATTTTGTGGGGATGATAAAACTGCTTTATATATTGACTGTGGTTACCCAAGTGTATGTTTGTCAACTTTTCTAGAACAGTATACTATATGTAAATTATACCTCAATTAGCCTGACTTTTTAAAAATTGCGTATTACTTCTCTTCTATTTTTAATTTGTTCTCTCTGTATTTCCTTAACATTCTTTCATAGCTATTTCCTGAGTGCTCAGTATTTGCCTGATACAAAGCTAAACGTTTAATATCATGTCGAACCATTTCAAATTGCAATTCCCATAGGCCAAAAGATAGTCAAATATCAGCTATTTCATGCGCTTTAACTTAATATTTACCACAACCCTAGTACCATTATTATCTTCATTTTGAGGTACAGAATGAGGCTCAGGGTGGTTAAGCAATTTTCCCCAAAACACAGTGAGGAGTGAAGCCACTTCCAAAAAATATATATAATTAATGCAGCAAAGTGGTAAAACACTGAGATTCCCAAGGAAGAAAGAAGACCCTCCCATAATACCATCAACCAAAGTGATAACATCTTGGTGTATTATCATCAAATATTTTCCTAAGCGTTCAATAAAAACTATTCTGATGCTTTTTTTAATAAACGAAGAAAAGAAATACAGACATTGAATAACTACAGGAGAGGTTATAAATGAAGATTTTTGTCTTATTTCAGCTTGCCAGGCATTCTGATAATTGAAAAACAGTTTAATGCTATTTTCCGCACTAACAGTTTTAATTTTTCCAATTCATCTTCTCCTCTCCTCACTTTCTACCCCTTAATGGTGGAGTCGACATCACATATTTAAGATGGCTATTGATAATTATCACGAGTTTCCAATGCAATGGTAGCACTTAGAAAGAGCCTAAGAATACAGGGGTCCATGTAACTAATTACCACACGAATTTATCTCAAGGGCCTCCTTATCTCCTCCCTCCTGTGAGTCATTGATAACTTGCCGGCTCCAGATGAATTCACTGTGTCAGAAATAGAGAAAGAGCATTGTAGAGTTCATTCCAGCTGCCAGAGAGGCTCAATAAGCCCCCAAGAAGCTTTTGAAAAATCAAAAAACTCTTAAAAAGGTCTTTAAAAGTAGTTTTTCACGTTTGGCCCAACAGAGTGATAATGCTTCTTTAAAGATAGTGGGCATATGAGCCAATCAATACACTATTAAGACACTGGCAGCACTGAGATAGGATTACACGGTGAAGAAATTGTGAAACCTTTAACTTTTCATTTTCAGCAAGAAGAATTGAGGGAAGTGGCTTTTTAAAATTTATTTTTATCTGAATAGCCTTAGGTAATACAATTTTTCATTTTAGATCAGGAAGTTCACCCTCAGTCCACATACAACCGAAGGCTCGAGTTAACTTTATATCTTTTTTATAGCATGACTTTATCCCCAGGTCTGGTCCAGCTTCCTGGTTTGGTGGGAAAACACAACTCCTTAACTCATAAAGACTTTTTCCAATGACTGCCCTTATTCCATTATTGAAACTATAGGAGCTTAACCAGATAAACTTACAAAGGAATCTGGCTGCACTTACACGTTAACTTGAGGTCTGAAACACTTTCTAAATAGAAGTCGGTGGTCTGTAAGAGATTTTTTAAGGCTGGAAGGATCTGTAGAAGTCATTGTATTCCACCCCCAAATTCACAGATAACGAAATGGAGACCCAGAGGCGTTGACTTAAGACCACACAAATGGATGGATAATATTGGAGTTCAAAATCATCCTAAAACCTTGGCCCTTTCTACTCTATGTGTATCTTAGTATCACTTTAGGGAGCTTAAAAAACTCTGATGCGCAAGCTACACCTCAAAATAAGTCAATTACAAGCTCTTGAGTGGGACTCAGGCATCAGTGGTTTTTTTGTTTTGTTTTGTTTTAAATTTTTTTTTTAACGTTTTATTTATTTTTGAGACAGAGACAGACAGAGCATGAACGGGGGGAGGGGCAGAGAGAGAGGGAGACACAGAATCGGAAGCAGGGGCGCCTGGGTGGCGCAGTCGGTTGAGCGTCCGACTTCAGCCAGGTCACGATCTCGCGGTCCGTGAGTTCGAGCCCCGCGTCAGGCTCTGGGCTGATGGCTCAGAGCTTGGAGCCTGTTTCCGATTCTGTGTCTCCCTCTCTCTCTGCCCCTCCCCCCGTTCATGCTCTGTCTCTCTCTGTCCCAAAAAAATAAATAAACGTTGAAAAAAAAAATTTAAAAAAAAAGAATCGGAAGCAGGCTCCAAGCTCTGAGCCATCAGCCCAGAGCCCGACACGGGGCTCGAACTCACGGACCGCGAGATCGTGACCTGAGCTAAAGTCCGCCGCTTAACCGACTGAGCCACCCAGGCGCCCCGCATCAGTGTTTTTTAAACTTTTGGGGAGACCATGATGTTTACTTCCAAGTACAGAGAACCACTGGGTTGAGCTTCTTGCTATTTTGAGTATTCACTTTTACAAAGGCAACTATCAACATTACTAGAAGCATTTGACATGCATGATTTTGAACATACTCCAGGTCAGATCTTGTCCTTCAATTTTAATGACATGTGGAAGTCATTAGTACTATTTCAAAAATATCTTTGGCTCCTTGTCTTCCAAGTACTCAGTAGGATGACACATCCTGGCCCCTTGTGATTGAGTGGGGCATGTGACCAATGCTGGTCAATGAGTTGAGAACAAACATTTCTTTGGGCCTGAGTACTTAATTCCTGGTCCAAGCCCTTCCAAGGCTCTCAGTCTGTCTGTCACAATAACTAACCATGATCCACAGAGTGGCGACTCTGTAATCCTGGTCCCAGAGTGAGGTCAACACTCACAATGGATATGTCGCATGGATGAAAAATAGATCCTGTTTTTTGTTTTTTTAAGCCACTGAGATTTTGAGGTTCTCTGTTACCACAGGATAACCTAACCCATCTTGAAAGATTCACCATAGAATCTTAAGATTAGTATTACATGAGGGGCACCTGGGTGGCTCAGTCGGTTGAGCGTCCGACTTCGGCTCAGGTCATGATCTCGCGGTCTTTGAGTTGGAGCCCTGCGTCAGGCTCTGTGCTGACAGCTCAGAGCCTGGAGCCTGCTTCCGATTCTGTGTCTCCCTCTATCTCTGCCCCTCTCCCACACATGCTCTGTCTCTCTCTGCCTCTCAAAAATAAAGAAAACTAATTTAAAAAATGAAAAAAAAAGATTAGTATTATATGAAAAATTATTTTTAAAAGAGAAACATGTTTTCTCTAAAATCAGTATTTAAGATTTCATTGTTTTCCCCTTTCTACTAAGAATGGATCTTAAATACTTAATCTCAAACTCAAATTTTTGAAAAGTCTTGTCTTGTTCCCAACATTCACCGTGTTATTTTCATGTATCATCAAAAGTCAGCTAAAAGAATCACATACAAGATCCCCAGATATTCAGAAATGAGAACATTTCTTTAGGAGACTTAAGTCTTTTCAACACACACATGGGGATTTCTTCTAACATTACTGCTGTTGTAATATTTACCAGCGGACTGACACCTGAACCTATGTTTGTCTTTTTATACTCTTGAGTTGTTGTTTAAAGTTGTTTAGAATTTTTAAAGTCTCCAATGGGGTCAGTCATTTGCTGTTAAAATCCATATGGTTATATGACTTATGACCCAAGTTATTGGCCAGACCATCACTCTGGGGTCTGGAGACATGACCTCTAACTTACTTCTTGAGCTCAAATCTTAATGTTGTTATTCCTGAATATAATATCTGTCCCCTTCTTCTTCTTCCCTATAAATTTTGGTAATAACAGAGGTCAACTGGAGCCCATGTATATGACTGCCTCAGAGGAAAGGCTACAACTCAACCTACAGGTGGAAGAGGCAAAATGCACCAGCACCAAATACGGGCTTAATCCAGCCAAGATGATATCACGGGATGGGGAGAAATAAATAATGGGTAACTGAGGGTCAGAGCCATGGGTATAAGAGGCTAGGAAAAGGCTGGGGAGACACCACACGAGGTCTAATAACCCCTAGCCAATTAATAATAAATTCACTTCGCATGCAGGCAAACACAACTGACAGGACAATCCAGCACTGTAAGGGTGAAGTGGAGTGAATTTGTTGACCTAGTAATGAGCTTTTCCTCTTCTAACATGTGTAAGTCTATGACTAGCACTGGAGCCTTGTTACGCTGTAGTACCATTATAGACTTCTAAGTCAGGGTGGTCCTTCAAAGGCTTCTTGGACCCTGCAGGGTCTCATTTTATGTAGTTGATGAAACAGATCCATTTTCAACATTTACTTTCATTCCTTTGATTCCTCTGGGAAATTTCTCCACACCTCCAATAGCCAATCCTGCAACTTAGTGATGGTTCCACAACTTCAAGAATAAAAAATGTGAAGAATAGAGGTGAAGTTAGTTTGGAAGACAATCAAGAACTTTCTAAGCATGCTTTTTTTTTTCTGAAAAGGGAATACATTTCTACTGACTGAAAGTTAAAATCTGCAATTTGCTCCAAAAATATGATCAGAGTAGTAGCCTCGACTATGGTCTAGAGGAGAGACTACACATTTGGAAACGAAGGTTTCAGATTCAAGTCTCACCCTCTCTTTCACCAATTCTGCAATTGTGAGAAAATTAGATATACTTTCAGACCTTAGGCTTTTTATTCTGTAAAATGGGATAATAATAAACTTGCTCTGTCTCAGCTATGGCATTGGGATCCATTTGTATGATATACTTTTCAAACTCTGGGCTTCATATTGTTATTGATATAAGAGTATCTGAAGGTTTAATCATAATCATTCATGAAAATGGGTTTTGAGAAGCAATAAAAGAAGATGTTACGATGATTGCTATTTATTTTTAAAATTCCAAAACTGGCAAAGTTCTGGAAATGTACTAAATACTCTGAGGCTATTATTGCCCTGGTAGGACAGGCACATTTCAGGGGTGTCCTTTAGCAGTTAATAAGCAGTCCCTATTTCAGAGGCAGCTGCTGTAAGCACTGCAGCTATCTTTATCCCTGATCCATACCAGAGGTTTTGCTAAGTAGCAAAATATATATTAGCAATGGGTTTTTGTTGTCAAAAATAGCAGTGCTTAATATATGTGGATTGGCTGGTGCGGTGCTCAGAAAACCTGTTTTGTAAAGGGTCATATGGTCAATTATTTTTGGCTTTGCAGGTAAACGGCCTCTGCCACAATCACTCAACTCTGACATTATAGCACAAAATCAGCCATAGACAATATGTAAATGAATTCTCATGATTGTGTTCCAATAAAACTTTACATATAGGCACCAACCAGATTTGGCCTGTACACCATAGTTTGTCAACCGCCAAGCTAGAATAGTGTAGAAACACTCTCCTTGAGTGGAGAGAGTTTAAGAATAAAAATCTTTTCAGATATTAAAATGTTTCCCCAAGTTGAGTTCTAAAATAGTCCTAAGGGGCGTCTGAGTGGCTCAATCAGTTGGGTGTCGGACTTTTGGTTTTGGCTCAGGTCATGACCGTGTGGTTCGTGAGTTTGAGCCCCGCATTGGGCTCTGCACTGACAGTGTGGAACCTGCTTGGGATTCTCTCTTACCCCTTTCTCTCTGTCCCTACCCCACGTGCACGTGCTCTCTCTCTCTCAAAATAAATGTAAAAAAAAATGTAAATAGTTCTGAATCCACTGCTGTCATGGAGGACTCTGGTTACCTGGTGGCAACTACAAGGTTAACTGACCCCTGCCTGTGGGATGTTATGGCATTTGCCCCAAAGGTGCCATTTAAATGGGGAACAACTGGAGCATTTAAAAGGGCAAAGACCTCAAGTCACTGACTGAGTTGCATGCTTTCACACCTGCTTGTCAATAACTGTATAGCAGCAAAATTCGTCAGAGTCTTGCTTGTGTTACTTGTAGCACGACGCCGGGCTTGGAGATCTGTAGTCCTTACCTACCTCTGACTATGGATACACATCCAACATGGATAGCAAGAACCTGAAAACTCTATGCTGCCAAATTGGTTTCGGCCAGTTCGGGGCAAAAGTAGACACCAGAAGGGAGACAGTATCACCAATTCAGGAAAAGAAGAACTGAAATTAGAGAAAAGGCAAAGGGCGAGCAAAACAGCCCTGCTCCGTGAGGTCATAACAGCACAGCCTTCTGTGTCATGGGGAACCCAGTCCTTCGGAGTCAAAGATGGCATTATCTCTGCAGGTCTTTGCGGCTGGAGAGACCACCCCCAGATTTAACAGCCCTTTCAACTCAGGGGAAGACAGTTCTTTGACTCCGGGCAGCAATTACTTTTACAAAGCTTGTTATTGTTGGCAAATTCGCTGCTTCGAATTGTGGTATGTGCTTAGAAAGATCTCCTTCTTTCCAGCGGCTGGTCACCAGGCAGAATTTCCAACAACCCTTTTATAGGGATTGTAAGGATTAAGTGCAACAAGGTATGTAAGGCCTGGCCTTTAGTAAGCACTCTATAAATGTGAGGTGTTTATTATCATCTCCCAAATGTAATTGGCTTCTGTCCCACAGAGACCTTGGACTTTTTTTTTTTTAAGTCCCTGCTCTTTCCCTTGTGATTTGGTTCACAGAATTCTACAATTTTAAGACAGAAAAGGACATCCAAGACTGTCTAACCCAATTTCCTCATTTAGTTTTGAAAACCTGATCCCTGATTGGTGACAAAGTGTGAGGAATTTCCTTCTTATCTATCTTCTTCCATATGGAGACATAAACCACATTAATGCTTAAAGCAGGCTTTAGAATTATGTAGCCAACAAAAGGGAACTAGAGTGCATTAATCTATTTCAACCAGAACGTGGGTCAAAAAATAGTTAAAAACTACAGAAAAATAGAATATGGGGTAACTTTGTTAATAGTTCAAATCACTGTAATATAAATATTTCAAATAAAAATATTTCAAATTTCAAATAAATATTTCAAATAAAAAAATTACTCTTTCCTTCCTCCTCTAGGATTGGGGAGCCCAACTATTCCATGAAATAATTTTGGAAAACATCCTGGAAAGTTTATTCATTCCTTCAATCAAATCGACAAATTTTCATAAAATACTTACATGGTTAGGTTTCCCTTATAATGTTAGGACTAATAATTATAAAGGTAGAACTCCTAAAACTTTATCTCCAGCCATAATCAGCCTCTCTCTTTGCATTGCCATTTCCTTCCCCAGTTAGGTAGAGATGACCTGAACTTCATTCATTCGATGAGTGTTCTTTGGGCACCTATTCTGGGTCAGTCATAATTCTGGGCATCGGGGACACAGTAGTGAACAGGACAGACATAGCCGCTGCTCTCATGGAGTTGATGTTCTGATGAACTTTCTATAGTGAGTAGTCCTTCATGCTTACACATGTCAAAACCTAAATTCATTCGGATTCCACTGACAGTTGTTAAGTTTATAGTGTTTACCAGGCATTTTCACATGCGTCCTCTCTTTCTCCCTTACAACAATGCTGTAAAGTAAGCTGTTCTATCCTAATTTGTCCAAAGTGACACAGCTCTAGTAAGGGGTAGAGCCAGAGCTCAAACACAGGTCTTCTAACTCCAGGCCCCATGAGGTCAGTCTCCCTCTTCCTCCACATTCGTACATTGATCTTCTCCAGGTAGCTGCCCTTCCCCAACTTGTGCATTTCCTGGCACCTTCAGCCAGGCTGTCCTTAATTCTAAATGTCACCAGCCTACCCCTCTCACTCTTCTCTTACCTCCTCCTCCCCCAAGCCCCACCATCTCTGCATCTTGTAAATTTGCTATCTTCAGGTCTAGGCTTTGTATCTATTTAGCGCTTCAGCTCAGTCCAAAGAGGCCAAACAAGTTGCTGGCTCCTTGTATCATGGGAATTCTTTGGGAGAAGTTTCCCTAGTGGAGGAGTCTAACACCAGTCATTGCAAAGACATTATTATATAACCATACTCCTTCACGGTATCTCTCAGATTAAAAATGCCCCTATCATGGGGCACCTGGGTGGCACAGTCAGTTAAGCATTTGACTTTGGCTCAGGTCATGATCTCACCGTTTGTGGGTTCCAGCCCTGCGTCACGCTCTGTGCTGATGGCTCAGAGCCTGGAGCCTGCTTCAGATTCTGTGTCTCCCTCACTCTCTGCCCTTTGCCCACTTGCACTTTCTCTCTCTCTCTCTCTCCGTCTCAAAAATAAATAAACATTAAAAAAAAATTTTTAATGCCCCTATCTTCTGCTCCTAGGTGTAATAGGTCAACTTATAAGATATCAGAAAGCTTATTGTATATAAGTTCAGCTTAAACTCACCTTTCATGAATAATTGAGATAAAAGGCTTATGTAGTTCCCTATTAGGGTTATCAGAAATTTCTAACCGCCCTATCTCGCTTCTGTGACCTTGCCTGCTTGCTAAATAGATAACTTAGGATGCAAAACGCTCCCTCACCCCCTCTACCAAGATCTGGCCTAGGCAAGACCAACATGTAAAAAGTCATGTACTCACTGCCCTACGGCATCTCAGGTATCTAACTATGATTGGTCATTTTAAACCCTCTTAGGACAAAGAACTTTAAATTGATAGGTTCCCACCAAAACTAACGTCTGTGTGTCACAATATAATTGGCTACCATGAAATGCTGTAAATTGTAATTGGTTAACCAAATAATGACGTATTCTGACTTGCTAAAATCCACATAAGCTCACTGCTACCTTTGTTCGGGGCCATTCTCTGCACTTTTCTCCATAAGATCAGGAGATCAGGTTTGGCCCGGCTGTGAATAAAATCTTGCCTCACTTCTATTCGGCATCTGGTGGTTTTTTCGACAGCACCCTGTTTCACTTGGTATTTGGTTAACAGACACTCTCACATGCACAAATGGCATTATTGGGCAAATCTACTCACTGGAACATCGTAATAGCAAAAGACTGAAAACCACTTAAATGTCCATTAATAGGGACTAGTTGAATAGAACACAGTGCATTGGTAAAATGAGATAACAGAGAAAATGGAGGAAGTTCCTTAAGTATTAATATAGAAAGATCTTCTATAGAGTGTTAAGTTAAAAAAAAAGTTTCAAAGAAGTATTTATAGTATAATATATTTGTGTGGAAAATGAATATATACATGTTTCTTTAAATATACGTAGAATACTTTTGAAATGATATATGGCTGACTCTTAAACAACTCAGGTTCATGTCCACTTACACATGGATCTGTTTTTTCAATAACTACAGTACAGTAAATGTATCTTCTTTATAATTTTCTTTTTTTTATTAATTTTTTAAAAATGTCTATTTTTGAGAGAGACAGAGACAGAGACAGAGCACAAGCTGGGGAGGGGCAGAGAGAGAAGGAGACACAGAATCTGAGGCAGACTCTAGGCTCTGTGCTGTCAGTACAGAGCCTGACATAGGGCTCGAACCCATGAATGTTGAGATCATGACCTGAGCCAAAGTCAGACACTTAACCAACTGAGCTACCCAGGGGCCCCATCTTCTTTATAATTTTCTTAATAACAATTTCTTTTCTCTAGCTGACCATATTATAAAAATACAGTATATAATACATATTTCATACAAAATATGTGTTATCTACTGTTTATGTTATCAGTAAGGCTCCTGGTCACTGTAGACTATTAGTAGTTGGGTTTTTGGAGTCACAGTTATATGTGGATTTTTGACTCCATGGCTTCTGGGGAGGTCAGCCCCTAACCCTGTTGTCATTCAAGGGACAACCTTATAGGAATAAGTAACAGTGGTGACTTCTAGAGAAGGAAACTAAGTTTCTGGAAAGTAAGAGAGAAAGACAGACTTGCTATTTTTCACTAAATGATCTTTTACATTGTTTGGACATTAAATGCATTATAAAATTAAATCGGGGCACCTGGGTGGCTCAGTCGGTTAAGCGTCCAACTTGGGCTCAGGTCATGATCTTGCGGTTCGTGAGTTTGATCTCCACGTTGGCTCTGTGCTGACAGCTTGGAGCCTGGAGCCTGTTTCAGATTCTGTGTCTCCCTCTCTGTCTGCCCCTCCCTGTCTTGTGCTCTGTCTCTTTCTCAAAAATAAATAAATGTTAAAAAAAATTTTTTAAATAAATTAAATCATTTAAAAAATGTAAAAGCGATATGCCCCAAGCATATTTGTGTAGCTCAAAAACAAAGCCAATTTTAAGAGCATTAGATGCTTCCCTGAAGCTCAAGTATTGGTACCTAGGAACGCTCCTTAAGGTGTCTTGTCTGCCCAGATGCCTCCCAAAAGGCTAAAAGTCAAACAATATCAGTGCATTAGCTCCTGATAAGTAGATTGAGATTTAAAAAGAATTGCATATGTTAAAGATGTGATTTGAATTTGAATTTCCATAGCCATCAACCTCATTAGGCTTACAAACCCATTGCTCTCCAATAATGTACAAGTGAATACTTAGAACATCATTAGGAGCCCATTAAAACAGAACCACAGAAAAATATTTTTCTGTTAAGCAAATCAGGAAAAGCAAAGGGGGGAAAAAGGCCATTTACAGCTGAACTTCTAACCAGAAGCATATGCTTGGCCACCAGGAATCAATCTCCTAAGCCGTTTAATTACCAAATCTGATGACCACATCAGAATTTCTTTTTGTTTTAAAACCGGCTTAAAAAATAAATACGTATGTTTTAGATGCCACGGCTTCTGCATTGAAAGAACTATCAATCTGAAAAAGAAAATGACAGAGTGTTTTGTGGCTCGCTGCTTTAAGTCTCCTGGGTAAAAGAGCTGGTTAGCAGTCTTTTCACACAAGCGTGATGTATATGGGCAGACACGACTCCATGTTTTTTGTATGGACAACCACCAGTCCCATCGTGCCCCTTCCCAGGCTGGACTTGGATACAGCCAGAGGAGAACTCCATCTAAGAATGCTGGGAAACGAGGTTTAATGCGAATTGGTGGGAGAGTGGGAGAAGGAGGAGGGGAAGGGGTGGGTTCTGCTCCAAGCAGTCATTCAGGACCACAGGGTCCTTCTATCTTGCGACCCCATCACCCCCTAAGCAGAGACTCAAACGTTTCTGTGTGATGGAACCCACTTGGCAATCTGGTGACGCTTAAGGACTGCTCCCACCTCACTGCCAAGGAGCGTGGGACAGGCAGGCCCACTGTGTGCCCCGGAGGAAAAGGGCAATGATTTGGTGAAGAATGACACAACCTGTGCAGGGCTGTTTTGAAGACCGAATCTGAAGTTTTTACCTTATTTTCACAATGGGGGGAAATATGTGCTTTTTGGTCACTGACTCTTTTGCATTCTGAATGTTTAGTAATTCCCTCTATTGTGGACAGAGCATGATTCTGACCTCAGGGATATTTGTGCATACAGCAGGGCCAAGACTTAAGAATGGCCATCTGCCCTGGGCATTAGGATTTCAGTTCCCACTTAGCCCGCATTAAACGTCAGAGACTTCATGGGGTGCCTGGGTGACTCAGTCAGTTAAGCGTCCGACTCTTGGTTTCAGCTCAGGTCATGAATGATCTCGTGGTTCTGGCTCTGTGCCCACAGTGCAGAACCTGCTTGGGATTCTCTGTTTCCCTCTCTCTCTCTGCCCCTCTCCCCCCTCCCCAGCTCTCTATCTCTCTCTCTCAAAAAACAAAACAAAACAAAACAACCAAATTAATTAATTAAGAAAAACTCGGGACCTTCATCCTATAGCAAATACACTTGCTCTGTTTCCTATAGACAGACCCTGTGTCTTGTCCCTTCTTGGCCCCCAGCGATTTTCCCTGTTCTCCTGTGTGCTGGAAGGCAGCAAATGATCCACATGTTTGTTTTTTACTATTTTTTTTTGTTTATTTATTTATTTTGAGAGGGACAGAGAGAGCATGAGTCGGGGAGGGGCAGAGAGAGGGGGGGAGAGAGGATCCCAAGCAGGCTCCACGCTGCCAGCGCAGGAGCCCAAGGCAGGGTTCGAACCCATGAAACCTGGAGATCATGACCTGAGCTGAAACCAAAAGTTGGATGCTTAACCGACCAAGCCACCCAGGCGCCCCTGCTTTTACTATTTCCAAAGGTGGTGCCTCTTCCATAACCTGACACATCATAAATGAGAAGAATTAACAAAGGAAAGAAACTGTAGTGAAGCCCTGCAGGGGGTGAGAGCCAGCTTCCCTGGGAATCACTAGCCTTCAGCCTCACACCCGCATCGGCATCGCATCGGAGCCATTCAAGTGCCTGCTCCCAGTGTCCCCACCCCCACCTCCCCACCCCCCGCGGAGGGCTGAGTTCTCATGTCCTGTGTGATGCACACACGCCACAAGTGACAGAGCGGCCTGTAGAAAAGCCACCTCATTCCATTCCCAGACCGAGAAAGGCCAAAAATTAGGAAACGTATGTGGTGGCGGCTACCCTTATTTATTGTCAGAAAGCATTGAATTCTCCACGCTACACTCTTCTGAAACGGTGTCGGCATCTGCCCTTACTAATGAGCCCCCTGACGTGGGCTTTCCGCTGGAGAGTAAAAGAAATCACGGCCTTCATGGCACAAACATTGATTGACAGGATTATTTACTCCATCGCAGTAGCATCCAGAATAATACAAAGAACGGGAGAGTTTGTTTTTTTTAACTCTTCTGGGAATTCAAATATCAGCTTATTTGGAATTCAAGAGGGCAAAACAAGTGAACTCCAGTGAAGTGTAAATAGATTTCAGTTAATTATGTATTTATTTACTTTATAAATCTATTATCTATATACTGTTGATTTCACTTAATTATCCTATTGCCTGTTGCTAAGTTCGTAGTCTAATTACCATTCCAATAACACTTTTTCAGAAAGTCTAGTGGAAGTATTTTCTTAATTCCGCATCCAGTAAGTGAGGTTTGCAGACAGGTAGCCTCATTTTCCCTGCAGTCATTAGAAACACGGCAGACTTCTATTTGAAACACGTATGAAGCACACACAACGAGCACACACACACAGTATACTGTGCCCAGTACAGCTCAGACTGTCCTGGGCCTGGTGGAACTTAGGTTAAGGTCAAATACCCACACCTTGAGTTTGAGGCCAGGCAAGGGACATGCACCCCTGGCTGTGTGTCCCCTGGGCTGGCCGTCTCCCTAAAGAGCAGGAAGCAATATGCAGAAACAGCCAATTCTCAATTACTCAGGGGCTCTCGTCGAGCTACTGGATTATCCAATACCTCCATATTGTTTTCTTTTCCCCTCATGAGGCTTACCCCTAGAAGGTGATGGTGCAATCTGCGATTTTACCTCTTTCCCAAAGTTTTGGAGGGGCAGATATAGCACACTGCTGAGGATGGGGGGGAGAGAGAGAACTGTTAGCTATTTATTAGGATCATTTTCACTGGAATTGGTTCATCATTATAGGCAGAAATCAAATGTTTCCCATATGTGCAAAGCAATTCCCAGTCCTCAAAGTACTTTCTTTCTCTCTCCGCCTCCTTTTCTCCCTCTCTCTTTCTTTCTCTGTTGGCCCACTTCCTTCCAAGATGGAGAGGTGCTAAAAACCAGCAATTTCAACGTCTTGTTTTCATTTACAGAGTATGTACGCTCTCTGATTTATCCTCACAAGAAGGTCCTTGTTTTTCTACTGAGGAAATTGAGCCTCAGAGAGGCTAAGGGACTTGTCCAAAGCCATACAGCTAATAAGCAGCTGAAGATGAGATTCAAAGACAGGTTTTGTGATTCAGATGCTGTCAGCTTCTGTCCACCAGAGCCATCCCACCTGAAATAGCATATTCTTCAATGGGAGCTGCTGGCTAAGGTTGAGGGGCCAGGCGTAGGTTAACGTTGAGGGAGAACTTTCTGCAGCAAGGGTAGGCTGACCTATAAACTATTTTCATTACATAGCATTCACCATCCATGGAGAGTCTGGAAATAATTCAGAGATGTGGAACTGAGACAAAATAACAAATGCAGAGGGTAAGTGTGTTGCTCCCTTTGGCTTGAGTGGAGCAAGGGAAGTCGAGGCAGAAACCTACACGGGGAACACATATTCTTCGGACTTGACAAAATCCTACTGCTAAAGAACACTGCCCCTTGACCTTTGCAAGTTTTGAGGGCCACCTTATTCCTGATCTTCCAACATTTGCAAACTTACAGTTGCTTATTTATGAAATCATGGGCTTTAAAAAATATCTGCAAGATGAAATGAAAATAATTAGATGGGATAATCTCAATTACCTAACACTGGGCTGGGCACATAGTTTGGGCTCATTATGACAGCTGCTACTATGGCCATTATCGTCACCGCTGTCATGGGTGTTAGAATAAGGCTGCTTTTCTCCTTATTATGAAATAGCCAAGCTATATTTCTTTACTTTGCCTCTCATACAACACATATAAACATTTTGTCTGAAATTGTATACCTTTTTATTAAAGATAAGCACAGTGACTCATGGTGATAACCAAGCCAACTTTCATACCAAATCCACTTTGATCTAGAATATGTTCTAATCCCAATGCTTAGACACTCCCACCAGGGTCGCTACTAAACATGTAACTGGATTATTAGAGAGGTATTATTACATAGCCAGATAGGGTCAATAAGCTATTTCAATTAACTATGCAAAATAGTATATTTCCTTTCCTCCCTCCTTCCTCTTTCCCCTTTTTGTCTCCCCCCAAGCATGATGGTTCACAGTACGTCACATTTATTTTTTTTTTTTAATTTTTTTCAATGTTTTATTTATTTTGGGGACAGAGAGAGACAGAGCATGAACGGGCGAGGGGCAGAGAGAGAGGGAGACACGGAATCGGAAACAGGCTCCAGGCTCTGAGCCATCAGCCCAGAGCCTGACGCGGGGCTCGAACCCACAGACCGCGAGATCGTGACCTGGCTGAAGTCGGACGCTTAACCGACTGCGCCACCCAGGCGCCCCCACAGTACGTCACATTTAAATACCTTGAAAGAGAAAACAGAAAGCATCTGTGAGCAGTAATCAGATTTGCACACAGTGGTTTGGTTGGTGTCTTGTTTCTCAATCCTGTCATCGTTTGATAATTGTTTTCCCCACTGGGATTTATGGGTGGAAAGCCCCTCCCCCCAAATCTTCCCCATGCCTGAATTTCCCCGGCTGGGGATTTGTACTGGGAACTGCCTTGTCTGTTTCCAGAACTCTCTTCAAAAAAGCAAAGAGTTCTGAGAAGGGTGACCAAGCCCTTACAGCTTGGGATAGAAAAGTTTATTGGATGCTTTCTTTTTTGACCTGAGTTATCCAAGCACTTTGAGGATGTTGAGCAAAGGGATGAGGAGGTGGAAGAAACAGTGAAGGATTTCTGAAGAGAAGCACTCTCTTCCTCACTGTTTGCCCAGGGCCAATCTTAGCTCTGAGTTCATTAACTCTGCAATGCAAACACCTTCCAGTAACGCCAGACCGAACCTCTGATCCTCCCGCAGACCAGCTGACTTCTACAAACAGGCTTTCCATAAGGATTATCAAAGAAACAAACAAGTGGGTTTACACCAAGTGACTCAAGCCAGGCTCTTTCATCTTCCCACACTGAATCCTGCAGCCTGTAGCCTCTGTGCACGCTCGCTCTGTGTCCACTCTGGTCAGACCCAAGGTCTCCCTGCTCCTATGAGAGACCAATCTTCCATTTGTCCTCTTCTCCTCAAGGACTTTGCTTCTGCGGCAATTTCTTTCCTCCTCCACCTTCGCTTTCCTCTATTCATTTATTCCCCATTTACCTAAAAGCATGTTAACTTCTCCCGGCTCTCCTGTGTCAGTGTCCTCTCCTTCTTAGCCTCCTTTCCCCTCCAACAGTTCTACAAACAGAGATTGCCCAGGGCTTTGCCTACTCACTTCATTTTCCTAACTGCCCCTCTCCCTGACCTCATCCAGCACCAAGGCCTTAAGCAGCATCAGTATGATGCTGCTGCTCATGTTTCCATTTCCAGCCTAGACCTATCTCCTCAACCCCACCCTTCCCCTTCTTTGGACTTGATATATCTGTGTGGGTGACTAATGGGCTCTGGTAAGAGAACTGTTGATATCTGCATCCCCCAGCCCAAAGTTACTCCTCTCGCCATCTTAACCATCTCGTAAACACTCTATTTTCCAATCAGGAAACCCAGGAAAAAAGCTAAGAGAACACTTTTTCTCCCCATGACAAATCCAACAGGAGATTCTATCACCTCTCCCTCCAAAGTGCCTCTCAAATCCATTCAGTTACCTCTATCTCCACTATTGCTTCTTTGTCCACACCATAATCGTGTTTTCCCTAAATTCACCTCTTACAGGCTTCCAGATTCCATATTTACCTATACAACCCATGTTTCATGATGTCAGAATTATCTTTATAAAATATAAATAGTGCCATACCTTTTCTTTTCTTAAAACCCCCAAACAGTTTCCCATTGTACTTAGAATAAAAATCAAAGCTCTTTATCATGATAGCCATGGCTGCCATTAAAAAAAAAAAATCTAAATGGACATAAATGAAAAACTCCTAAGCTCACCAGCACAGGTGTAGGTAATAAGAGATTATTTCCATAATAGAGCATAAGAGAGCAAAAATTTCCTGTCCCTTAACCCGGTCATTACACCTAGGTGACACAGCTTTCTAAATCAGAGTGATCACCTCATGTTATACTTCGGCTTCCTCACAATGTGGAGGCTGGGCTCCTAGTGTTAAGGATACTGGGAGGTGGGAACACTAAGTACAAGTGCATTCTTTTTATGACCTAGCCTTGGAAGCCACAAAGTATCATCTCTACCATACTCTGTGGGTCAGAGCAGTGACAAATTTCTGTCCAGATTCAATAGGAGGAAACACAGAGACCACCTCCCAGTGATGGAAGTGACAGTCACATAGGTCATGTGAAGAATATGTGGGATGTGATATGCAGATGAGTGTGGCCATTTCTGGAAAGACCATCTGCTACTCATGTGGTCATGGTTGTGATATTACATTGCTTGGTCAAGATTCAATAAAATTGTCCCTAGTTCATATCTTGGGAGTAAGCAGATGATAAATTCTACAGTATTACACAAAGACTTGTAGGTGGTCTGCCTCCCAAATTTGAGAACTACTGGGGTCACCCAGCTGTTTCAGTTTGTAACTGATGGACCAAAGGACTAAAGAGATGATTATGATCGCCTGCTGGGAGATTGCCTGAAGCACAGCTATTACCAATCTCATTCCTATTCTGCCTGGCTTTAGAGGCCATTCTAGAGCAGGTGGAATTGGACACTGATACTAAATGATGGAAGAGACTGGGCAAGTACTCAGGTGCCGTTGACATGTGGGATGGACTTTGGGAAAGTTTGGGGTCACTTGGGTTTCCCCTTGATGTGGACCCTGAAGAGTTGTGTCTGGTGGTAGGTACTGGAGAGAGTACAGGATGAACAGAAGGGGACAGCGCCTGGAAGGGGATAAAGCAAGGCAGTGTTTCTCAAAGTGCTGCTGGTGGACCAACTGTGTGAGAATCAGGATCACCTAGAGTGTTTGTCACAGGGCAGGCTTTTAGACCCCTCACCTTCTCAATCAGAATCTTTGGGAGTGGGGCCCAAGGAACCACAGTGTAACAGGCTTTCAGTGGATACTTATGCATTGTAATGTTTGAGAATTACTGAGACAGATGATGAGCCTAATTCTGGCTTATAAAATTGAGCCTGGCTCAGAAATAAGAAACCAGCAAAAGGGCCATGAGTATCTGTGTGTCATCAAGATGAAGCTAATCAAATACAGTGGAAAGATACTCTAGCAATGAAAGAGAAATGAAGATTTCAGTGCACCTCAAAGTAAGAACATAATTTAGGAGAAACGACTAAATAAATCTCAAGAGACTTCAGTTTGTACCCTTAAAACGCGGTTCAGCAATGTTTTACAGCCTGTTGTCATTGTCATTTTTAATAAATGAATCTCCCCAAAAGAAAGTTTGCAGTTTGACTTCAGAAACTCCCTCCATCTAGTGCTTCACAGAACTCAACAGGAGAGGGAACACATCTCTTTCTGTCACATTCGGCTGATTTGCACATGCAAGAGTCAGGGAGCATACATTTCCACAGAAGTCTAAGGATGAAAAGCCAGAACACTATTTGTATTGGGGGCACTTATGATATGATCCCATTCTGCTTTGCCTCACAACCCACCCGTCCATGGTTTCCATTAATATCTTCTCTGTCTCATCTCTGAAATTCTTCATCATCAATGGCTTATTGTTAAAAACTCTCTTCCTTAGCTTCGGGCTACTTTGCCAGACGGCTCCATGTTCCCCTGCCCCCCACCAAGGATTCTTTTTTTCCTGACTACTAAAGAATGAACTTCCTGGTGATGGTGGAGACTTGGACGTGGAGACTTTCAAGGATGTGGAGACTTTCTGTCCATGCCAATGGGATTTACCCCCTGGATCTTATTGGGCTGGTAAGACACCCTCACCCATCTAATGAACACCCCAAAATGTCAGAGACTCCCAGAGAGCTTTGCCCTAGACAGCTAAAAATCTCCATGGCAACAGCCATCCATCTGCTTAACTTTTCCAGACAAGTTTTCTCTCCCTGGGGAGAGCTGATGGTGGAGCCTGTATTATTAGATCACACTTTGCATTCTTATCCCACGTATCGTTTAAAAAAGATGTTCTTTAACTTTGTTTCTGAAAGCAAAATCGTTGCTCTTTCTTTGGACGTCTCTGCCTCCTTTCCACCCTGCCTCCTCTCCCCCTGCACTCCCCACCCCGTACACTGGCGGGCTATTAAACAACTTTAACACAGTTGCACTTTCTTTGCTCCATATCTGTGTTTTTGGCTTTCTGAGAGGAGGTATTGTGCTAGGCAGGACTATTTGATTGGAGAACTGTTTGGACTGGGGCAAGTACAATAGTTAAACAGGATTTTTTTATGGAGCTCAATTTCAAGGCAAAAGAAGTCATCGTGAATGCACAGATAAGAAAAAATGAAAACGTTGGCATAGACAGGACACTTGGGTCCTCCTAAAATAAGAGTCCACACACACAACTTCAACTCAGCTTCACTGAGTTGGAAAGTTGACTTTGAAATGGAATCCAATTGCTGAACATCTCAGTCTGCGAAGAGACAGAATCAGAAAAAATAAAAAACATACACGCTCATGAACGCAAACCAAAACTTTCACAGCAGTACTTCTTAAAACCCAGCGTCTTCGTTTCTTCACAATTCTTCGTTTTTTCCACCGCGGGGGTTTGACCAGCAGAATGGCCTTTCTTTCTCCAATGCTTTTTATAAAACTTCTAGAGATTGGAAGACATAAGCTTTATGTCAAAATGGACTCCAAATTCTGATGCTACAGTGAACCACAGCGTAGTGGAAGAGAAAGGTTGCATGAACTCAAACCCTCACTGGAGAGAGAACAAGGCACTGTGACCCAAGGAAACAAACACAAACACATGGCCGGGAACCAGAGACCAGGATTCTCAGCTCAACTCTTCCACTTTCTGGGTGGTCTTCCATGAGCTTTTCAGCTTATCTAGGTATTGATTTTTCTCACCCATGAATAGGTTAAATGAATTCAAATTTCTTCATAGCTCCAAATTTAGAAGGTACTGCCACTTGAGAACTAATATTTCTTTTTACATTTCTGGCTCATCTTGCAGAGGAAACTAAGCATGGTTTTCTTACCGCATGAGTGCTACAGGAAATCACTTGCCAGTGTTATTAGGATGAATCAAAAACTATTTGGTTCATTTTATTTTCATTTGCTGTCAAAAAGTCTGTGCTCCTCATGCTCAGAATGCTTCATATTGAGATAGTAGAGCGGCTTGCATAGCAACTTCATTTTCCACGACATCTTTCCTATACACTGTATCTCCGAGCACTTTACAGAGGTTCCGTAAATAACACAATTATGGAATTACAGGGGAGAAAGGAGTTTGAGAAAAACACAAGGAAGAAAAGACATGAAGTGCAGATTTTTCCCCCCACGTTTTTACTGTGTGTACTGATATAAAGAAATTCTGCCCTCACTAGAGAATAATGTGGGCTAAAAAATATCACCTGTCTGGGGCTTTTTAACGTGATGGGACTTGTTCTCTGTGCTATTGCATGCGTTATGAGCTCAAACAGCTAGGACAAAATCTTATTAATTTCAAAGTCCACATTTGCAAGTGGATATGCTGGATGTTCCAAAGTTTGGAAGCGTAGAAACCTGGGGAGCATTTGGGTCTCAGAATCTTAGACCAGAACACATCAAAGTAACACTGGTGGGTCAGGGGGAAAAGAAATTCTATAATAAAAACCTTGCCTCAAACCAGAGGTTTATTAAATATCAATACGGTGCTTTTCAGTTCAGTTAATAATTACTAACGGGTTGGGTACACCAGGCACAGATGTTGACGTGACATGACAAACTTTTGGAAACAAGAAGTTCACATGTCCTCATGGTCCAGATGTCAGAAATACTTCCTGCCCTTAGACACACATCTAGAAAGAGGTGAATTCATCCCATGCCATGGCTGATGCTCATTTATTCTCAGCATCACCAATGATTAGTATAAATTAATTTTTTTAAATTATAATTACTGTATACCTATACATAAGTTATTATCATTATTATCAATCAACGTAAATAACTAGTAATACATTAATGGTGTGCATTTATGTTGCCACCTCTTGGGGCGCCTGGGTGGCGCAGTCGGTTAAGCGTCCGACTTCAGCCAGGTCACGATCTCGCGGTCCGTGAGCTCGAGCCCCGCGTCAGGCTCTGGGCTGAGGGCTCAGAGCCTGGAGCCTGCTTCCGATTCTGTGACTCCCTCTCTCTCTGCCCCTCCCCCGTTCATGCTCTGTCTCTCTCTGTCCCAAAAATAAATAAACGTTGAAAAAAAAAATTTATATGTTGCCACCTCTTTTTTCGACACACTTGAGTTAATTTTGTCAAGAAATAGCTATTGCCTTCTTTGATTATAAAAGCAATATGTACTCAAAATAAAAAAAAAAAAAAGGAAAGAAAAAGCAAGCAAGCATTGGAAGAAATTATATGATTTAGGCTGCAAAGCCTTCTCATCCCTCTAAATTCCTGAAATGTGTTAACCATATGTACTATTCATTTGGGTTCCCTGAAACGTAGTGTTGACTTTTCAGGGTACAGGTTCCCTCCTCTCTGGCTCTGCCCAACAGGGGAGGGAGTTCCTACACTTCCCAAAGCCCCTCATCCCATTCTGGCTCTAGACCTTCTTTTGTCTCCTTTATACAACATGAGTTCAAGGTTGCACTCCATCTCTTCCCACTCACTCAGCTCCTCGAGAGACCCCACTCCTTCCTGCCTTGACCCCAGAAGAGTTAGCCTTGAAAAGTTGACGCATGCCTTGCAAAAGTTGGTCACTCTCCATGGCATCTGGGAGGTGAGATGTTAAGAAGAGGTTGGAGAGGGAGAAGGTCACCACTTTGCACAACTCCTGAGAGCGTACTCGTGCTGCGTTCCGTGGGACGAGCGTCCACGCAGCCCCTGACAGGAGTGGATGGTACCTCAGAAGCTGTGTGACGTGCTGGCTTGGTGGCCAGCATGCTCAGAGAAGGATGGTGAGCTGGCACAGAGGAGGCACTCAGTGCACGCTCTCTGTTGTTGTAGGGGAAAGGGCAATCAATGGCTCCCACCACGGAGGCTCATCCACTACTCACACATGAGGCCTCCTGACACGGCTGCCTCTTGGCCTTGTCTATGCTGGTCACACAGAAGCCCACCCACACTTCAGAATGAACCGTAGCTCATCTTAAAACAGACACTAGTTGCCCTTTCCAGGACAATGCAGAAATCAACTTGTAAAACAGTTCCCCCGATGCCCAAATGTGGCGAAAGTCTGCCAGTCTGAGCCAGCGAACCTTCCACACATCAAATGCCCTGCACTATCAACCAAACGTGCAATCTGGAAGTATTCTGACTGAAAATGGGAAGGGAAAAAAGTAAATGGCTTACAGTTCACATAATTTCTGTCGCTCCCTCCCCTCCCCGACCTCTTTTTGTGCCAATTTGAATCTTTTTAAAACTGGATTGATAAAAATGATGAAATGGCCAACCTCTTTCTTTTACTTTCTTAAATTAAAAACTCATAGCACTCCTGGGTCTGACTGACATTTGAAATTGTGTCAGAATGATTAACATTTGTATCTGTTCCCTCCTCCTCCTTTCCCTTTCAGCCCTCCCTCAAGCCCAGCACCTTGAACCCTGGCTGCTTTGCGTTCTCCATTTCCAGGAAATGTCTATGTATGAGCCTTTCCCTAAATCCTTCTCAAAATGTATTTCTCTTAGGCCTCATTTATTTACCTTCCAGGTAATAAAACTTGATGCATTGGTTTTTATTTATGACTGCTAATAACTTAATGTATTACCCTTTCTATAACTGCGCACCTGCATGCATTTGCACGTACACGCATTTTAATAAGAGTCTTTAGTATTTTACCCAAAGGAATGAGCAGTGATGAAATTTTAAAATGGCCACAAATGCAGATATTTGGGGGTTAAGATTGCCTAAAGCTATAATGGAAGTAACAACAGGGCAAACTGGGTTGTCACCATCTTCATTCAAAGAGAACCTTGTCCCCCCTCCTGTCCTCTCTCCTACACCCTAACTAAAATACCCTAGACACAGCCAGCAGTCACCCATCACTTCTCCACATCACAGGGTAATAACTTCCCATGGCAAAGACCATGAAGATTCTACTCCTGAAGAGGAAGAGGTCCTTGGGTTCTTAAAGCTCCAGAGTTTGACCTGGAGAGAATCTTAGTGGCTGCCTTGTTGGTCAGGATAGGTTAGCTGCTACTTCAGTAACAAACAGCCCGGGATCTCGGTGGCTTAAAAACCAAAAACAAGTGTGTTAAATGAGGATCAACCAGGGGTTCTGCTCTGTATTGTCTACACTCTGAGACTCAGCGGGCAGAGCTTCCACTTTCTGGTTCCAACATATCTGGTTGCCATGGTAGAAGGGGAAAGATGTGAGGGGGGGAAGCGAGAGGGGGTGTGTGCACAAGCTATGAACATTTGATCAGAAGTTCCTCTAACAACTCCTCCAACACTTCATTCACCAAAGCAAATCCATGGCCACACTCACTACCAAGTGGGTGTGGAAGCAAGATTCTACTGTCTGCCTGCAAGAGCAGTCAGAATATTTACGGAAATTCCAACCGATTAACCTAGAGTATCACACACTATCATATTACAGTAAAATGCTGAGAACAGAGCCTGGCATTTAGCAAGAGTTGCTGTTGCTGCTGCTGCTGCTGTTGTTGTTGTTGTTACTATCTATGGGACAACAGATCCAGCTACATGAAATGATTACCTGAGGTCATACAACTAACTGGGAACAGTGATGAAAATGCACATTTATTGAAATCATATAGTTTTTTTTTTCTCTTAGTTCATCTGAATTCCTAGAAAAGACATGATCAAACACAATAATTGGACCACCACATTCAACTAGATAACCAGTGTGGGGTTTGCTTTGTTTTCATACAGGATGACTTTCTTTTTTTTTTTTTTTTCAACGTTTATTTATTTTGGGGACAGAGAGAGACAGAGCATGAACGGGGGAGGGGCAGAGAGAGAGGGAGACACAGAATCGGAAACAGGCTCCAGGCTCTGAGCCATCAGCCCAGAGCCCGACGTGGGGCTCGAACTCACGGACTGCGAGATCGTGACCTGGCTGAAGTCGGACGCTTAACCGACTGCGCCACCCAGGCGCCCCCAGGATGACTTTCTAGAAGAGGGATCAGCAATTTTTTTTCTGCAGTGGGCTAGTTGGTAAATGTTTTAGGCTTTGCAGGCCATACAGTCCCTGTCATGCGACTCAGCACTGCCATTCTAGCACAAAGCAGCCACAGACAAGACATAAACCAGTGGGCAGGTCTCTGTTCCACCAGAACTTTATAAAAACAGAAAGTGGGCTGGATTTGGCCAGCAAGATGTACTTTGCCCAACCCTTGGGCAACATCCTTTGCCCAACATCCTTCACTGGAGAAAGACCGGTCAATGGAAAGTCAGAACATACCCAAAGAACCCTTGGGCGAGTTACTTCACCTCTCTGTGCCTGGGGGTCCTCTTCAGTACAAAACCTACTGTACAGGGCCGTTGTGAGCAAACAGGTCTGTATGTGCACCACACTTAGAAGAGTACCTGGCACACAGCAAACCCTCAAGTCACTGCCCCTTACTCTGTGCCAGCCGCTGTCCCCAATGCTGGAGGCTGGGTGGCAAGCAAAACAAAGTCCCTGCTCTCTTGAAACCAGTATTCTCGTCCAGCAAGTCAGACATAGAGACAACCAGATATGTAAGATGTCAAGGAGTGATAAAGGCTGAAAAGGAAATAAAGCAAGATGGAGGGGAAAAGGGGCAGGGGCAAGACTCCAAGCAGAAAACTTCATGGTGGGAGTAAGCAAGACATGTGGACACCTGGAGACACATGGGGCTAGCACGTTTCAACACAGGTAAGAGCAGGTGCAAAATCCCTGAGCAGGAGCCTACACCAGTGTTCCCAGAGGGGAGAGGGGGCCTACCCAGCCAGGGGAATCACTGCAGAGGGAGGGGGGGTTCAAACTGAGTCCGGGGGGAACGTGAGGAGGGCAGGTGACCGGCCCTGGTGAGGACTCTGGATGTAATTCTGCACGAGACGGGGAGTATTATCACCATCATCGGTCATAACGATTGTTATCCTGTATGGTCAGCCCTGCTTGCCAACACTTTTTCATCGCTCTTCCTTCTCCCCACCTCTTGTCCTTCTGCCCACCCTCTCTCCCCATCTATCTCTGCCTCTTTATCTGTGCTCCTGTAGGTGCTTTTTTTGCCCTTTTGTAATCTTCTTTTGGGTAATGCTTAGCTCAGTTGGTGGCATGTGAAACCAAGTTGCTCACTGCCCCCTGGGAAGGGTGGCCCAAGCCAGGGGGAGGATTTGACCTAATTCCTCAGATGCTGGGCATCAGACTGAAAAGGTTTAAGAAGAACAAGATGAGAATTAAAGCAAAGACCATCAAGAATATTTTGTTATTTTTTTTAAAAGAGTTTTTTTTTTTGAGTGTGGAAGTGGGGTGGGGGCGGGGGGGGGGGGGAACAGAAGATCTGAAGCCCAAAGCAGGCTCTGCACAGATAGCTATGAGACTGATACACGACTCGAACTCATGAGTCTTGAGATCATGACCTGAACTGACATCAAATGCTCAACCGACTGAGCCACCCAGGTGCCCCTTCCATCCTTTTTGCCATGGGAGTTGTGAGTGCATGAGCGTTTACCCCAGAATATAACCAACTCTGGGGTGCCTGGGTGGCTCAGTCGGTTGAGCGTCCTACTTCGGCTCAGGTCATGATCTCGTGGTTTGTGAGTTTAGGCCCCGCATCGGGCTCTGTGCTGACAGCTCAGAGCCTGCAGCCTGCTTTGAATTCTGTGTCTCCCTCTCTCTCTGCCCCTCCCCTGCTCATACTCTGCCTCTCTCTGTCTCTCAAAAATAAACAAATGTTAAAAAAAAAAAAGAATATAACCAACTCTGGTTGCCAGGACTAATGGAGGTGACATAAATGTTCCAAGTAGCTAAAAGTCGTCGTGCTTTCCACAGATACCTTTGTAAATAAACTGTTGTGTTCTGGTTAAACAAATATTACATATAATATAATATCTATATCATATATAATATACATATATGATGGTGGGTCTTTGGATATATATTCCACATAGAGAGGAGTGAGAGATGGCTAGGAGAGAGAGAGAGGGAGAGGGAGGGAGGAGGGAGGGAGAGAGAGAGACAACACAATATGACCATCAATAAATCAATATCCAGGATTGCTGTGTAATGTGCAGATTAAATCCAAGCACAAGAGCCCCTGGCCAAAAGTGCCAGCGGGTGCTGAAATCTTGTTGTGCTCACACATTTGTGGCTGCATCTGTCTGCAGGGAAGTGCTTTGTAAACTTAATTTACAGAAGACCACATGTGGGCTCCTGACTCTTGTGTGCTTCTCAAACTCAAATGTAACATGAATCACCTGGGGAATCTTATTCAAACACAGATTTCTGACCCAGTGAGTCAGGAGCAGACCCCGAAATTCTGCATTTCTAACGAGCCCCCAGGTTTTGCCCTTACTGTCCTCCCTGGGCCATGCTTGAGTAATACAGTGGGATTTTTAACACAACAGTAAACTCAAAAGTTTAAGTTACATTGAGTGTCTATTTTATTGCACTAAATGGTAACATTTGTAATAACGTCTTGGCCAGCAGTGGACAGGTGTGTCATTTTTGGGTTGGGGACCGCTAAAGTTTCTAAAAGGAAATTTCCACAGTAAATTGACTTGGAAAGATGTTAACACATCCGTGGGAAAAAAATTCCAAATGTAGTTTGAATGTTGGCCTATTGGTATCCAAATGGCTGCAACCCAAGTGGATGCTTCAACTCTCTGATCAGCTGTTCCAGGTTGGACCCTCTGGCATGAGCATGGTGTGAGGCCTGTCGTGAAAGTGCCGGAGTATTTGGTAAAGTGGTGCTGGGCAGGGACATAGGGCCAAACGAGGTTGGCTTGTTAGAGCTTGTTGGCCTTGGGCGCCATCTCGTGGTGAAAGCAAGAAAAAACATTTTAAATCTGGAACCGACCAAATTTACTGCAATTCTCACTATCTCACAACTATGCTGTTGTGTGAGGCATTTGAATGAAGAGCGGTGCATCTTAAAAATACTGGATTTCTAAAAGGTATGAGTGGGAGTTTATAAATTCCTTTTATAAGTTGCTTTTCTAACTGTAAAGTTGACATTCTTGTTAAATTCACCACGTTGAGCTGGTGTCCACTCTTATTTGCTGTGTGACCAAGGCCAGATTATTTCATATTGCAGGGTCCTGAGTTCTGAGTCTGTAAATGCGACTAATAAATCTACTTCATGACACTCTGGTGCCCAGGGAAGGTGTTTGGCCCCAGTGCCTGGTAAGTGCTCAACCATGAGAGAACAAAAAGTGGCAGGAATTGTTATTGTTGGTTATAGTAGACAAAATAGCAATGGTGATCAGGAAAAAAAAAGAAAAAACACAACGTTTTGTTATTTCCAATTTGCAAACTAGGAAAATGAGGTTCAGAGGTTGAGCGATTTATCCAAGACAACAAATCCAAGGTCAGATCTAGGGTTCAAATGCGGGTCTTTTAACTCTAGATCACGGATGCTTGCAATGACAAAGCTGCTTTCATCATATGTATGACAAAGGGCAAAAAATATTAGTCAGCTTTCACTGAGTTATGCTGAAGCCACAACGGACTCCAAAGTCTCAGTAGCACATCAAACACAACAGCCTATTTCTTGCTCATGTCACATGGGCTTCAACAGTTGACTGAGCTCTGACTGCTCCTATCAGCTGTGGGCAGAGAAAGTGAGCAGAGTTGAAGGTCCACTGGTGAAACTGGTGGGGAAGCAAGGCATCTGTATACTGATTATTTCTATATTTTCTATGAAGTTATGAAGCAAGGTCACCTAATGACCATGAGGCAAGGAAAAAATTTTGGAAATGCAAGGAAAGATAAGGTGGGGCTGTGTACTTATTAGGAAAATGTAGTCTTCTGTTCCATGGTAAGAGTCCATTTGAGCTATTGGTCGTAAGTGTGAAGCAGGCTCAGCCAACTCTGCTGTGTGATTCCCTCCAGGAACACTGAGCTTGCTTGGGTTCTGGTGTGGACTAGGCAGAAAGTTGGGTTGAGGTCTTGCTGGGTGAATACAACATTGGGAGAGGGGGCAAGGGAGGTAAGGATGTTTTAATATTTTTTGTCAAAAACATAAACTTCTAAGTCTGGAGGGAATTCGGAGGTCATGTAGCACCTTCTGCCCACTCTACAGGTGAAAATGGAGGCTCTAAGTAGACAAAGGAGAGCCTGAAAGTTATGAAAGGAGGCAGAGAGTATCCTGGAAAGTAATCCTTCGTGAGAAAAGAATGTTCACATGGTGTCGCATTGCTGTGGGCCACTCCTGTGCCTGCTTTCCTTCACACACCTCTGCCCCTGCCTTGAGAGGTCCCCTTATGCCACCAGAGCTTCCTGAAATGAAGATTTTATCCAAATCCTGGATATTCATGGCTTTGAGTGCAGCAGCTCCTGTCCAAGGAATTGGGGATATGGTAGATTGAGTTCGGTGGCCCCAATTTTTCAGCCCTCTCCATATTCATGCTGTTTATCATGTGGCTTTGAAGTTCTTCCTTTCCCATCCTCTGACCTTGGGTTTGGCCATGTGACATGCTTTGCCCAGTGGGATGTTAGAAGAGGTGATGTAACCAGAGGCTTGAATTGTGCCTGGCCAGTTGGATTTCTGTCCTCTCCATGACAAAAACATGCTCAAGAACCCCACTGATTCAAGGGTGAGGAGAGACTGTGAACAGAACTGTCACCAACCTGCAGCTTTGAGCCCAGTCTAGCCCCGCCTGGATCAGTCGCCTGCAGCTGACCTGCAGCTGTGTGAGCAGTGGTAGATAATCCCACCGAGGTTTGGGGTTATTTGTTACACAGCATTTTTGTGGCAATAGGTTACTATGTAGAAGTATCCTTTTGAAAATTGATTATGCCTACTTTCTTGTCATTCACCTTTCTCCTAAATATAGGGCACCACAGCACTTGTAGAAAATTGAGGATCTCTATTTATCAAAGCTTTGCCATAGCGTGATGCCATTTCTGACTAAAAATGTACAAGCCTTGTGGGAAGAGAAAAATGTTGACATGCATATTCCAATTCCCCGGAAAAAAGTTAGGGGAAGGGAGGAAGCCACTTTTACTCAGATTTTTGGTTTTTCATTTTCATTTGCCATCCACATATCAGCTGTAAAAGAGAGATGACTGGGGCGCCTGGGTGGCGCAGTCGGTTAAGTGTCCGACTTCAGCCAGGTCACAATCTCGCGGTCCGGGAGTTCGAGCCCCGCATCGGGCTCTGGGCTGATGGCTCGGAGCCTGGAGCCTGTTTCCGATTCTGTGTCTCCCTCTCTCTCTGCCCCTCCCCCGTTCATGCTCTGTCTCTCTCTGTCCCAAAAATAAATAATCGTTGGAAAAAAATTAAAAAAAAAAAAAAAAGAGAGATGACAAAGAAGAATGGTGAAGTGAGAGTCTGAAGCCAGGGAAGGAACATGGGTGGGTAAGAGCAGGAGGGGAGAGAGGAAGGCTGGAAAAAAGTCTAGACAGACAGGGAAAGGGGCAGATTTCCCACTGGAAAATACAAGGAGTTGGGGATGAAGAGAATAACAGAGAAGGTGGCCTTCTTTATTGCAGAATGCTAACAGACATATTTATTTGTTTTAACAAACAAAAGGTGTGCTATAGCAAAACAACTAAATTTCTGAACTACGTTTCATAGCGTACGTAGCTGATTTCAGGTACTTCTGTATTTCATGCCATAGTACATTGGAGACAGTTACAACTCCCCCCACCCAGCCCCACCCAGCCTTTGGGACATCATGTTGGAATTTGGTAGGTTACAACATAGGCAATATGGGCCCCCACTCTCTGCTTCCCCACCGCCGACACTGTTGATATTGGGAAGTGGCATCTGGAACGAAAGGTAGTAAGAACAGGAATAGGGAAAGAGGAGAAAAGAAGAGCCAGAGTGGTCACCAAGAGATGGTCACCCATTCTGCTCCAGCAGACACGTTGCACTCCTGGTTGACAGCCCAGGCCCAGCCCAGAACCAATGGTTGGCTGGCCTCTGTTCTGCAGCCTGAGGACAGGAGTGGGGCATGGGTTTGCAGGGCTGGAAAGTGGGCAGATGACGTGACCACCATTTTCTCTACCACATCTAAATGTATTTATGGGATCTGGGTTTGTGCAGTCATGCCTCTGTCCTTTTCCTCATTCCCATATTTCTTTCAAGAAGTCTCCCAGTTCTCAAGATGGAACCATAGGTATAACTGCACCTATGCCGGAATCACGGCAGGTCAGCTTCCCCTCGGAGATGGCCCACTGGGGCCTCCAGAACACCGTTCTCCCAAGTTATTTCGCCCAAAGACATCACTTTCATTCACTTAATGTCCAGTGTGCTCTCCTGAGTGGAGGAGTAAAGGGGAGGTACACAGGTCAAGGCTGGGAGTTGTGCACATACCTAAGCACACCCATGGGGAGTCACCAAGCAAGTAAATCCAATGTGAAGAAAGAAAGATTGCGAACCATATTTCGAATGCATCTTCTGCCATAAGGCATACTATGTCCAAGCTTTCCCATATAGTATTATGTATCCCATTTTGAAAGCTTTGGGGAGAACAAGGGCCCAAACACTCCTTAATAGCACAAGCCTCCTTTCGTGTAGACATATTCCCTCAAACATGTTTTCAGGTAGGCTCTACCTCCCAGCCCTCGTGGAAGTAAGTGGCTTATTGGAACACTCCTGCTGCCCTCTGCCTTCAGTTCCTCTGCTATTAGGGATGCTGGCTGTTGAATTTTGGTTTTGCCACTTTCTAGAATTTCTAACTTTAGGAAAGATGCTTTGCCTCTCTTCCTCCATTTCCTCACCTATAAAATGCGGCAAGTAATAGGATGTCTTTCATAGTGTGGTTGCAAAGATCAAATAGTAAAGTAAATTAAGTACCTAGAACAATACCTAAAATAGTCAGTGTTCTATAAATATTAGCCAACAATAGTCAAATTATGGAAAAAACCCAAGTGTCCATAGACTGACAAATGGATAAAGAAGATGTGATATATATATACACATACATACATACATACATACATACATACGTACATACATACAATGGAATACTACTCAGCGATGAAAAAGAATGAAATCTTGCCATTTGTAACAACATGGTTTGAATTGGTGGATATTATGGTAAGCTAAGTAACTCAGTCAAAGAAAGACAGATATAAAATTTCACTTGTATGTGGAATTTGAGAAACACAACAGATGAATACAGGGGAAGGGAAGGAAAAATGAGATAAAAACACAGAGCGAGGCAAACCATCAGAGACTCTTAAATAGAGGGAACAAACTGAGGGGTGCTGAAGGGGAGGTGGATGGGGGGTGGGTTAAATGGGTGATGGGCATTAGGGAGGCCACTTTTCAGGATGCGCACTGGGTGTCATATGTAAGAGATGAGTCACTGGGTTCCACACCTGAAGCCATGACAACACTGTATGTTAACTAACTTGACTTTAAATAAAACATTTTAAATTTAAATTTAAAAAATAGGGGTGCCTGGGTGGCTCAGTCGGTTGAGCGTCCGACTTCGGCTCAGGTCACGATCTCACAGTCTGTGAGTTCAAGCCCCACGTCAGGCTCTGTGCTGACAGCTCGGAGCCTGGAGCCTGCTTCGGATTCTGTGTCTCCCTCTCTCTCTGCCCCTCCCCTTCTCATGCTCTGTCTCTGTCTCAAAAATAAATAAAAATAACATTAAATTTTTAAAAAAAATTTAAAAAAATAAATATTAGCCATTTGTAGCTGATTTTGCCAACAAAACAAATCTAATAATAGTAATAATAATAACAACAGTAATAATGACCATTGTTTGAGGATTTATCATACCTTAGGCGGTATTCTACATGTATTTGCCTATATCAAGTTGGTGATTAAGGTTCTAGAGCCAAACTGTATGGTTAGATAAGGGGATTGGACAAGATCAGATAAGCAGAATCTATGTGCTAAATTCCTCAGGAAAAGGAATTTACAAACCAGATGGAAAGGAAAAAATGACTTATTGTTGGTGGAATTTAGGCATCAGCTACAATGTAAGACAAGGGGTGTGGTGCAGAGAAATGACATTTATGCCTGGACATTTCCAGTACCCTTCAAATAACACCTCATATAGCTGGCCATGGAAGAATCTTTTTTCAGCCAAGTGCAAGATGAGCTTACTGGGGCTATATTTTCAGGTGTTTGGGGGCCAATACAGGGATAGTATGGAATGAGCCTCCCTTTTGTACCAGGGCACATATGTTGCTCTTAGTCTCCTGGCCCAGAAAGCATATCTGCTTCTATAACATCAGCCCCTGAGACCAGAAGTGGCACCAATGAAAAACCAAATAATAAACAGGTGGAGAAAAGTAATAACTTGAGCTTTGCCTGGACTGGATTCAATTTCTGCCTGCAGCATTTCAGTTTCAACTCACTAAACCTTGGTCAGAGTCTTGGGAGAACAAGACAGTGCAGTTCTGAAAAGCAATCAAAAAGTGACTGCCAAGTTATTGGGAGGTTCCATGGTGCGTTCTTAAACCAGTGCTAATCTAATAAATGCACAGGCAATGAACTGCGAAATTGAGACCATGATTGTCCACGTTCCCTGAGCCAAAGGAATAAAACGGTCATTTCCCCCTTTATTTCATATGAAAAAGGAATCGCTAATAATATGTTATTTTGCACCTTTGTATAAAACACGGAAGTCTGTATGTCTAATGGCATTTGTTAGCAGGGAGAAAACACTTAGAGGATTATGATCCTGGGTTTGCCAGACCCCACCTTCAAACAAAAGGCAAGGAGGAGTACTGGCTTCTGAGCCAGAAGGCCTAGATTAGGAGCCCAAACTCTGCCATTTAGCACTTCGTGAAGTGAGTATTAATTCCTATTTTACATCATTGTGTGAGCTTTAAATGAGATAATGTTTGTGGAAAGCACTGTTTGAAGTGTATGAATGAATGAGTGAGTATAAGGCAGGAAATAGGAAGAGCAAATATTTTCATTTCAGTTTGGGGAATTACCGGATTTTTTTTTTCACTTTAATCGCAGTTTAAAAAAAAACCCACAAATTTTGTGGGTACAACTTTTACAACATAGCAAAAGCAGTAGAACCATTGAGGACTGGCAATGACACTCTAAGATCTTAGGGTTACCTTCTGGGACATCAATTCAAATCAACCAGTGTTTGCTCAGAACATCAGCTGAGTTGTGGAACTGAGCTGGTTGCTGTAGAAAATACAACAATGATTAGGATTCAGCGACTGCTTCTGATGTGATTACGAACTAATGGGAATCAGATGGGATAAAATAAGTGAGTTTTAGGCGAGACGAAAAATTGTAAGTGCAAAAGATGTTCAAAAAGCGGTAGCTAATTGCAAATAGTTACCTCTCGCTGGGTGATCAAAGTAAGACTTCATGAAGGAGAACGCATTAGGGATATACTTTGAAGAATGGATAGTGTATCATTCTGGACCTAATCTGGAAAACAGATACCAAGCCAAACATTTCTAACATAGAGGATTTAATTCAGGAATCAGTTACAAAAATACTGAATGAGCCAAGAAAGCAAAAACGGGAAGGCCAGGCAAACCAGAGATTTATAGTTTAAGGAAGAAGTTTCCATCCCTCTGGATGTAGAAACAAAGAAGAGGGGGCCATCTTACCCACAACCAGGAGCTCATTCTCCTGCACTGCTGGGGGTGCCGCCCAGCTATCTGGGACCTGCTGTAGAGGGGCCTTTACTTGGAAGTGTCCTGGAACCATAAAGGCCCAACAGCTGAAACTGGGACATCCCTGATGGGAATCACCATGCCTGCATCTTTCAAGTAGCACTAATTTAATATGAATACCTTCCTCACCAACCCAGGGATGTTGTATTACTTTAAAGCAAAATTTTTGATAGGGCTTTTGGGGTCTTTTGGATCCTTCCAAACATGAAATATCTTACTCCACAGCTAAGGATTCTTTCATTAAAATACTGATTTTTAACTATATACCCAAGGACTGGTGAAATAACCAAGATGTGCTTGGGATCGCATTAAGCTGTATTTAAGGTGGGTTTGGACAAAACATCACTCATCAATGCATCAGCCTCCATAAGCCCCCTATTTAGTCTCTAAGAATTTGTTCTTTTTTAAAAAAATGTTTATTTCTTTTTGAGAGAGTGCATGTGGGGGGGGGCAGAGAGGGGGCAGAGAGAAAAGGGGACAGAGGATCTGAAGTGGGCTCTGCACTGACAGCAGTGAGCCCAGTGTGGGGCTCAAACTCACCAGCCACGAGATCATGACCTGAGCCAAAGTTGGATGCTCAACTCACTGAGCCACCCAGGCACCTCCAGTCTCTAAGAGTTTGTTAGCGTATAGTTGGTGTCGAAATAGTATGTTTCCCCAGTACCCAGTTAGTCTGGTAGGTGGTCTTCAGGTATCTTAGAAAGCCAGTTGGAGGAACCACCGAGTGTGCTTGAGGTGTAATTGCAGAGTCTTTCCTAATGGCGCGCAATTCCTTCTTGTGCTGCCTATGGCTCCACCTATTGTCCCTTTCTGCCATGGTGGCCTAGTTCAAGTCAGACACATGGTCACAAGATCTGGAAGTTGCTTATGTAATATAATATTGGGTCAACTTCATTGCTAACTTGCAAATGAGGCATCAGAGACTGAGAGAGAAGTGTTCGATTTAGTTAATCAAAATACTTCATGTTTTTAGTCGACTCAGGGATGTTGCCTTATCGCCAGGTTGCCAACAGGATGGACTTTTCCATGCGGTCAGTGTACTGGAATACTTGAAACAAGCATAGTATCTCGCTCACTACTCTGCCAACAGGGAGGTCATCCATTCTAAAATACTGTTGGATTCCGTCCTTCTTCATCAATAATAAAGAGACCTGAAGACTGTGTCCTGTGCTCTCCATACATGATAATTCTTTGAGATCTGATGGGTGAAATCTGAAAGAAGTGAGATCTCCCCAGACCCAAGCCCTCTTCATGGGGAGGGGGGAGGTATTCCTTCTCACTATAACAGGTAAATCATGAATCAGCAGGGCATGCTATCACTTCAGTCTTTATAGATCTGAAGTCTCAAGTCTGTCGCTAAATTGATCGATCATTTAACACAAAAATGTGAAATCAAGAAGAAAAAAAATATATGGATTTCCCCGTGACCCAGTTAAATTGAGCTCTTTGGGTTCTCCATTTGTCACTGCTGATACTTCCCAGTAAGGTGCACATTTGGCTTTGCTGAAGTGCAGGCAGTGGTCAGGCACGGGCACCCTACATGCCTCTCTGGTGTCGATGCTCTGCCTACATCAACGTGACACTCCCTTCCACTGTCCTCAGGTCTGACTCCCATAGGGAGTGTTTCAATGTTGTTCCTCCCTGGCCATGTGTTCATGTTACCTAAATTTTGGCAAATCCACAGTCTCTCACCCTGAAAGTTACTTTTACTTACGCCAATCAAGTAGGACCTTGATGAATTATCCATATACTCATGGAACTTCAGAATCAGTTAACTTCTGCCAAAGATTCTTATCAGTCAGCTCATTGCTATTACCAAATCCACTCTGCTGCCTGTTACAGTAAACAAACACCTTTGTCTCTGGTAAGTCTGGTAAGTGTAGGCACGCTTCTCCTACGGAGAGGCCGAAGGGCTCTCCAGCCCCACTGAAATCAGGGAAACCCATTTCAATCGTAGAGCCTCCCACTAGCATACTCAGTCCACATTCAATAGCCATAAAAGCACCACTCAAAGACAACATTGGGCGGGTCTCCTTCCCAATGTTATTTCCAAAGGCCTTGGTGAAGAGCATGGTAACTGGACCCTCTCCGGAAACACAGAGGATAGATGCTGATCAAACACACTAAATGTATTCCAGCATTCCCATCTTGACATCTTTTCCTACATCATGATAAGAAACTTATCTCATCTTGATATCATTTAGTGGCTTCAGTCTATCAACCAAGCTAACAACAAGCATCGCTTCCAGATGATTGAACTAAATTCATGGGTAGGTGCTCTTTTATTGATAAGTCCAGTCCTGGCTAAAATTATCCCCTTTCCTCCTTGGGCAGGCAACCCAAGAAAACACTCTTATGTTATTCCCCAGATTTTTTGCTGACAACATTAGAAAGAGGCCACATTTTGGGGGTGGGGAGATATAAGCTTTTATCTAGATTTGTCTTTATCAGTGTACCCCCGAGGGCATGGCTACTGCTGGCAAGGAAGAGACTTCAACACCTTTTGTTGGTTTTTTTAATGTCCATAACCCTGCCCATACCTCTGTTGATAGTCTCTTCATTAAGAAATCTGCAGCTAAACTCTCTGAGTGTTTCATCTGATACCACTTGAGTACTTTGAGGGATCTGTCAAAATTCAGAATTTCAAAAGTCCCTCAAAATTCAGAATTCTGAAGAGTGCTTCATGAGGGTAGGGCCTTGTGAATTGTTTAATGTTTCTTTTTCTAGAGGTTAGTCCAGCGCCCGGCAAACAGTGAGTATCCAAGCAATATTTATGATTGAGAGCCAAGAAACAAGGATTAATTAGGAAGCTACTGAGTTAGCTCTGCTGAGAAAAATCAGCCCTGCATGGAAGGAATCTATCTTATGATGTACATATTGTTTCCATTTTACAGAGGTTTAAATGAATTAAGTAAAAAAGTCCACATTCCTACATGTAATGAACAGCAGAGTTGGGATTTGAACCCATGTCTAACTGTGAAACTCATACTCGCCCATTATATCATGCCATGGGGTGGGAAGGGTGGTCCAGCAGTGAGGACCCAGTAAAAAGAGGCAAGATACAGGAGGTATCGGCAAGTGACTAGATGCAGTGGGTGGGACAGAAAAATGAGGCAAAGTTGAGGGGTTCTGGGTTCAGGGCCGGAGTTACAAGGAGAGTGGTGATACCATTAAAAGAAATGGAGAAGCCAAGGAAAGGCACTTCCAAGGACAGGCTTCTGGGGTCTGCTTCGGACTAAGCGGGGCTAATGGAGGGACAACTGGATGGAGCTCTTCTCCAGGCAGTTGGATAGAAGTAGGCATCTCAGGACCAAGGCGGTGGTAAGGAAATAGATTTGCAAGTGACTCATATTGAGATGCTGATCTGAAGGTATGAACACCGAGGAGAAAAGTTACCCAAGTACAAGGGGTGAATGTATGTGGTCCAGGCATGACCTGTGGGTGGTGCTGAGTACATACAGATCCTAAAGTATGTCCTAAAAGCAGGTCTCCTTATTAACTCTTTCTATCAGCGGTTTTCTTGTGATTTTCACATTTATTTAAGTGGGGTGTGTTGGCAGGAGATGAAAAACACATAGAGGCTCTCTGACCAATGAAAGATCCACTCTTGGTGTGAGTTGGGGTCTGTCTGTGCATGACTTAGTCTTCTCAAGGAGACTTTATTTTTTTATGTTCATGTATTCATTTTGAGAGAGAGGGAACATGCATGCACACCAGTGGGGGGAGGGGCAGAGAGAGAGAGCGGGAGGGAGAGAGAATCCCAAGCGGACTATGTGATGTCAGCGTGGAGCCCAACGCGGGGTTCAATCCCACAAACCACAGGGGATTATGACCTGAGCCGAAATCAAGAGTCAAACGGTCAACCCACTGAGCCACCCAGGCGCCCTCTAGGAAACGTTAAATAGCCAAGTGAAGAAACTCCAAATGCTGGTGATTATCTGTCTGGGGGCTGAAAACCCAACCTCCGGGGGCCATGACTCCTTGGGTCACCCACCCGTCAGCGGGGCTTTGACTGTACAATCCCCAGGCACAGCCTCCAGGATTGGGTGTCTGCGTCCGCAGGTTGGGAATCCCCTTTCCTCTCCATCCTTCCCTCCCTGCCTTCCCTGAAGATTTACTGGGCTGCACCACCTTGTCTGATGGGTCTTGGCCGGGGCTTTCTAAGAAGCCAGGTTCCCCCACGAAAAATAGTACTGAAATTCCACTTCTCAGACCAAGTTGCCCGATTACAGCCGTGTCAGACATGGCCACCTCTGTCTTTCTATCAAATCAAAAAACGACCTCAGATTTCTATCTGAACACAGATAATCCAAAACGGCTGGATTTTAAAAGAGTCTTTCTGCACGCAACATTTTTATAGTGGAAAAGTACCCTGATTAATTTAGGAGAGCATTTTACCCTAATTTAGTTATAAGTGGCTGAAAATGTGCTTTTGCACCTGTTTAGGATGACATTTCATGGGCATCTACCCTACATAGCCTTTCCATGACAATAAACACGTAGACTTGTTATTTGCTAGTTGCATAATTGCGGTTTTCTTCTGCTTGTTCTCAGAAAGGTGGAGAGCTGCTGGTGTGCTTTGTTCCCTTTTCTTTTTTTTTCCAGGGGAAAAATGTAAAACGCATCAAACCTAGGGAAAGAAACAGTCAATATGCCATTGCTGCATGTAGGCTGCTGCACGTGTATTCATTTGCCAGTTCATTCTCTGAATTCTCCTCTGAAGCGCTTTGCGGGCTGGTTGGGCTCAGGGCACGCTAAGTGGCAATGCATGCCAATGACCGCCAGAGGGCAGTCATGCCCTCATAAACTTCAGGGAGGCAGTCCTCCATCGGCAAAATGAGAATGGCTCTTGCAATCTGTAACTCCAACCACCTCTCTCAACCACTGAATAAATAATTGCTATGATCGAAAATCACTGCATGTGCTCTGCAGTCAGACTGCCTGACTTAAATCCCAGCTCTGCCACTTACTAGCTGTGTGACCTTGGCTGAATTACCTAACCTCTCTGGGTTTGTTTCCTTCTTGTTTGTAAAATGAGGATATTAATAATATCCATCTTGTAGGCTTGTTGTGGACATCGAATGAGTTAATATTTGTCAAGTGCTAAGAACAGAACCTGGCGCATGATAAGCTATTATATTTGTTGTTGTTACTAATAATATTAAATTAAACCGGTTTTATTTTCTCTTTCAGGGGCCCAACCGAACTGTCTAAGGAAAAGGGACATGATTGAGGAGAAAGGGGGTTAAGCTGTGCCCGGAATCTCCGGGTGACGGAGAAGGGGGTGTCAAACATGGCAGCACTCGGGGAGGAGAGCAGGAAAATGGCTCTAGGGAGGTTGGAAGGGGCAAAGCCTGACAGGTTTGTCTGTTTCTTCCCAAAGCTGGAATGACAGACCCAAGCTTGGGCGGCCAGCAGGCGTCTGGGACAAAAAGGGCTTGAGGCGAGCGAAGAGCTGTTTTCCCCAGCAGCGTTCAAGCAGGGCGCAATTAGCTGCAGCCTGGGGAGGTGGCTGTGGGGTGCCTGCCGCCTGGGCACCTCCCCTCACAGGCTGGGGGAAGGACAAAGGGAGGACGCCAGCTCTGAAACTGAGGCCTTGGGGTTTTCACCACCAGCATGGCAGAGGCCGAGGAGACAGGGGGATGTTTCCAGCTGCCTTTAGCAAAAGCTTTAAGGTGGGGGTAAGGCGTGGGGGATTTGCAGCAGAAAGTTGGGTGCACTCTTCTGAAGGTTTCAGAGGCCTCTGGGAATGATGTGGAGGTAAGTTCTGGGCAAGCTTCTCGAGGGCCAGGGGCTCAGCCATACTTGTAAACCGGCAACCGCACCTGCCCTAGGGCTGTGCTGTGGGCAAACGCTCCGGCTCCCCCTGCTGACACACAATAGGATTGCACTTCCCGGCTGTTTCGAAGTCGGTGTAACTTTGGTGGGCTAATGAAATAGAAGCAGCGCTAAGAGCCAGTGCAGACTTTGCTGCGTTCTTTTTCGCGCCTGACCCAGCGGTGTGACTTCAGTGAGCAGAGTGTCCCCTACGCCGGCCTGTGGCAGACGTGCCACACGAGTAAAAAAAAAAAAAAAAGTCAACCTTGGTTGCTTTAGGCCATTAAATGCTGGGGCCACCGCAGCATGACCCGGCCCACCTTGGCACGGCCCTCTGTCATACACACCCGCCTTTCCCCCGCCCCACCACCTCACTGGATCCTCTGGAAAGCGCTGTGGGATAGAGCTGTTACCTCAGTTTTCCAGGTGAGGAAACTGGGTCCCAGAAAGGGCGAGTCTTCAGGATGTCAGAGCAAAGCGACAGAGCTGGCAATCCACCTCAAGCCCCAGGACTCCGCCACCCTCCCTAAGTATGACACCCGAGGACACACAAACATGCATTGATGTAATGGAAATGGTAACACCGGCCAGCACAGCCCAATCACTGCCATCACATGGCTTTCACGAGGACGAGTCTTTTCTGGGGCCGTGAACACAGATGTACAGCATGGCTAGTTCCGTGAAGAGCAAAGGCCAGTAAGAAACAGCGCCTCAGAGAAAGGACACACATCGGAAAACACTGCCTTGGCAAGACTTACTGTGAAGCATCACCTAACACTCATTACGGTGGCTTTGAACCCAGTTTCTCTCATACCACTCCCTTCATCACCGAGTCCCTCATCACGATCACCCCAAGGCTGGCTCTCTCGTTCTTTATACCAAACCTCCCTCCGATCACACTGACCTGTTCTAGTGCCTCAGTCACTCAGGGCCCTTTTCTCCCCCTTGGGAAACTAAGTCAGGAGAAGGCTGTGCGTGTACTCTGTCTCCCACATATCACTCCTGTGGGTTAACCTGCTCTCCCCGCGCTGGTCCAGCAGTGAGGTTTTGGACCCACTCAGCCGGCTGATACGGGAGAGGTCTGGGCTCTGGCCGGCTTTTCATTGCACCTCAAATCACATCCTGTAATCGGCAGTCGATTCCACCCACCCTGAGATGGCTTTCTGCATCCATCCATCCTTCGCTGCTAACTTTGGAGGGATCAAAAGAGCCCTGTGTGTTTTCCTAATCTCCCTAATCCTCCTGACTCTCCCTGTGAGGATGCAGGTATCATCACCACCAGTTTTCAGATGAAACGAAAGGCCCAGAAAGTTTTAGCCACAGGCCCAAGGTCACCCCCATGGGCTGGTGGCAGGGATGGGAGCAGAACTCAGGCCGGCGGATCTCCCGGGCCATCAGTCTCCATTAGACCCTGCTGTCTCACTGAATTCCCCCCGCAGTTTTAATTGAATATCATGTTCTTCACTTCCTGCCCTAAACCGAGCAACAGCTGCCACTCACCCTCTGAGCCGGCTGGCGGTACTTCAGTGGGGGGAAGTTATCCTGGGATATAAAGTGGGTGAAGCGTTTCAGGATAAAAGGGCCCATCCAAACGGAAGATATTCACGAAGGTATAAAAGAGATGCCTCGACTTTACTGCTCTCCCTGACTTTCAAATGACATCGTGTCGGGCACCCGGCTAAGAGGGAAATCCGCGAGGGAGGGTGAGTACCGGAGTTGGAAGGAGGGATCCTGTGGAGGAAAAAAAAAAAAAAAAATGTGGGTGTAATTGGATGAAAACTTCTCCCCATAAGAAATTAAAAAAAAGCGATATCATTGGTGAGACGCCAGTGTGCGGCCTTGTGGGACCGTCCTGGGTTCATCTTCTTTTCTGGGGAATGATGCGATAGGGTTTCAGGAGGATTAAAAGGAGGAGGAGTGTAATTCGCTGCACCCTGGTCCATCCACTGGACGGGGTCTACACCAGGAGCTCTCAGACTTGGGGCGTGTTGGCCTGGGCCACTGGGGAGACGCGTTGGTCTCTGGCCCCGTTCCCGGGAGGTGTGACTTGGGAGGATTTGCGGCTGACTCGAAGGGAAGGCCCATCTGTGCCCCTGCCCCACCCCCATACACTTTGGGAGGGTCTTGTCGGGTGGAGGACAAAGGAGCAAGCCCCAAGGAGGGGCTGGTTGTCTGCGTCACAGCATGGGGTCTGGTCAGCCCCAGGCAGCCTGCTCCGCCAGGGGCGACTGTCCACCCGCTGAGTGAGGCCCCTGATCACACTTCAGGGCACGGAGGGCCTGTGTGGACAGGGGAATCTTGCCCTTGGAAATCTGAGCGGTTTGGTTCAGGCCAGGAGGAAATTGAAAAACTTCCCAACCAAAACGTTTACTTCCCGAAGAGATAAAAAGCAGCTCAGGGTCATAAATCCGTGCCAACAGTCGGGACCCAGAGGTCAGGCTGGAGGCCCAGAAGGGAACCAACAGACCTGAGAATGAGAAGTGTAAGGGGGGAGACCCTTGGCCATCAGGGTGCACAGCTTTTCCACAACTGCTCGGGTCACAGGAGCCCAAAGGGTGCCAGGGGACACCTCCCAGGAGGCAGGGGCTTCGGGGTTCATGGCATTCGCACACAGCGAGGCAGCGGGGCCCTGGGAATGTGGTCCACCCAGAACCCCGGATCCATCACAGCCTCTTTGTATTTTGCAGAGTGGCATTTTTCCTGGAACCCAGCTTAGGCAAGTTCACCGAAAAGGAAGCAAATCATCAGGGAAGATGGTGCAAACAGCTGGCAGGCTCTCTTTTCTAAACCGAGAACCTGAGCTGAACCAGGAGGCCGGCGGACCAGGCGCCCAGTCCCAATGCCCAGAGGGGGGCTGTTTGTCCTACTGTGCCCCATCTTGGGCAAATGGGCCCCTGAGAAGGCAGCCCAAATTACCCTCAGGAACCTACACAGTGTTCAGGTAATCGTGAATTATGACTGCCACAGCAAGGACGAATGAATTATGACTCAGGATGCCTTTGACTGTTAATTTCCGTCTGCAGGGGCTTCTTCTTCTTCTTCTTCTTCTTCTTCTTCTTCGTCTTCGTCTTCGTCTTCTTTTTGTTGTTGTTTTTGTTTTCTTCTTCTTCTTCTTTTGTTGTTGTTTTTGTTTTGTTTATTTTGCAGGGGCTTCTTATTTCAACATGCTAACTTTCCCATTCTGGGTAGCCTTACCCACACTCCCTCTCCCTTGAAAGGTTCCCCAAGGTTAGGAAAGTCTGCAGAAAAGTGTCCTTAGAATCAAGGAAATTATTTATAGTTTCCTCACTGAACCCTTAAGATTTGAGGATCACACTAGTAGGGAGGAATTGTCATTTCCAATGACAAATGGTGGTCCTGCTGATCCTAAAACTTCTTTATTTCTATATTTCAGTCATCTCCCACTGCTGGAGAGTGAGGTAGATAATCATCCTCTGATATGAGGGTGGGGGGGGGAATTATGTGAACTTAAAATAAAGCTTGTTTCCCTCAAGAATGGCATTGTAATGTTACATAAGTCCTTTAACCTTCCTGGGCCTCGTGTTTTTCTCTCCATAATACAGCTGTCATTTCATCGAGTAAGCAAATCATGACTCTTAACTGCCTCCGAAGGGCCTTGAGCTCTACATTTGAAAGGCAGAGAAGGCTGAGAAAAATATTCATGTGTGATTGCTTATAATAAAATCAGGAACTCAATTTAAGAGCCTGTAGACGTTGGATGGGCAAGCCTCACAAAGATATAAGTAAACATTTAGAGACATCACTGTTCAAAAAAGAGTTGATTCTCTTCTAGAGCAATCATCACAGAAGGCCATCTCACATCTCTGAAATGGAGTTACAAATAAAACAGAAATCAGAATAAGGAGAGGTGGTAAGGCATAGGAAAAGGCCAATGATCTGGACTTAGCCAGTCCTGATTCTGTTCCAGCACTAACTAGTTCATGATCTTGGGTAAGACATCTGTCACTTTGGCCCTTGCTTTCGTTGTGTTTATGTTTTGTTTTGATTGTAAAAACAATATAACAAAAACTCACCCTCTTAATTGTTAAATATCTTCTGGGCACTGTGTGGTACTATGGATTCTAAAACTTTTTCCATCTTGTGTTAATAAAATTATACCCACTGAACAACAGCTCTGTGTTTTCCCTGGCCCCCAGGCCCTGGCAACCATCATTTTACTTTATGTTCCAATCAATATGATTGCTTTAGATACCTCATGTAAGTGGAGTCATGCATATTTGTCTTTTTGTGATTGGCTTATTTAAGTTCACATAATGTCCTCAAGTTTTAGCCACATTATTGCACATGCCAGGATTTCCTTCTTCTTTAAGGCTGAATAATATCTCATTGCATGTATAAACGACATTTTCTTTATCTACTCATCCATTGATGGACATTTAGGATGCTTTCTAATCTTGGCTATTGTGAATAATGTTGCAGTGAACGTGAGTGTGCAAATATCTCTTCGAGATCCCATTTTCAATTCTTTTTAATATATACTCAGAAGTGAGATTGTTGGATCATAAGTAGTTATATTTTTAATTTTTTTGAGAAAACCCTATACTGGTTTTCAAAACAGCTGCATCAATTTGTAATCCTACCAACAGTTTGCAAAAGTTCCAATTTCTCCACATCCTCACCAACACTTGTTATTTTCTGTTTTGTTCTCGATTGTTTGTTTGTTTTGTAGTGGCCATCCTAACAAGTATGAAATGATATCTGATCATGGTTTTTATTTGAATTTACCTGATGATTAGTGATATTGAGCATCTTTTCATTTGCTTTTTGTCCATTTGCACATCTTTGTTGGATAAAATCTATTCAAATCCTTTGCCCATTTTTAATCAAATTAAACAATATTTGTTTGTTGTTGTTGTTGTTGGGTTGTAGGAGTTCTTTATGTATTCTGAATATTAATCCCTCATCCAATATAAAGTTTGCAAATATTTTCTCCCATTCTGTAGGTTGCCTTTTTACTCTATCAATTATTTCCTTTGTTGTGCAGAAGTTTTTAAGTTTAATATAGTATTGCTTAACTAATTTTGCTTTTATTACCTATGCTTTTGGTGTCATATTCAAGAAATCATTGCTATTTCAGTGTCATGAAGACATTCCCCACGTTTCCTCCTAAGAATTTTATAGTTTCAGGTCTTACATTTAGGCCTTGAATCCATTTTGAACTAGTTTTTGTATTTGGTATAAGCATCCATCTTCATTCTTTTGCATGTGGATATCTAGTTTTCCCAGCACCATATATTGAAGAGAATATCCTTTCCCCATTGTGTAGCCTTAGTATCACTGTCAAAGGTCATTTGATCATTTATGTGAGAATTTATTTCTTATCTCTCTATTCAGTTCCATGTATGCTTCTTTATGCCAGTGCCATACTGTTTTGATTACTATTACTTTGCAATATGTTTCAAAACTAGAAAGTGTGAGGCCTCCAGTTTTGTTCTTCTGTCTCAAGATTGTTTTTGTTTTTTTGGTGTCTTTTGAGATGCTATGCAATTTTTTTTCCCTTTCTGCAAAAAATGCCATTGGGATTTTGATAGGGATTGCATTGAATATGTTTATGGCTTTGGAAAGTATGAATATCTTAACAATATTAAGTCTTCCAATCCATGAACAAGGAAGGTCTTTCCACTTACTTGTGTCTTTAATTTCATCAGTGTTTTGTAGTTTTTAGCGTACAAGTCTTTTACCTCCTTGTCTATGTTCATTACAAAGAATTTTATTCTTTTTGGTGCTATTTTAAATGAGATTTTTTTTTCTTAGTTTCCTTTTTGAATCGTTCATAATTGATGCAGAGACATGCAACCGAATTTCTAGTGCTGGTTTTATATTCTACAACTCTGCTGAATTCATTTATTCTAATAGTTTCTTTTTTGTGTGGCATCTTTAGGTTTTCTACATAGAAAATTATGTCATCTGCAAGCAGAGATAATTTTACTTCTTCTTTTCTAATTTGAATGTGTTGTATATCTTTTTCTTGTGTAATTGCTCTGGCCAGTACTATGTTAAATAGAAGTGGTGGGCATTCTTATCTTGCTCCTGATCTTAGAGGAAAAGTTTCCAGGTTTTCACTCTTCAGTATGATGTTAGCTGTGGGATTTTCAAATAAGACCTTATTGTATTGAGGTAGTTTCCTTCTATTCCTAGTCTGTTCAATGTTTGTATCATGGAAGAATTTTTAATTATGTCAAATGCTTTTTCTGCATCAATTGAGATGATCATGTGATTCCTGACCTCCATTCTTTTAGTGTGGTGTATTACATCTATTGATTTTTGTATGTTGAACCATTCTTACATCAAGGGATACAGCCCAGTTGGCCATGGCATGTAATCCTTTTAGTGTGCTGTTGAATTCAGTTTGCTGATATTTTGTTAAGGATTTTTGCATCAACATTCATCAGGGATATTAGTCTGTAGTTTTCTTTTCTTGTAATATCGTTGTCTGGCTTTGGTATCAGGGTAATGCTGGTTTTGTAAAAAGAACGTGGAAGCGTTTCTTCCTCTTCAGTTTTTTGAAAGAGTTTGAGAAGGATTGATGTTAATTCTTTTTTTAAATGTTTGGTAGAATTCTCCCATGAAGCCATCTGGTCCTGGAATTTTCTTTGTTGACAGGCTTTTGATTACTGGGTCAGTCTCCTTACTAGCTATAGGTCAGTTCAGACTTTCTATTTCTTCATAATTCAGTCTCGGTAGGTTGTATGTCTCTAAGAATGTACCTTTTCTTCTCGATTATCCAGTTTGTTGGCATATAATTGTTTACAGAAGTCTCTTCTGATCCTTTGCATTTCTGTGGTACCAGTTGTAATGTCTCCTCTTTCATCTCTGATTTATTTGTCATCATGTTAAAAGGAGATTGTTGACTTAGATAATTTCTAAGGCCTCTTTATCTCTTAAATTCTTTGGCACCTCAAAGGAACATTTAAAAATGTATTATAAAATATTTAAGAGATACAAAATGATATAAAATACAATGAATACCTACCTGACTTAAGAAATAGAAGTTATCAAGGTAATAGACAACCTTCTGCGTATGCTTCCCTAAATGCGTTCTCCATCCCAGAAGAACCCACCATTCTAAATTTTGTGTTTTTCATTCTCATGCATTTCTTCATAATTTTATTGTACACATATAAATGGATCCATGAAAATTATGTGGCATTTTTGCCTGCCTTTAACTTTGCATCAGTAGTGTCATACTGTATTTATTCGTCTACAAGTGGTTTTGGTTCTCTTAACATTTTGTGACCTCCATCCATGTTGATGCATGTAACATTTGTTCATTTTCAGCCCTGTCTAGTAATGATTATATAAAGGTGCCACCATTTATTTGTGCACTGCTGATGGACATTAGGTTGTTTCCATTTTTTTAAAGCAATGCACTCATATGATACTTGCTGTAATAGTGGATTACTTGAAGCACAGGGAATGTACATTTTCACCTTGACTAAATAATGTCATTTTTTTCCCTAAAGTAATTGAATGAATGTATAATCCCATGAGCAAGGTACAAGATTTCCCATTGTTCAACATTTATACCATCACTTGGTGGTATCATGCATTTTATGCCCAATTTGATGGACATAAGATGGTAACCTGTTGGAGTTTCACATGCATTTTATTGGTAACCATCATGGTAGTTCATTTTGTCATATGTGTAGCAGCCATTCATGTTTCTCCTCTGTGAATTGCTTCTTCATATATTTTGCCTACCTTTGATTTTTAACATGGATGGACTGTATTTACTCCCACTCCCAGGAAAGCCACGATTGTATGACCAGATCTCACTATTGTGCAGTGCATTCTTGGGGAATTTATAATATAGCTCCCACTTGTACCACAAGAATTTGTAGACAAGCATCGCCTTTCCTTAGTTGCATTCACTGCATCCACATTTTCTTCACACCAGCCAGTGCAGGTGGAGAATGTGAGTCTCCTGTTAGAGAACTGAAACTCGGGGTCCTCATGGCCCTTGTTGCTGAGCTGATGCTGATTCTATCCAGATGGCCACCTGCATCGCCTGATCTGGAGAGGCTTAAGTATGCACTGAAAGGAGGCTGTGCACACTGATTCTCCACAGAAAGAGTCATGGAGTTATGGCTCATGCTCTAATACTTAGAATTTCCTGGGTTTTATGAAGAAATGTGTATTCCTGGTATTTTTCATGGTTGCAAAATACTAACATTTATATAAAGACATGTCACAAGTGAAGCCGAAAGAAACACGCCCAAGGTTGAATTTGGGATTTCTCTCACTGCAACTTTGGAGCAGAATATTCACCAAAGAAAGGTTGGCAATGAAGAGGCAAAAAGCCTATTGTATGAATCTTTGTTTAACTGTTCTTATGGACAACTAATTTTGTCCATCCAGGTTTTAAACAAGTCAGGATACAAGAGGCGGTGGGTACAAAGGATAAATTGACCTTAGTTTGTGAATCTGTCTAGTCTCTGATTAGTGTGAATTATTGCTGCTGTCACTTCAAATTGCTGCCCCAGCTGTAGTTAGGTTGGTTGATTTGCAAAGTGTAATGCTAATGTAGAGTGGTATGTCCACGGTGGGTACAGTCCTATTGGAGAATACTAAATGCTCACCGACAGAGTCCAAAGTAAAAAAATAGAAATTGTGGTTTTGTCATTGAGACACGGTTCATAGGACATTCAAAAAGCAGAGAGGAGTAGGTTTTATTTTCCATAGTCCCCAGTCCCCTTCAAAAATATGTACACACACACACACACACACACACACACACACACACACGAGTTCAGAAAAGCATAGCTACTCCATGCAGCCCCCATTCTGCTGAGTTTAGTTTGTCCTATTTCAACTGCTCAGTAGCAAGAAAAGCCAAAAGTCAGGGAAATGAAATGAAGAACAATAAAAACAAAAAGCAAGACAAATTCTATCAGACCTAAAATTCATAGAAGAATGAGCAAACATGTTCACCAGAAAACCACAAAGCAAACCAGCATGCCACCAAAGTGTCAATCAATTAACACATGATTATGGAGTCAAGGTGTTCTGCATCTTCTGGATTGGGAGGCTCCTGTGGCTGTCCTAGCGCTTACAAGAACAGGAATTTAGGAATAGCCCTCACTTGGATGGCTGTTTCGATTTTCAATCAGCATCATGCACACAGCCAGCAAAAGGAATATAGAAACAGAGAGCTAAGTAGAGAAGAAATAGATGACTATGCAAGACCTGGGCAAAGAGAATCTTTGAAATAAATGAACCTTGACTAATCGATCCATCTGCAAATATTTATCTAGGACTCAGTATGTGCGGTCAACGTCTATGCCCTATCAGCAGCATGACACTATCTTTCCCTTTTTGCTTCAGTTTTCTCAGCTGTAAACTGGGGACAATAATAGTACCCACCTCGAAGGATTGTGGTGAGTGTTAAGTGAAATAACACAATTAAAGGATGTAGAGCTGTTCCTGTGCTGGTCAGGCAATCAATATTAAGGAAGGAGACAAATCCTAAGCACATAGAAACTGAACAACAATAAAGACATCAATACAAGAGATGTCACAGGCAGTGCATTATTAATTGCCAAACAAGTGCTTCTCACCCCTGAATGTCAAAACTGAGGGCACAGAGCTAAGAGAGAGCCAAAAGGAGTTTGGTTTCTCTCACTAGCCAAGCACCTGCCTTTTGCACGTGTCTGAGAAGCTGCAAACTGGGTCCCTCCAGAGACACCATGAATTGTGATGGGCTTTTGGGAAAAAAACCCAGAGCTGCTCCTTGGCATGGAGGTGGTGCAGCAGAGTGCTGGAGAGCATAGCCATGGTACCAGACCGCCCAAGTTCAAAGCCCAGCACTGGTGTTTACTACTGGTAGGATCCTGGGAAAGTTACTTAAGTCCTGAGTCTCCGTTTCATTATATGTAAATGAGGAAAGATAGTAGCATCGATTTCATAGGTTGGCATCAAGATTAAATGAGAGGGTTCATATTATGCTTGCAATAGAGTACCTGGCATGTACAAAACCATTTCTCATCTAAATTGAATGCTAAACCAGTTGCTTCTTCAAGATCTCCTAGGAAAGAAATTCCACAATCTGCCCCAATATTCAAAACTTCCCCCTGTGAGGAAATCCTCCCTTTTTAAAGTTCATATGATTGGAGAGGGCCATTAGATTTTATAAACCAACTCGTTCTACAGATGAGGAAATTGAAGCCTGGGAAGTTTAAGCAACATGCCTAAAGTTACCCAGATGGTTAGTGGCAGAGCTTGGGGCTGGCTCCCAGTCCTTCTGACACCCAAATCCATACTCTTCCTACAAAGGCTGCATTTATTGCTTCCCTCTGCAGGCCCTCTCCTCCTGGGATTCCAAACTCAAGGCAGAGCATTCCAAGCCCTCCATGGTCTGGCTGTCATCTGCCTGGTGTGGCACCCAATGCATAGCATCCCTCTTCCCTACATGGGCTCTGGGAAAACTGTGAAATAAAACAAGGGTGCAAACATGGCCAAAACATCACCTTTATTATCGATAAAGGCTAAATTGGAGAATACGGCTTAGTATGAGAGCCAACGAGCCTGCCAACTATACCCGCCTCTTCTCCCCCATTAGGCAGACTCCTACAGACAGCCCCAGGCATGTGGACTGCTTCACAGAGAAGCAGATTTCCCTGTGGCAGACATTTTCAATCCCAAGAGGAAGAAGGAGGACGGGGCTGAGCAGAACATGCCCAAGCATTCTTCTGCAATGTGCCAATCAGAGAAGTCACTGCACCTCCCTAAGAATGGACAGAAGTTAGGGGCATGGGTAGGGAAAATCCGCTTTCATAGACACCAAGAGTGGGAAAAGACTTGCTTTTCTAGTTCCACCTTTCTCCAACTACCCTTCCCTTGTTCCCTATCCTGGCCCTACAAATGACTTGTAAGCCTGTGTCCCCCTATTCACTATTCCTGTTTTTGTTCACATTACCTGTCTTGGATAGATTGCCTGTGCCCTCTGGGTCCCTGAGTGTCAAGTGCCCTTCCATCTTTCAAGACTCAGTTCACGCATCACCTTCTGCATGGAACGCCTCCTTTTCCTTTCTCATTTCCACCCTCAGCATCTCAGAGGGAAGAATGGGCCAAACCCTTCCGTGTGATCCCATTGTGTTCGTACACTTTCCTTTCCCCTCAGCCCTTTGAGCACTTTATTCCACTTAATTTCCTGTGGCAGAGGCTACATCGTACCTATTCTGGGTTCAAAGCCTTGCATGGAATTTTGAACAAGGTAGGTTCTCAATAACTTCTGGTTGAATAAATGATGAATTGGGGCGCCTGGGCGGCTCAGTCAGTTAAGCGTCTGACTTTGGCTCAGGTCATGATCTCACGGTCCGTGAGTTCAAGCCCCGCGTCAGGCTCTGTGCTGACTGCTCAGAGCCTGGAGCCTGTTTCAGATTCTGTGTCTTCCTCTCTCTCTGACCCTCCCCCATTCATGCTCTGTCTCTCTCTGTCTCAAAAATAAATAAACGTTAAAAAAAATTTTTAAAAAAGATTTGAAAAGAAAAAAAATGATGAATACTTTTCCTAGGTATATGACACGAAGCCAAGTCCTGTCTTCTTCTCCTATTAAAGGATCTCATTCTTTCATTTACCCTTTAAGCATCAATAGGTGAGTGGTACTGTGTTAGGTACTACAAAGATATATAACTTCTAGTCTCCCCTTTCTAGAAACCTCAAGTCTACTTGGAGAGATAAGGTATGTTCACAAGACACAATTGAGTGCATGTACATCATTGATACAAATACTTCTTTGTACCCATAGAACGCTTTACAATGTACAAAGCGACATCTGCGTAATTTGCCGTTTGATCTAAAGACCACCCTGTGCCTCAAAGTGCACTGACCAGTCCCATCTGACAAATTAGGAAACTGCACTTGAGGAGCACCAGGTGCTTTACCCGAACGCACACACGTGGCGGATGACAGAGCTGGAGCTTGAACCCACGCATTGGCTCCTAACCCACATTCACATTAAGCAGCCGAACAGAAGTGATAAAATGTAGTGTGTTTGCGATACCACGAAGGGAGGGCGGTGTATGTGCACACTCCTAGTGTCCCTGTCTTTGGCCAGGTTGAATCCCAACATCCTTACCCGTCCCTCAAAATCTGGCAACAGACGAAGCCCAGGGTCTTCCTGCCAAACAGATGAAAACAGTTTTTTTTAATGTTTATTTATTTATTTTGAGAGGGGGTGGGAAGTCTAGAGAGAGACAGAGAATCCCAAGAAGGCTTCACTCTGTCAAGAGTGGGGCTGGCGTGGGGCTCAATTTCATAAACCGTGACATCACGACCTGAGTCGAAATCAAGAGTCAGATGCTTAACCAACTGAGCCACCCAGGCGTCCCTCATGGGGAGTTAGAGGGAGTTTAGGGGCGGAGAAAAGTATTACCTAAGTTGGGATGTTAGCTTTCCAGGTCCATCGAACAAACTAGAATCTGAAAGAAATACGGATCTGGGCATGTAATATCAATGTCTTTAAAGATTCCTGCTATCCTAGCCCTGAAGATTCCAGTCCATAGGAAAATTCTTGTATCAAAAATACCTCTTGAAGACTGTGTGGGATAGTTGTGGAATGAACAAATTTGAGTGGGAACTGAGTCATTTCATGGCCAAAAGAAGGGATTAACAATAAACAAGCCATGAGATGGAAATCATTCAGATCTGAGAAAGACGGTATTGTTTGTTCCTCCGTCTAAACAAGTGACTGCAATTTCACATATATCTTTAGGTTTCACTTGAAGGACAATTGAATGTAAAAGGAGAACATTACAAGGAAAAGCTGTATTCTAAATTATAAGACGTTTCTGGGCAACAGATATTTAAAACAGAATGGTTAAAGTAACCCATGGCTAGAAGCCAAATTCTGGAGCAGGAGGCCAAATTCTGGAGTTCAGACTCTGTGGCATAACAGGGAATTAAAGTACAGAAATAAAATTAAACGGTATTGGGTACACCACTACACTGGTCACAGTTAAAGAGAGGACTTGTAAATTGGAAGGCAGTTCTGAAGAATTCACCCAGAATACAGCTCGGAAAGATAAAAGAGATAAATATGAAAGAGCTGTGAGACACAAGGAGGAGGACTGATAGGTTCCAATGTAGTGTCTTTCATTTCAGTGAAAGAAAAGGAGTGGCTGGGGGAGAAGCAATACTTGTAGAAGTAATGGCTAAGAGTTTGTAAGAACTGAAGAAGGTCATGAACCCTCCCGATTAAAAGCACATACTTACACAGGGCAGCATTAAAAAAAAATAAAGCAAAACCAGGTGCTTCGTGGTGAAGGTGAAGGACACCAAAGAAGAAAATCTTAAGCTGGAGGTGGTGGGGGTGGGGGGGATAGGGACCTGTCTTCAGATATCTGAAAAGCTGTGTCTTGGGAGAAGAGTTAGTTAGGATACCTCTGAGCCCCTCAGGTGGTGACCTAGAACCTAGGAGTAAAAACCACATGGAAGTGGATTTTAAGCGACTTTAAGGAGAAACTTTCTAATAACAAGGGCTTTCCAGAATGCGTAGCTTGTCTTAAAATAAGGAAGTGAGTTCTGTCACTAGAAATTTTCCTTCCCAAATTAGGTTCCCCATTCGAAAGGGCCCTGGAGGAAAGCTAGGCAGACATGGGAGGTACTGGCTGGTTAGGGCCAGGGTGGTAGGACCAGGGCTATCTGAATGGCTTAAACACTGGAAAATGGTGCCTGAAGGATGCAGGGAATTAGAGAGAAAAGAGCAGTATCCAAAGGGGAAGTGTGATTTTACCCCTATCATGGTTCATTTGGGTCTATCCCCTTCCGTGTCATCTTCTAAATGAATGATATACCTTTCCTCAAATTCTACTCCACAAATTGACCTCCCCTAGAGTCAAGCCCCACCTGGATCTTTCAGCAGAACTATTTGCCATCTTGAAATTCGTCACCCCCATCACCTTTTCTAGAGGAGATTAGACAGCCAACATAAAACTTAACTAGCAATTTCCATTTAAGAAGGTGTCATTGAAAGATGTCTATTTCTAAGTCCTTTTCCCTTAATTCTCTGATGTGGAAGACAGAGTGACTGCTCTAAAATGACAACTCAGAGAGCAGACTTTGGTTTTACAACGCTCTGTTACATGTGCGGACCTCATTTAATTTTTACCAAAAGAAGGTAAAGCAGTCATTACCATCACCAGGAAATCAAGGATCCAGCTGGTTGTGTAAGGTGTCCAAAACCAACACTCAGCAACAAACCGAGTGCCTGAGTCTCCAAATCAAGAGATGGCTAATCATCCCAGGTGGTTGAAGCCATCTGGTGAAGAGCAAATGAAGAAGAGACGGAGCTAAGGTTCCAAATTGCTTCCAGGAAGATTTTTGTCGACCGGGCATTGTATCTTACCTGCCTCCTCCCTGAGTGGGCTCTGTATGTCCCTAACCCTCCCCAGCCGACACCCAAAAGAAATATTCCCAGAGAGCCATGGTTATGGTGGTTAAGAGAACTAGCACTATCCCCCAGCACTAGCCCCTGGTAGAGAGAAGGTGTTCAGTAAATGCGTATTGCATTGAATTAGAATTATAGCTCAGACTTGTTCTGGGCTGAAGCGACCACCAGTGGGTAGGCCAGGGAAACCAATCAGTGTTTTTCTATCCCCAGTGCTCGCTCTGCTATAGCTACTCTGGCCTTCGTGTTGTTCCTTGAACACACCAAGTTCATTCTTGCCTGGAGTCTGGAACGCTCCTCCCCCTGCTCTCTCACTCCTTCAGGTCTCTCTCCAAAAAGGCGTCCCTGAGTTATAATCCCAGCCCCTTCTGGCATGCCTCGTTTTCCCACCTTTCTTTATAGGATCACCCAACGCAGCCTACATTTTACTTGTTCCTTTGTGGTTTACCTGTCTCCCCTGACCAGGGTATCCACCCCTTGAGGGCGAAGGATTTGTTTTATCTACTTTGTTCCCTGAAGGTTCCTCAACATTTACGCTTGTCATATAGTAGTGCTCAAGATGTGGTTCCTGAATGAATGAGCGAATGAGTGAAACCATTCATTTACAGCACTATTTCTGTGGGCTTCCACCTTCAAACAACTTATTTTCAAGCAGTTCGTAAATGCGGACCTTGTGGAAATTTTTTGTGTACTAATAACGAAACACAGAAATAATTTTTAGTAAGCCTAGTCTCCCCTCAGGTCGAGCTGTGCACCACGCAAGCCTTGAGACAGGCACAGGGAAGAAGACTCACAGAGCCCCGTGCGTCAGCTTGAAGCTGTGTGGGGACACAGTGGGTGCTTTGCTGAGTGGGAGGCGTAGAACTGAAAAAGAGGGAAAGACATCCAGAAGGAGAACACCAGTCCATCAGCCTGGAAACCTAGAATGTCCTTGGTGTCTTGGCCTGTGCTGGGCAGTGAGGGCCAGACAGTCTCAGTTATGGTCCCAAGGAATCCACAAAGCGGGGAAGGGACAATCAAAGGGGAGGAGCCCAGGGGCACACAGAAGAATGGGGAAGCGTATTGACAAGGAGAGCTCCATGGAGGAGGCCAGAAGAGGCTCACTGGAGGAGGTGGTCCTGCTGCTGATCTGGAAAGGTGGGTGGGTCCGGGGCCTCAGGAGAGGGGGGGGGGAAGGGAGGGCCCGTTCCCGACCTGGGCCAGTCCAACTGCTGCTGAAGAAATGAGGCCGAGGGTGCTGCAGACACGAAGCTCTGTGCTAGCAAATCTAAAAATACCCACCCTCCATTTTTTTTCTTTCCTTCTTGGTCCCTTTTCTTCTCACCCTTCTTCCTATTTTCTGCTTTCTCTGATTATCCCTTCTGGCCTCCTGCACGCATTTGCTCATCCCCTCCCCCCCCCCAGGGAATCTCTTCCCCTGGGGGTGGGTCAAAACCTTCCTGGACTCCCTGCTGTTCAGGTACAGGTTGGCAGCGGCTCCAAAGGCCTCCCATCCCCCTCGACTCAGCTCTTGCACATGCCAATTAACAGGTGTCAGCAATGCTGGCCCGGACTAAGAGACCCACGTCTGCATAACAACCCAACTATTTTGGCTATCCAGGCCGAGAGCATAAATATGGTGGTGTTTGAGCCCCCGGGGCCCGCGGAGTTCACAAGTATGCTGTCCAGCTCTCTTCACTGGCCTAGCGCTTGAAGTGTTGCCAGAAAGCCAGGGGACTCCTGTGCTTTTATGTGTTCCCAAGCGCAGTCCTCCCTGGCTCCGGGAGCAGCCCTCCGGGGACCGCGCGTCGGTGTGAATCTCAAACAGCAAGCTGACATTCCGGTTGGGAGAGTGACAGTGCATGCCTGGGTGATGATGCCAGGGCGGCAGGTGACACGGGTCGGCCGCAGAGGGGGAGAGTAGTCGGAGTGGCTTCTAATTACATGTCCTCAGAGTTCTGAAGGATGGCATTGGGGTCGGGGGAACAGTTCTAAAACGAGGTTACAAAATCCGGATGTCCTGATCAAACTGAGACCACTGAGATGGGGCATTGGGAGCACAGACTACATCCGTGTTCCCCCCCAAAAGCCTCTGACTTGGACGGATCTAGGATTAAAACATTGCAAGCCAGACAGACCACTGTCTACCAGTGAAAACACATATGCACCGTCTCTCAGCGAGACCAAGAGGAGGCACCCATATGATGTGCCCTAGATGCCTCCTTGAGGAATTCCTCCTTCGGGGCCATGTTCCCTACCCGGCCCCCACCTCCACCCCAACCCCCACTCCCATCCCAGGCCTCATGCCGGCCACTGAGGTTCTAACTCAGGGTAAACATCTGAAAACAGAGTGGCTGCCAGGGAGGAGGAAAAAAAAAAGGCGAGGATGGAATGGGATGGGGTGGGGCATGGCGACAGGAAGAGCTCAAAAGATTCTCAGGTTGGGCGACTACCAAGGTTGTCTTGTCCGGGAGGGCAGTTTGGCCGCGACCCTGTGGGCATGGGGGGGAGCAGTGTAACGCGCGCTTCTGCCAGCGGGGGCAGCATTTCCTCCGACTGCTGGGGGTTCAGATCTAAGTTCGTGGGACCGTTTATTTAACCGACCAAGCCACCCAGGCGCCCCCGTGGGACCTTTTGTAATCTTGGTTCCACTCCAACAGAACCGTATCACAGGGCCTGAACAAACTTTGCCTCATCTGCTTTGTGGTCTTTAGGAAAGTGGGAAGAAACCACAGAAGGAGGCCTGATCCAGGGGCTACTGAGACCTCCCCCTCAGGATCAGCCTGGTTATGCTTTTGTGATCACTGTTCCAGAAACTCCAAGGAGGGAGGCTTTCCTGATTTCCCCAGCTCTCTCACCACTTGTCATAGTAGCCCAAGATATTATAGATTTTACTTTCATGGGGACCAACGCCCAGAGAGACACAGATCAAGATCGTACAAGATCACATACCTCCCCTTGGCCCCTAATTACCTTTCTGCAACACTATTCCTTGTTCTGTATTGTACATATCTCATTATCGTATTGAAATGATAAAGCATGAAAAGTATAAATCCCTGGGAATGTTTCCTCTTCACTGAGGTAGACGATAAACTCTTTGTGAGCAGGGTTGGCCTTTATTCCTTCACTCTCTGGTCCTAATTTAATTTATAGCCTCTGTTCAGTGCCTACTTCAGATGCTCCTGACCCCTGACGATCTGAAGTTAAAATAAAGAGTCTGCACAGCCCTGAACCGCCCTGAGAAATGCGCGGATGAACATAACAAGAGTCCCAAAGACAATGCAGAGTCCTGCCCCTCATCTGTTAGGACTAGAAAGTAGTCGTCTGCCTCTAAGCAAAAGCCAGATGCCTGCAGAGGTGAAGTAGGAAGCTTTCAAGAGGATGAGGTCAGTTCTCCTGAAAAGAAATCTTAGTGGATGAAGACAGAAAACAAATAATTTCACCCAACACGAGAAAGCTATTTATTTCTCTGCTCCACGGTGGCCAGAGGCTACCGATCTGTAAAATCTGAAGGCCCTGTAGGTTTTAGAAGGTTGTCAGTGGGGTAATTTCTATTGTACAGTGAGTGCATGCCCCAAGATGGCCAAAGGGGAGTGTCAGAGTCTCATATCTTGGCCCTTTTTGGGGAAGGCCACTCTGGGCAGATATTTTGCTGATCATAATCACTTTTATATGTAACTGGACCTTAATTCATTTGGTAGTTTGAGCTACGGAAGGGCGGCACAGATTAGAGAGCTATGTCTGTAACTGACGAAATCTGCGCCTGGCGTGCATTTGTGGGGAAATTAAAAATAAAATGAGGCTCATCTGAAAAATGCCTGGACTGGAATTAGCCGTCTCCTGACCGGTCACGCATGGAACTTGTCGGAGATGACCAGGACAGAAAAGTGAGACCTGGGCACAGATCGGGCCGCACTGCCCGCCAGGCTCCTGGGAGCCTGTCATAATTTATAATGGATTATCTTAGGAAATAGATGAGGACGGCTTGTGTTCAGGAGCCAGGAAGGACTACTTTGGTTTAAAAGAAAAAAAAAAAAAAAGCCCCGAAAACATGCGTCAGAAATGCGTGACCCATTGTTATTTATTCCACAAGACATTTAATGCCTTGACTTGGCTTGAATTAGCTCATCAAATCCTGTGCTATGAATATGACATTTTTGAAGGGAGCTAATACAGCCAGACCAGGTAAATGGCGCCTCTTTCCAGCACTGGTCTGGGGGCTCCTGCTTGCACTCTTTGCCATAAGGTAGCTCTCCTAATGTATTGGAGTTTTCACTTTATGCTTTGAGTTTCAAAATCTGGGGCTTACACACACACACACACACACACACACACACACACACACACCCCAAAGGTATATTCCCTCTGTGACTTCTCTTTCCTTCCAACACTGCCTTTAATGTCTACTTCATGTGATTTCATCAAATGTTACTGCTCTGGACCAACTACATTTGGTTGCATAGAGAAGAGAAGAAAGGGCAGTAGCATTGTTGACTTTTCTCTGGGCCGTATGATAGGGCATTGCATAAATTCTGTTTACTTTCACAAAGACCCTTGAAGGTACTATCATTCTGCTGATTTTATTGATGAGGCCACTAAAACATGGAGAGATTACCTGACTGCCGAGATCTACTATCCAGTAAGTGGCCCAGCTGGGCTTTGAACCCAGAACACAGGTATAAGCCTGGGCCTGTGCACCAGGTCAAGGTGAAGTCAGAATCTTGCTGTAACTGGGCAGGATGTGCAATGCCAGAAGTTCAATGCAGCAGCCAGCTCCATCTCAATCTTTAGCTCCTAATCTAGTCCTCAAACGCTTCTTTTTCTGGAACGATTATGAAAAAAAAAATGCACTTCCAACCTGCAAGGGTAATGGCAATTAAACAACTCACATTCCATTGTCAGCCTGGTTTCTCTGCCTCCGTAGAAAGTCTGATGGGATGTTTTGTAAGGCTGACAGAGACACATGATGAACGTCAGGCTTGTGCACAGAGCTTCCTCGAAAACTTGGTCATTGACAGCGGCATTGTTCTGTGATAACAGTTATCTTTTTAGTGCACTGGAACAGAGGTGCACTTGTGTGCACTTGGAACAGAGGTGATTTGCATTTCAGCCACTCTGTGCGCCGACGCAGCCGCTAGCTCTTCAGGCAGAGGAACTGCATTTCCGCCTCTGTAGAAAGAAGACCAAGAGGCTGTTTTGTCCAAAATGTATCTAATCGTGTAGTGCATGAGAGATGAGGTGTGAATCTTCACATCTATATTTTGGGGGAAGCTTCTGGATTGAAAGGAGGGACTGACAAGAGGCCTGGATGCAAAGTATAGTCTCAACTTCCCTGTATGACCCATCTACGTCACCCAGCAATGGAGAGAGAGAGAGAGAGAGAGAGAGAGAGAGAGAGTGTGTGTGTGTGTGTGTGTGTGTGTGTGTGTGTGTGTGTGTGTGAGTTGGGGGGGGCACTCACTGGGGAAAAGTTCCATGTGTTCCCCCACAATATCTTGCGTTGTTTATGGAATAAAGGAAATAGGAGGTCATCTGCTTTTGAGAGATTTCAGAAATGTGTCCCTGCCTAACTTCACTCCTGCTTAGCAGAAGCATGAATTCTGAAACTGGGTGGAAAAAAAAAAAAGGAAGCAACACTGAACAGGCACCTACCATGTGCCAGGCTCCATGTAAGGTTCATCCTCCAATCTCCTTAATCCTCATTAATATCTCCTCTGAAATATTAGTCTCTTTTTAGAGATGAAGAAATTGAAACTAAGACAGGTTAGGTTACTTGCCAAACATTACATAACCAGTAGGCAGCCTAGGATTCAAGTCTATGTGTGTCAGACTCCTAAGTTGAACTTTGTTCCCTGTTAAAATGTGACTGTCTCTGGGAAAGGTGGCACATGGGACCCTGTCAGTTATTTACACTGTAGTTTAATGAATCGATCCTACCCTTTCCTGAGAGAAAGTTTTGCTTAAAGGGCCTAATGATCCTAGATTCCACAAAGGGGAAGAAAGAGTCCAGAAGAGAGGATGGTGACGGCACAGACGCGCATCAGTCACTTCCCAATTTTGTCCAGCCCAGCCCTAAATTCCCTGGCAGTTGTGACAAGCAGGTGGAAGGGGGAGGGAAGATGTGACCTACAGTGTCTTCCTTCGATTCGCATTTCTGACAAGATAGTGAAGAATGGAAATGCTGCTAAGTTTCCAAGAGCAATGACATTGAGAAGGGAGACGGGGCCTTATCGGTAGCTGCGTGTAGCACAACTCAAGGTACAAAAGCGACTGACACCACCTGGGCCACAGCATGGCTGCGGGGCTGTGGGGCCTCTAGACTGAATGGGTCTAGGAATTATTCCTCCTGGTCCCTTTCCTCAAACCAGCCTGCTCAGCACCACACTCCTGGCCCCTGGGATGTAGCGCTGCGGGTGCCCGCAGGGTACTGGCACTGGCTTTCTCCTGTCCAAGCTGTGCGGCCTGCAGCATATGACTTGCCCTCCTGTTTCTTCATTTTACAAATGAAGAAAATCATAAGGCCCACTTCACAGAGTCATTGTGGGAATGATGGGCATGGCACCCAGCAAACAGTAACTAAAGCTACACACAATTGCAGCCAGGAGACAATGGGGAATTGGGATGGGAAAGCTGTGGGGCCAAGTTGACTTGAGCCATTGATATCACTTTCATTACTACTCAGTGTGAACAGAGGCGCAGGGGGAAGAACTGTCAGCTCCAACACCAAACTACCTTCCTGACCCAATGCCACAGTGTCTGAACCTCCACATTCAGGATACATCCCTTTGGCAACTGCCCCAAACATCTTTTCACTAATTCTTCTGATGGGTAACCCATGAAATCTACCAATTAATTAAAGCCACCAATACCAGCTACCCATAGGAATTGTCTGGGCATAATAATAATAAATGCTGATGCCTGGGCCCCACCCCAGGCCCCCCAAATCAGAATCTCTGGGAGGGGCCCAGGCACTAAAAAAAAAAAAAAAAAAAAAAAATACTTGCCAGGTGTTTCTAAGTTGCCAAATGTGTAGCCAAGGTTGAGAACCCCTGCATTAAACTATTTCACTTCAGAAGAATGTAAGCTCCAGAAGACCAAGGAATACAGCATAGTGTCCTCAAAGCTTACTTATTTATGCACTTGGCACAAAATCAGTTAACCTACAAGTTCATGGTGGCTCTTGTTGCTGAATAAAAGTGAAGATGTTGGTGACTCTAAATGGACTGCCGTGAGACCCAGAATCAAGGTAAGGGACAAAGGGCTAAAAGGCAGAGAGAAGAAATAGGCTCTGGGTTATTACAGGAAAGCAAGTCACACTTCTAAGGAAATTCAGCTGCTTGTTACTCTAATGATACTTCTTTTTTTAATTTGTTTAACGTTTATTTATTTTTGAGACAGAGAGAGACAGAGCATGAACGGGGGAGGGTCAGAGAGAGAGGGAGACGCAGAATCTGAAACAGGCTCCAGGCTCCGAGCTGTCAGCATTGAGCCCGACGTGGGGCTCAAACCCACGAACTGCGAGATCATGACCTGAGCCGAAGTCGGACGTTTAACCAACTGAGCCACCCAGGCGCCCTCTAATGATATTTCTAAAAGCAAGATAGACCCCTTGGAAGGAAGCGCAGATACTACACTAGGACTGGGGGAGGGGGGAAGAAAGAAATGCTTCTTCAAGTTTCTAGAAGTATCAGAATACGAAGAGATAATTTTTTAATTAAATATTTCCCAAAGCCCCATTGGTGGTTAGAAGAAATAGAAAACCATGTGCTCTGGAATCAAAGGGTTCTGGCTTCAAATCTCACGCTTCCCACTTCTTAATAGGATAACCTCATGGAAGGAGATTAGGTTTTTCAGGTTTTTTTCCTATTTTTTTAAAGCCCTTCTGATCCTTAGTTTCTACATCTATAAAACCATGAGTAATATTATAGATCTCCCAGGGATGATAAGGATGCTAGGTGAACTTGCCGGCACATAGTAGGTGACTGACTAATGCATATAAACCTCCCCCTCTGCTCTCTCCATTCCATCCTAGCAAACCAGGTGATTCATGACTCTAGAGAGAACACCTTTTCAAAAATGAGAAATAAGCTCAGTGATTGCTACATTTCTGAGTTGTTGTGAGAATGTTCAGGAAAGGTGAGGTGAGTGCATGAATCCTCAAAAATGCAAGAAAGGAAAGAATTACACAAGGAAAGGCCAGGTCCACGAAAATTCGGCCCCATAAAATTGGCAGGCAAACTGTGAAATAACCATGTGGTAGTTATGCTGACTTGAGAAAACATGGGGGAGATGTCCTTCTTTTTCTAGGGCCTGGAATAATGTAATCATAAGGTTGGAATTGTCTCTTTTTTTATAGGAGAACTGACTCAACTGTAAAACTATTTCAGTGGAAAATTGTAATCACTTACCTAGTATCCTCATAATAAACTTTCGATTCAAGGTTTTCTTTTTTTTTTAAATTTTTTTTTTTCCAACGTTTATTTATTTTTGGGACAGAGAGAGACAGAGCATGAACGGGGGAGGGGCAGAGAGAGAGGGGGACACAGAATCAGAAACAGGCTCCAGGCTCTGAGCCATCAGCCCAGAGCCTGATGCGAGCCTGACGCGGGGCTCGAACTCACGGACCGCGAGATCGTGACCTGGCTGAAGTCGGACGCTTAACCGACTGCGCCACCCAGGCGCCCCTCAAGGTTTTCAATTAGTCTTTGGTTATTTTGGGTACTATTTTTCTAGAATTCTATATCAATTTATCTATGGGATTTTTAGCTATGCCTATTTGCATTATTACAGTTTTTTACAGTTGCTCTGTGGATTAAGATGCATATTATTAATATCCCACATTCTCCTTGGAGTTAATATTCTTGTACATTGCAACTATATAGGTCAATTTCCCCCTACCCTGTATTGTATGGTATAGTTGTCATAGGTAATTCATCTGATATATGTTATACATCCACAAAATAATGTTAAAATGTTATAATTTTTGCTTTAACCAGTCATATGTCTTTTAAAGAACCTAGCAGAAAAAAATCTTTTTTTATTTTTATTTTTTACCGAAAAAAATATTTTATTTTTATCCAGATATTTACCATTTCTGATTTCCCTCATTCATTCCTGGAGATCCACATTTCCTCTGGTATCATTTCCTGTCAGTTATGAATTTCTTTTAGCTCAATACTGTAGGGCAGACCTGCTGATGACAAATTCCCTTACTTTTCTTTGGTCTGAAAAAAAACATCATTCTCAAAGGATATTTTCACTGAATATAGATCTCTGTCTTGCCGGGCTTTTGTTTGTTTGTTTTGTTTTTCTTCCAACACTCTAAAGATGTCTAGTTGTCTTCTTTTTTTTTGTTTTGTTTTGAAGAAAGCTATTTTTTTTTTGTTTATGTATTTATTTTGAGAGAGAGAGTCAGAGAGAGAGAGCATAGGAGAGGCAGAGAGAGGGAGAGACAGAATCCCAAGCAGGCTCCACGCTGTCAGTGAGGAGACTGACATGGGGCTCAAACTCACAAAAAGACTCATGAGATCATGACCTGAGCTGAGATCAAGAGTTGGATGCTTAACCAACTGAGCCACCCAGGTGCTCCGATGTCTGGTTGTCTGCTTAGCTCCATAGTGTCTGATGAGGCAAGAAATCATTTGAAATATTATTACCCTCTATGTTGTGTGTCATTTTCCTCTGGCTATTTTCTTGTTTCTTTTTTATTTTTTTAAAATGTTTATTTTTTTTTTAGAGAGACAGCGTATGAGCAGGGGAGGGGCAGAGAGAGCGGGAGACACAGAATCCAAAGCAGGCTCCAGGCTCTGAGCCGTCAGCACAGAGGCCAATGTGGGGCTTGAACTCACCAACCACAAGATCATGACCTTAGCTGAAGTTCGACACTTAACTGACTGAGCCACCCAGGCGCCTTGTCCTCTGGCTATTTTCAAAATTTTTTCTTCATCTTTAGTTTTCAGAAGTTTGATGTGATTAGGCATGATTTTCTTTGTATTTATCCTACTTGGAGTTAGTGGAGTTTTTTGAATTTGTATGTTCTTTACTTTTTTCAAATTTGGGAAATCTTTAGTCATAGTTAATTCAAAAAAGTTTTTTCAGCCCCATTCTCTCCCTTTTAGGAGAGACTCTTCTTCCAGAGATTCCAGTTGTACACTATTAAACCTTTTGTCCCATAAATTCTAAGGCTCTGATCATTTCTTTTGGGCATTTTTTCTCTTCATTCTTCAAATGGGATCATTTTTATCCATCAAAGTTCATTGGTTCCTTCCTCTGTCATCTCCATTCTGCTTTGAATCTCATCCATTTTTAAAATTTCAGATTTTATCATTTTTATTCTTTTTTATGGCTTCCATTTCTCTGCTAAGATGTCCTATCTTTTCACTAATTTTGAACATATTTTCCTTCATATCATTGACCATATTTAAGTAACAGCTTTAAATCTTTGTTAGTTCCAATATCTGAGCCGCCTTAGGATTCTTCTTTCCCTTAAAAAATGGGTACATCTTCCTATTTCTTTATATGTCAAGTAACTTTATTTCTTGAACATTGTAATGTTAAGTTGTAGACACTGTGCATTCAACCTTGTTTTAGCAACAACTAATTTGGTTGGATTCAAACCACAAACAATCTCTTGGGTGGCACCTCAAATCTCCGTTCCATTCTTTTAGCCTTAGAGGGGTCTCTCAGAATCTGCTTCTTTGTAATAGTTCAGAGATTTGAGAGGAGTTTACACACAACTTGGAGCTCTCCTTTCTGGTTCTAACAATCTCCTTACTTTCTTGTGGCTGTAGTGGTCCCAATTCCTCTGGCTCTGCAAGCCAATAACATTGGGAGCTTTTTTTCAGAGTTTTTGCCACTTTGTATGCTACAGGCTAAAACCCGCCCTCTGAGAAAAAGAGAAGGGAACTCACCCCATGCTGTTTGCTTCTTCTAAAGGTCAATCCAAAATCTGCCTCCAGAATCTACCTTCCCAGTGCCTTCACGTAATTGTATTCTTATGTTTGTCTACACTGTATGGTTAGTCTGGTAAGAGCTTACTTGTCTGTACTATAAATAGAATCAGTTCATAGTTTTCAACTTTGTTACCGCAGGGGAGTTGTCTCATAATTACTTTAATTTCATGGAAATCTGTATTATGTCTCCATTTTCATTCCTTATCTTTTGCACTTTTTCTTTCATCAGGCTTGCAAAGGTTTTTTGTCTGTTTGTTTCCCTCCTTATATTTTGTAAATATTTTTGAAGAACTACTTTTGGAATTTATCCTCTTTTCTAATTTTTCCCTTTATTTCAGTTCATCTTATATGTTTGTAATTCTAGGAGAAAAGTATAAGAAATAGTTGTGTGCTAGCATTTGAGCTGGAACAAGGAGATCTGAGAGGTAATTTTTTTCATCTTATTCATCTACAACCATCCAGGTAGAGGGATGCTTAGGAATATAGAGAGGCAGTAGGGGAAGAAGAACCCTCTAACCCTCTCCCAATCTCATTGGTCTTGGACTTTTTTTTTTTTTTTTTTTTGGATCTTAGAACAATTTTCCTGCTTTTATTTGTCTTGTTTGTTTGTTTGTTTGTTTGTTTGTTTGTTTGTTTTTAGGTCTGTACACATCTTGTTCTAAAAGGACTACTGAAAGACTTTTGTTGAAGCATTGATAATGCAGCCTGGATCTGACATCAAAGGGGAATAAAGAAATAAATATTATAATAAGGACTGGAAGAATGCAACTGTTTCTTTAAGATAATGTAAATGGCCTGGACCTAAAGCATATCCAAATGGAACCATGTCTCAGGAACTGACAGAGGAATTACACATGGAGCAAAGATTTCTCCCTGTGATAAAGCTTTCCTCCAAGCTGATAAAATGTTGAAAAACCTGGATATGGTTAAGTGATAGCAATTAAATGTCAAAAAGAAGCTTAGCCATAAGCATTGGCATTGGTCAGCTCCTGAGTACTCCCAACTCACTAAACCCAGAGAGGACAATACAGCAAGAGGAATAAGAAATCCCTGGATAGATTTAGTCTACCAACTGTTTATTCCTGATTACAGCTAACATTTGGACCCCCTACCTGTTTTGAGGCAGATATGCTCCCTCAGCTCCAGCCAAACTGACTTACTCATTGTTTCTGGGACATGATCTGTGGGTTCAGGGCACACTGTGAGCAAACCACAGAACGAAAGGCTGCCAAGGCATGCCTCTAGGCTATAAGTAAAGCAGTTTATGTGGAGGGCACAAGAAAGTCTACTCTTCCAAGCAAATGATGGGTGAGTGTACAAACTTTAGTTATTTGTGTATGTGTTTTGCCTCTATGGTTCAAAGCTCTTTAAAAGTAAGGTTTGTGCTTTCTTCAATTTTTATTGCCCATAGCATGTAGCATAAAGCCTGCCATACAGTAGGTTTTTGATAAATATTTCTTGATTCCAGCCCACTCAACTTTTTCTCTTTCATATGTACTTCCAGCTTCCAATTCAACACCACTATCACTCCCAGAGACAAAATAATCCTATCTTTCGGCTGCAAACTTTAGGAAGAAAGGCTTGAGATGGTGGCCAGACTGGATTCTCTAAGATCAAAGACTAAAATATGAACACTGACATTTGGAAACCCATTGTGGTAGGCTGAATAATGGTCCCCCCAAAGGTGTTCACATCCTAATTCCCAGAACCTGTGACTACATTGCCTTACATTTGCAGATGTAATTAAGTTAAGGATGTTGAGATGGGGAGATTATCCTGGATTGTTTGGGGTAGGTCCAATGTAATCACAAGGGTCCCTTAATCATGGAAGAAGGAAAGAGAATAGTTAGTATTACAGTGATGCAGTGTGAGAGCAACTCAACCAACCACTGCTGACTTTAAAGATGGAAGGAGCCATAAGCCAAGATATACAGGCATCATCTAGAAGGGAAAGGCAGGAAAAAGATTCTTCCCTGGAGCCTCTAGAAGGAGTACAGCCTGCTAACATCTTTATTTAAGCCCACTGAAACCCATTTCAGACTTCTGACCTCCAGAAACATAAAGTAATACATCTGTGTTGTTTTAAGCCACTTAAGTTTTTGGTAATAGGAAACTAATATACCATCTAGATTTTTTTTTTTCTGAAGACTTTTCTGATTGCACTCTATTAACTCTAATTGAGAAGAATGTTTCATAAGCCAAAGGATCTTCTGAATATGCCACTTAGTTTTCTGAACTATATTAATTTCCTCTTTGTCTATATATTACTACCTAATAATCTATAGATATAAAATCACCAGTAGAGAGCGTATCTAACACAGGGTGTAGCAGCATATAAGTGTTCAAGTTAGAGGTTTCACAACTTATTTTTCTCTACTTGTTTTATTCTTTACATTTTAACTCAGCATTTTGTGCAATGGTGATAGTCAAATAATTAATTAACTAGTACAAGATGGACCACCACCGGTAACAGAATGGATGCTGGCCAAGATGCTCTGCCAGTGCACACCAGATGAAAATAGACCCTGATATCAAACGTCCTAAAAATTACAGATACCTCCTTTTACATATGTATTTGGATAAGGTCTAAAGAATTCATCTTTGCTGTTTTGTAATACATCCCACCTCCCAATCCTCAATTAGAATCTATCATATGTAGCATGGTCTTACATAGATCTCGGTGAGAACTTCACTCAAATATAGTTAAAATAGCTGGGAAGTGAATTCCAGAACTTTGGACCTGCCACCAAGAATCTTTGAAGTACAAAATAAAGATCTAAGTATTTGTGGCGGAATTGCACACGTAATCATAGTTGCCATGATGGAAAACTACCTAGAGGAATAAAAACCCCAAGGAAACTAGGTCTCGTCTGCCATATTAGGGGTTCATAAATCAAATCAAACAACATGAATAAGAATCTTCTGAGTCATTTGGAGAATAAAGAATGGAGGGGATATTTGGTCATTGGCTGGTATCAATTCAGGGAATAGCTGGAACTGTAGACAGTGGTAGGGAGCCCATTCCCCATGGATAAGAACACCTGTCAGTGCTTGGGAGAAATCTCTACTCTGTGCCAAATGCTGAGTTTGGTCAAAGTTGCCGTTGAACCTCATTCCAACCCCTGCACCCACTCTGAACTACTGCAGCATCTTGGTGTTCTTATATTGCCTCTTGGATGTCAAAGACATTTCAGTGGGGGCACTTGTCCTGAATGTTTCAGCTTTTCTAGATCATTGCAATTATCAAAATGTAGAATCACTTTATGATTAGCTAGGTCTTTCAAATAATTAATGAATAAATAACTGCCTTTACCACTGCCACAGTTGATTACCATCCCCCCCCCATTCAATATTCATCAATCAAAACCATAACAATTTCACTAATAAAAGCTCTAATCAAGAGGCACTTCCTGAAAAAACACGGAGAAAACAAATGCATATTACCAAGTAAAAGAAGCCAGTCTAAAAAAGGCTTTTATACATATTGTGTGATTCCAGCTGTATTATATTCTGAAAAAGTGAAACTACAGAGTCAGTAAAATGATCAGTGGCTTCCAGGGCCTAGAGGAGAGGAATGAATGGGTGGAGCACAGAGGATCTTTAGGGCAGTGAAACTATTCTGTATGATACTATAATGGTGGATACATGGCCACGTACATTTGTCAAAACCCATACAATGTACAACACCAAGAGTTAACTCTAATGCAAACTATGGATTTCAGGTGATAATGGTGTGTCATTGTAGGTTGTAATAAATCATACTACTCTGGTGTGAGATATTAATAGTGAGGGAGGCTGTCCATGCTTGGGTGCAAGGATATATGGGAGCTTACTGTACTTTCTGCTCAGTTTTGCTGTGAACCTAAACTTCCCAAAAAATAAATTCTATTAAAAAAGTTATCTCCTTCCAATATCTTTAGTGGGTCCTCTCTATATTTGTCACAAATACCAAGCTCCTTGGTCTAGCACCAAATGCCAACCTTAGGCTACCAACATCTTTCCTCCAGAAAAAAATCTCTTTGTTTTTCCTGCATGCTCCCTGTGCTGTCATCTCCCCATGAAATCTTTATGTCTCAATTGTTCTTTCCTCTGTCTCAATATTAGAGTCCTTCAAGGTGCATTCAAAGACTGCCTTCACCACCAATCCTCCCTCCATCATCTACACATTCAGAACTTATATTTTCTACCAAACTCCAATAGCTGGCATCTCTATGGCATCACTTTCTACCTTGTTTTTTGGTGCACATAGCTCACTCAAACTAATAGATTGTCAGTGTGGAGGACTATTTGCATCTCCCATAGCACTTAACATATTGTCTTAAGAAAGAGTTGCAAAGCTAAACATTAAATGCGTAACTAATTTACTGTACTATACTAGTCCAAAATTATACTGCATTTTATTAGCTGCTTTCATTCTGGATAAAGTTATTTTTTTTAGTTTATTTATTTTGAGAGGGGGGGGGAGAGAGAGAGAGAGAGAGAGAGAGAGAGAGAGAGAGAGAGAATCCCAAGCAGGCTCCTCCCTGTCAGTGCAGAGCCCAATGCGGGGCCTGAATTCATGAACTGAGAGATCATGACCTTAGCCAAAACCAAGAGTTGGACACTTAACTGACTAAGCCACTCAGGAGCCCCTTGGATAAAATAATTTAACTGAAAGGAATAAGGTAAAATTTTTCAGAAGACTCATTAGTGATAAGGGAAGGTAAACATGTTCATCCATCATTCATACTTTAATAACCCCATATCTTCACTTATAAACCACCCTTACAAAAAGTCACATCACACTCCTCAAACACTTCTCTCCCCTTTGTAGTGGCAGGTAGAGCTGGATTCATGGAAAGGCAGCTAGAACAGACATTGCTGGTTTCTTGGCCATCACATATTCCTCCTTTTCCTTTCCTTTTGTTCAGATCTTCACCCTTTCTTTGACTCAGGGAGCAAATCTTGATTAATCTTAACTAATTATTGTAATTTCATCTCCCTTGTCAGAGATTGGTTTAGAAAGAAGCATGGATCCAATCTTGGCCAATGTTATATAAGGACTTGCTTGGGGGATTCTGAGAAGATTTCCTTCCAGAAAAACACAGATACATGAGAAAGGCAGCCTCTCTTCTGCTGGACATCCTATCTGAATTATCTATTCTATAAGAAGTCTACTACTATAAAGTTATCAATCTCATAAATTTAGGCTTCACTAATTTCATATTTTCTTTTTTTTTAATTTTTTTTAACATTTATTTATTTTTGAGACAGAGAGAGAGCATGAACAGGGGAGGGTCAGAGAAAGAAGGAGACACAGAATCTGAAACAGGCTCCAGTCTCTGAGCTGTCAGCACAGAGCGGGGCTCGAACCCACGGACTGCGAGATCATGACCTGAGCCAAAGTCGGACGCTTAACCGACTGAGCCACCCAGGCGCCCCAAATTTCATATTTTCAATAAGATAGGCACTTAACTGAATTTTACCTTTGCTTTAAAAGAATTTTATAAAACCAATTCACAGTATAAATAACATTTTAGAAAGCAAAAAGAAAGGTACTAGATAAAACAATGAAACTAGATAAAACTAGATACATGATATTATAGTTTGTTCATTCATTCATCTAACTAAGAGTTGATAAACCGACATTAGCTGTGGTTACAAAGCCCCATCTTTGACGAATCAGGGAATCAGTACAGCCAAATTGTGTCAAAATGATCCTTTTTTTAAACAAAGTATGCCTTCTCCTGGAACAGTGGATGAAGGCACTAATAATAGCATATCCTAATTTTATCAAGGCATTTGAAATATCTTCTACAGTGACATTTCTTTCAATATAAATTTTGGTACAAAATCTTCTATAACTCAGTCATTAATTAACAATAATGATATTAAGACTGATGTTTCAGTAAGTCAAAATTCATGAGATACAAACCTACTTTCTAGTGATTTCACAATGTCCTGCTTCTGTGTGACAAACTTTGAGGTCACCAAAGAAAGCCCCTCTTTTGAGTATAAAGTGTTATTGATTACTCCTTGCTTTGACATAATTGAACTATGGGACACTGATCGATTCACATTTCTTAAGGGATTACAAGGGGACAAAGAAGATACAAATTCAGCTGATCGGTTTCAGAAAAATCATTAGATTTGGTCCATGGGTCACAGTAGTTCCCTTTCTTTTCCCAGAAACGTTCTTGGTATAAATTTTGAACAGTTGAGCTTTAGAAAGTCTGCACATCATTAGTGTCAGGGGATGCACAATAGAGTAATCATCACATGAGGACAGCGTATTACAGATTGGCGCCCCATCTGAAAAAAACCAAGCAGAAGGAAAGAGAGTCGTGGTAGTGGGTTCATCTCTTGAATATCCTTCCTGATGGGCAACTAGTTGGTGTTAAAAGTCTGGGCTCCATCAACTGTCATCGGCTGGTCAGCAGCAATTTCTCTCAGTGCTGTTCCCATGACGCAAGCAAACAGACCCTACTTTTGTTCTGCTTCACCCCCACGCCTGACAGGCACAAATGCCTTCTTGATAGATTGGCTCCTGGAATTGTACAGCCCCCACAGCTGATTTCCTTTCTGGCAAGCTGCCCCCTGGTAAACACCGATGGGATGAGCAAGAGGATGTGTGGGTACAGAATAGTGATACAGGGCTTTGACTATGATTATGCTTTCGGTCATCATCATTTCCAAATTGCATATTATGAACACAGATTGTATTGGGGATGTTGAGGATGGAGAGGAAGGCTTGTGCATTTCTATTCGGGGAACAGTTATCAGAGTTTACCGTCTCCAAACTTCTATTGCTTTAGAATTGAAGGAAGAAAGGCCGCACAGTAGAGTCTTCCCAAGCCTCGAAAATAATTAGAGATTCACTTCTGGTTCAGCTACATCATTACTCCCTCCCTCTTGGCTTTCTTTTACAGACCTTTCACCCACATTGGAAGATTGGCATGCTTCTTTATTTTAGGGCAACTCTCCCAGATGCAGATTCTGAAGATTTGTTCTACAAGGGGGTAGAGGAAGATGAATGGTGGACAGGGAAGGGGGAAAAGCCAAGTACAGCTGTGATTTTAGGGAAAGTTTCACAAAGGGTATTTGAGCCTGATCTTTTTCAGGAGAACTCTGGAGTGTGGATGAAACCTCCAAGTCTATCCCAAATTGAGGCAGTGGGTCTGGGCTTTCACTCTCTTCTGCCAGTCAGTCATTGGCTAAAGGCTGGACAGGGAGATACAAACTCTCAGGTGCTCTGGCTTTCAGGCTGCAGGCAAACAAAGGTGCAGTCTTCTGAGAGAGTCACACGTGTGAACTTATTAACAAAACACACAGAAGCCGGAGAAGAGAACAGCAAAATGGTAAAATGGATCAGAGGGGATCTGAATAGAACAGGCCGGGGTCCTCTACGCTCCTAGTCAGAGCTGCTGTATCCTTTGGCTAAAGTTGCTTCTGTAGCTTTCAATGCCTGTCTCAGGAAACTATCAGAATCTGGGTTTTGTGAGAGTCATAACAGGATCCAAACTCAATAGAATCAGTACATACAAAGAATAAGTTTATAGTCTGTACTTGGTAACTGATCTGGCCAAAATATTTTAAGGAATCTTGAAAATCATTAGACTGACTGGTATTTGGTTTTACCCCTTTCTCTGCATCTCTGGTTTGCCAACATCAGTTCTCTCCACTTGCTTTAGCTTCACTAATCCTTTACTTTATAAACACATCTGCCTTCAGAAAGGCTTCCCTGATCCAGTGAGGTGGTGGCACCATTGCCTGAACTATCATATAAAGAGCATTCAGAATCTGCCCCAGGTTATTCATTTTGTGTACACACACACACACACTAATTAGACAAACTGTAAGATCCCTGGCAAAGCTCAGTAACCACCTCTGCTCAAGCAGAGCCTTACATCTGTCCCATTTGCCTCAGGCAATTTTTATGAGGACATAAAGGTATTTGGGGTAAAAAAAAAAGTGTAAAAGAACTAAATAATATAGGGTGACGTGTTTATTAACTAGTCAACAGTAATATCATTCATCCATTTGAAGTTGCTTCTTTTCTCTCTAAAGGCAAAATATGGATTGGTTAACTTTTCTGTAATTTGTTTTACAAGTTGCTTTTTCTTTTAATATACAGATTTGTTTGTATGTATTTTGAAAAACAATCCAGTTGTTCATTAAATTGCTGTACAGTTTTATGTATTACACTTTCTCATTCCTTTGTTCCAACTCAGAAAACATAGAAATATATTTCTGTGGAATGAGGAGGGAAATATGGTCAGCTTACTTAATAAGGACTGGTTAAAAATTATCCAAAATGTTTCCTTTCCTTGGCCACCTAGGTGGCTCAGTCAGTTAAGTGTCTGACTCTTAATTTTGGCTCAGGTCGTGATCTCACAGTTTGTGAGATCCAGCCCCACGTTAGGCTCCATGCTGACAGCGCTTGGGATTCTCTCTCTCTCTCTCTCTCTCTCTTTCTCTCTCAAGATAAACAAATAAACTTAGAAAAAGAAAACCCATAATGTACTTCCCTTCTAGGTCAAAAAAGTATAATCCCTTGCAAATAACTGAATGTAAAAGACCCATCTGATGGCCAGTGAGTAGTTGAAGATGCTTCTTAAGTCAGTCCTCCCTCTGGAAATCAGAAAAAGAAGACTTGAAGAAGTTCAGATTTGAAAATTCTGACACTAGGAAAATCAAGTCAACAAGTAAAGTTGTTGTCAAAGAATGTAAACAAGGCCTTCTGCAATTTATTCACACCTAAGTCTCCAGCTCTTCATGCACTCACCTTCTCAACATCCATTGAGCAGCTAGCATATGCAAAATTTTGGGCTGGGTGCTGAGCAGAACATTAGGCTTTTTACTAAAAGTTTGAATCATTTGTGGACTGGGCTATTACTGAAATCACAGACCAGTAAAGCACATTACATCAAGGGAACACGAAATGGAACAAAGCCACTTTTTAAAGGCCCCCTTTTAAAATCAGGTTGACCAGCTCTTCCTATTTGCCCAACTGCTAACCTTTAGAAAGATTTTTCTTATTGCTGATAAGGCCAGCTGGTGATCACCCTGTCTCCCCTCTATAGGGCATAAAGGGTGCCTTTGTTTTCCTCAGCACGAACTCAGAGGCAAACCCAGGGAACAGTGAAACACCCAGGATGGAAATGAGGTGTCTTTGTGACAGTAAATTCTTTCTTCGGCCCCCATTATTGAGATCAACATGACTGAGTCACCGGTGGATGAAACCAATGATTGTTTTACTCTGCCTACCCAGAGTCACTCACTGAGTCAGTGGGTAAACTGGGATCAGAACCCAGACTTGTCCTACCAAGGCTGAGCGGTTCTACTATATTTATCCAGGGTCTCATGATTCTTAGTGCTTTTGCTCTGCCCTCTAATTTGCACTGTGCCTGCTATAATATCTGAACGGGAAGTTGCCAGCTAAAATGGTCATTATCCGAGAAATCTATTTAAACATGTTTGTAAGGTCAAATGAAGTGGGTGGTGGATAAGCTAGACAGAAAACAACCCAAGCTTTGGCTCAGCACAGCCAGTGAGGCTAAAGCAAAAAGAGAGCAATGTTTAATGTCAAGCTAGCACATGGTAGGAAAAGGCAATCTAACCGAAATTATATCTAAATGTAGGAATGAGCAGTCAAAATATTCAACCAACCAATTGATTTCTATGCAAGAAGTGGAACAATGATTTGACTTATTTTTTAACTCAATGGATTGAGAGTTTGAGGCAGCATGCCAATAGGGTTCCAAATCCAAACTTTGTAAAGGATCTTTATAGCCATAGTTTATCCCAACAAGAGGGAAGAGTCGGAATATTGAAGAAAAGTGCCCAGAATCAACCAAAAATGGTCTCTGATGGACTTAACAATAGGTACTAGTGAGTGCTATAGGGCCACAGAGAAATTAGGAAACTGGGGGAAAATCTAATGTCTCTGGGAGCCCAAACTAGACTTCCTATACATTTGAGACTTTGAAGAACAGCTTTCAGCCCCAGCAAAACCCACATCTCACAGTTTAGAGCCAACCACTGCATTATATGACCACCCAGACTCTGCTCAATTATCTCTGAACATCAAAGAGGAAGAAGGAAAAGGGTATGTCTTCATTTTCGTTTTCTAAGAAATATGGGTACATGAGTTGGGAGGCTTTAGGTAGCAAAGAGAAATGTAGCATCTAAAATGCTTCCTACATGTTCTGCATGAGTGTGGATGCTAGTTCATAAAGATAGAGACTGAGCAATTAAGCAGATTCTGTGCAACTGAAAGATCCCGTATGGTTACTACGGGAAAATATGACATACATGGGCATCAAGTAATTAAGTCATAGAGGAGAGTATTTCTTTTTCACTATGAATGAAATTAATTTAATAAACACCTGTCCATACACAATTCACTTACAAATATTATTTCTTCCTAGAGCTTGATGTGGTAAGTTTTGGGCTAGAACTGCATAGCATTCGTCCCAGATTCCTTCCACTATACCAAAACATTAAGCACTTTCTGTCCCTTTCTTTCTGATTCTGACTCTCTTCTCATTTCTAATGATTTCAAAAGTGACTTATACAGGTCATTGCTAAAAGAAAGAAAAGGAGAGAGAGAAAGGGAGGAGAATATTGGAAAAGAATTTGGGGAAAAGAAAAGAAAGGAGAACTTTCAGAATGATCAGCGAGAGAGCACAGGGAAGACAGATCAAAGTGGCTTTGATATATTGCAGCAATGGATGTTCCTAGAACTGTGCTAATAAGTATAGTAGCCGTTAGCATGTGTAGCTATCGAGCACCGTAATGTAGCTGGTCTGAATTGCCATGTGTAAGTACAAGATACACATCAGATTTTGAAGACTTTTGTACAAGTAAAAAAAGATTACAAAGTAGATGACATTTTGATATATAATATTTGGGATACGCAGTTGACCCTTCAACAGCACAGGTCTGAACTGTGTGGGTCACTTATATGCAGATTTTTTTTGGTAATACAGTACAGGACTATAAATGTATTTCTCTTCCTCATGAGTCTTTTTTCTCTACCTCATGATTTTCTTAATACCATTTTCCTTTCTCTAGCTTCCTTAATTGTAAGAATACAGTATGTAATACATATAACGTACGGAATATGTGTGAATCAACTGTTTATGTTGTTGGTAAGGCTTCCAGTCAGCAGTGGGCTATTAGCAGTTAAGTTTGGGGGAAGTCAAAAGGATTTGGATTTTTCACTGTGCAGGGTTGGGGCGGGGGAAGAAGGTAAGTGCTCCTAGCCCCCATGTTGCTGCTCAAGGGTCAACCGTATAGCGTTAAGTAAAATATGTTGTTAAAATTAATGCCATCTGTGCCTTTTTAATTTTTTAATGTGGCCACTAGAAAAATTAAAATTCCATATGTGGCTCACGTTATATTTCCACTACTCGGTGCTCTTCTCCATCTTCAGGAGAAGTAGTAGAATGGCATTCCACTCTCCCCACTGTCTCTGCCACAACGACCCCCAAACTCTCAGCCCAAAATTCGGGTCCTGACATATTATAAAGCCTGCGATAGCAGTGTCAATGCCTGAAGTTTCTTTTGGGAGGCAGGAGATATCTCCAGCAGCTTCTAGTTCTTGGGAGGCCGATCCATGGCCGACCTGCAGGGGCCTTCAGAAAAGGCGGTCCTCAGACCCACCCTGGGGCCTTGGGGGGCCTACTGTAGTCCTGACTCTCCCCACTCCAACCCCAGGGAGCCCTGGCTTTGTCTTCCTCAAAGCCCCCTTGTCACAGGATATTTTCTCCCCCAGCTACCTTTCCCAGGATTTACCTTTTTTTCCCAAACATAGGTAGGCACCTTCTCATAATTTGGAGTAAACCAAAAAAAGGACAAAAACCTTTTACGACTCAGAACATAATACATCAAAGGCAACTTGGACCTGGCCTACAGTGTGTGTAGGGTGCTACAGAAACCCTGGGTGATTTTGGAGCAGAGATTAGAATAACAAGGGACGCCTGGGTGGCTCAGTCAGTTAAGCGTCTGACTTGGGCTCAGGTCATGATCTCACGGTTCGTGGGGTCAAGCCCCGCATGGGCGTCCGGGCTGTCAGGGCAGAGCCCGTTTTGGATCCTCTATTCCCCACTCACTCTACCCCTCCCCCGCTTGCACTCTCTCTCTGTCTCTCTCAAAATAAATATATAAACTTAAAAAAAAGAGAGATTAAAATAACAAAAGGGCTCCAGGTGGAAAGAAAAAGGAGGGAGCAAGAGGAAGGAGGGAGAACTGGTAGAGCATGTGAGATGCAGACACATCTGGAAGAAGGTAGTCAACTGTCAATCATTTAGATGCACTTGCTGTGTCTTATCTCTAAAAAGTCATTGTATGCTACAGATAGCAGGTGACTGTCTGCAGTGGCACTTCTACCCCACATCCAGTTTACCTGTTTTCAGAGCGATAGCCAAGCCCAACTTGATTTCAAATGTGAATACAAACACTGGAGTGGAAATTCTACACCCTTACGGGAGACATAGCACAACTCAGATGCCTCACAGAGGAGGTCGCAGTAGCATCATGTCTTCCCGGATGAACTACTCATCTGGCAGGAAGCTTATCCTTTGCACCGAGTATTTCCACTCATGGCACTTCCTCTGCCGAGGCAGTAGAGGCTTTATGTGAGAAAACCCGTGTCCTTGTCCCAAAGCACGGCCAACTCAACCAACAACTCAGAGGATCCAACAGTTATGCTGTAGCTTAATACAACCGTTTACCCGGCATAACAAAGAATCCCATATCTGATCTACAACTCAGCATATCTGATGGGAAAAAATACACCTTTTCACGGTCATCCCTGAAAGCCTGGGGACAATAGTAATCTCCTTTCTCCTTCCCTCTCTTCTGTCACTTTTTATCCTATCACTTAGAATTGGGTTAAGTCTGGTGATTCTCAGGCAGACATTAGAAGAAAGGCCAGAGAGATCTCTGAGCCAATTTTCACTGTTCATCCCAAGTTGGAAGATTCCTGTGATCTTAATAGCTGCCTGCTGGGTTGTCAGTGTCCCTTTTTTAGGTCAGTGACCTGGGAACTCATCCTTTTTGTAAGTTCCCAAAGGAAGGTTTCCTTCCTTACTTAAATTTTGTGCCCTGATGTACAGAAACAATTCAGGATTTTGGCGTAGTGTGGCCAAGATTATCTACCCATTATCACTTTCTTTCTTACCAAAGTAACCCTAATTTTATTCCAGGAAACAATGTGACCAGCTGAGAGATGATAGTCTCAGGCTCCCTTGTAATTAGGAGTGGTCTCTGAGATGCAAGTGGTATTTGTCAGGTGGGACTTCAAGGAAATCTCCTTAAAAGAGGAACAGGCAGCTCGTATATGCCCTCTGGCCCTTTCCTCCCCTCTCTTTCTTCCTATCTAAACCCTAGAAGTGATGGCTGGAGCGTGAGCAGCCATCCTAGACCATGAAGTGACCTGAGGATGTAAGGCAAGCCCTAAGGGTGATTAAGAAGAAGGATAAAAATAATCTGGAACACTGATGATCTTATAAGCATCCATAACAGTCTGGACTACAGAACTACTTATTTTACAAAAGAGAAAAATTGAAACCTGTATCTTAAGCCACTGTCACTTGTGTTTTCTGTTGTAAGCTACCCAACCTAATCCTAACTGATACATGTAGAAAGAATTCTAGGTTTATTTTCCAGAAATCAATTTCTGTAATTAATTCTATAATTAGCCATTCATCAATTTAGTAATTTGCTAAATTATCCATTTGCTTAAAACCTATTTCATTTTTTTAAATGTTTACTTATTTATTTTGAGGGAGACAGAGAGAGCACACTCATGCATGGGGGAGGGACAGAGAGAGAGAAAGAGAATGAGAATCCTAAGCAGGATACCCTGGTATGGGGCTCAATCCCACAAACCATGAGATCATGACCTGAGCCAAAATCAAGAGTCAGACGTTTAACCAACTGAGCCACCCAGGCATCCCAACTTGTTTCTAATAATTACTTATAAAGTTTATGCCAATTTGCATTTTTCTGAAGCCTTTTAAAGTACACTGTATTTTGGGGCGCCTCGGTGGCGCAGTAGGTTAAGCGTCCGACTTCAGCCAGGTCACGATCTCGCGGTCTGTGAGTTCCAGCCCCGCGTCAGGCTCTGGGCTGATGGCTCGGAGCCTGGAGCCTGTTTCCGATTCTATGTCTCCCTCTCTCTCTCTGCCCCTCCCCCGTTCATGCTCTGTCTCTCTCTGTCCCCCCCCCCCCAAAAATAAATAAACGTTGAAAAAAAAAATAAAGTACACTGTATTTTGAGGTAGTAGTCTTGTTTTTGGTAGTGTTGAACATATAATGAAATGAAAGGATTTTATAAACAACAACGATCTCTTTTTTTCCAAAAATTGTTCAATTTTATGTCTACAACTTTTCACAGAGAAATAAAAGTGTAGGGCCCTGAGTGGGAGTTGGGAAATCGTGACTAGGAATACCTTTACACATGTGTCCTCCTTGTGCAAACACCCAGCAGCCCTGTATGTGCTGAAGAAAACATACCCTCATGTACACAGAGACACCCCTGGCCCACATGAAAACCTCACATTCAGATTTATACAGATTTGGTTTGCCCATTTGACAAAAGAAAGTTTCCATTTCGTCTCTAACAAACAAGCTACATTTAAGGAAAAGTCATCCCATTCATATATGAAATATTCAGCTTTGGAGAAGTGCTCAGAATTGTCTGAAATATGAGACACTCATGAAATTGACCCTCAGTAGAATGCACTGACAAATATATATACTAAACAGAAAAGACAGTGAATTGTGTTCAAAGGATGACTTCATCAGATTCGGTATGCCATTTATGTTTCTTCATAATAGCCTTTCAGACATTTTCTTCCTACTAATTTGAAGGTTCGACATTATGAACTATCTAGTTTCTTCCTGCAAAAGGCTAAGTCAATTGTTCTGTCACTTTTTTTTCTGATTTATAAAATGGGAGTGCTAACAACCTCATAGGAGCATAGCAGGGGTTAGGTGAGAGAATGCACACGAGTAGAGTATCGTCCCCGGCATATGACAAATAGATGCTCAGTAACTACTGGCCTTATTGAATGGCCATAACAATGACTGGTATTGGACGATTGCACGTTCCTGAGCTCATCCATTTTCTTTTTTTGGTTAAGTTTATTTATTTATTTTGAGAGAGAGCAAGTGGGGGGGGGGGCGGTGAGAGAGAGGGAGAGAGAGGGCATCCCAAGCAGGCTCTGCACTGTCAGCACAGAGCCCGACACAGGGCTCAAACTCACCAACTGTGAGATGGTGACCTGCGCCAAAGTCAAAAATCAGACGCTCAAGTGACTGAGCCACCCCGTCACCCCTTTTCTAATTCTGTTTCCTCTGCCCTCTAGAAGCCCTGAGCAACCCATCTCTGCTCTGGATCACTCTCTCCTGCTCCATGTATGTCCTTATCCAGGCTAACAACTTCCTTCATCAACTTCCACCCTCAATAATTTCCACGGCCCGACCCCAGATGCCTCTCCCACTCCTTCCTCTGGCTTCACATGAGCCACCCTCTAGCTCAGCACACATCACACCATCTTGCTATTGCCCCGTTACCTGGCTTGTCTCCTCCCATTTACTCATCGTTGTATCTGCAGTGTCTACTGTAACCAACTCCTGACAGTCTTGAGAGATACATTCTGGGACTGTCATAAATGTCTAGATTTGTCAATAGTTTCCTTCTTTTCTTTATTTCTTTCTTTCAAATCTAATTTTTTTTAAGTTTATTTATTTTTTTGAGAGAGAGAGAGAGACAGCCTGAATGGGAGAGGGACAGAGAGTGAGGGGGACAGAGGATCCGAAGCAGGGTCCATGCTGACAGCAGCAAGCCTGATGCAGGGTTTGAAGTCACGAACCGTGAGATCATGACCTGAGCTGAAGTTGGACACTTAACCAACTGAGCCACCCAGGCACTCCAAGGACCTAATATTTTTAAGTTCAATGTCTATCATTAATTTTATTCAGACAGCCTGAGTTCAAACCCCATCTCTACCACCTATAAGTGGAGACCTTGGGCAAGTCATTTCATCCCTCTGTTGCTTCAGTTTCCTCATTGGTTCCATAGGAATAACAATAGTGCCCATCTCAAAGGGTTGTTACATGAATTAAATGAATTAATACATTTTTTAAAAGTCCTTAGAACAGTGCCCATGACATATGAGGCATTATTAAGACCGACCTCCAACAAATAATCATGAGTGCCAACTTCCCAATAGGCACTGTGCCAGGCAGTGTGGGTGCAGCAGGGGAGGGAAAACAGATCATCCCTGCCCTGCTAGAGCCTGCAGCACCCTAGCAGATTTCCTCAGCCCTCCCTCAGAGGTCCAGTTTCTTTTTTTTTTTTTTTTTAACGTTTATTTATTTTTGAGACAGAGAGAGACAGAGCGTGAACAGGGGAGGGGCAGAGAGAGAGGGAGACACAGAATCTGAAACAGGCTCCAGGCTCTGAGCTGTCAGCCCAGAGTCCCACGCGGGGCTCGAACTCACAGACCGTGAGATCATGACCTGAGCCGAAGTCGGACGCTTAACCGACTGAGCCACCCGGGCGCCCCAGAGATCCAGTTTCAAATGTGCCACAGGGGTCCAGGAACTTGCATTTTTAAATATTTATTTATTTTGAGAGGGAGGGAGGGGGAGAGAAAGAGAGAGAGAGTCTGAGCAGGAGAGGGCAGAAAGAGAAGGAGAGAGAGAATTCCAATCAGGCTCCATGCTTTCAGCACAGAGCCCGGCGTGGGGCTGGATCTCACAAACTGTGAGATCATGACCTGAGTCGAAATCAAGAGTCAGATGCTTAACTGACTGAGCCACCCAGGCACCCCTAGGAACTTGCATTGTTAATGCAGGTGGTGACTGAACCAAAATTTGAGAACGGAACACAAATCCAGTCTGGTATATGTACAAGATTTAAATTGCTACTTCAGCTCAATCACAAATGGTTGTATACACTGAGCCTTTGGGAAGAGCCAGACCTTGGAAGACCAAGCACCTCAAGGACAGAGTCTGGCACACAGTGGGGGATGGAATTTCATTTCTATGGAAGGTTTCCACACAGGTCTGTGTGTGGAGGGACGAGGAACAGGGAAGGCAGGGAAGTCTCTCCCAGTATTAATGGTCTCATGTTGATCTTTAGGAAGTGAGCAAGGACCACAAAACAGTTACGTTTTGGAACTGTCTGACCACCGTGTTCTTTCTTATCCCCCCCACCCCACCCCACCCCAAATATGAACTTGGAAACAAACACATTTGAGTTTGTCTGTAACATTAAGTAGGTTGGTTGAAAATAGAAATAGATTCCAACACGTTCTAGATACATTCGGGGCATACATCCATAGTGAGGTGCTAATTTCTAGGGATGTTTAGGCCACTCTCCTCATCTTTACTTTGAAGAGATAGTGAAGCAGATTTGGTGGTCACTGCTCCTGTTCCTCACAAATCTTCATTTTGTTGGGAGGTGCGAGGCACCTCCCAGACACAGCTGTAGCCTTTGAGGCATGAGCAGGAGCCTTGTGGGTGGGGCTTAAGAGAAGCCAAGCCCAGCAGGCTTGCACCTCTTACCTCTTTGCTCCTCCCAGGGCTTCCCACATACTTGGGCCTTGGTCTCTTAAAGCTACTGAGCCAACGTCACTAACCACTTACCTCCAGACTTCTTGAAAGTTGGGTAAAGTAAACGCCCCAGTTTGTGTAAGCTGTTTCTCGGGGGTAGGCTATTTACCTACAGCCTAGGTAAGGGGGCGGGGCTGTTTCTTGTAACTGAACACATTACCTGATACAGAAATCAGGAAATACACATCTTTGCTTTCCCGTAAACATCTTTGCTGCCATGACTGGTGATAAATACAGACCTTGAACTAAATGAGAATTTGACTCTGCATGTTGGGGAAAAAATAAAACAGTAAACTGTCTTTGTGGTTTTCCTTCAAGTCTTTAAAGTAGTTTATTACTCTCTCATTATTTTGATTATTATTTAAATTTCATTTAACAGAAATAACATTGCTGAAAAAAAATCACACATTTTCTTCCATAAACTTAGGCATGAGAAAACCTTCAAATGGCACACAGCTTTAGAAACTACATAGCACCTATCCTTTTAAAATCACCAAATAGTAATTCTTTTATTGTCAAATTGAGGCTTAAAACAGGCAGCTACAGTTGAATATTTCAGGAAATATCTTGCCAAATTAACTTTCAGAAACTTTCTAGGCCAAAAGTCTGTGTAGCTAATGTGGTAATAACCAGAGGCCACCATTTATCCCATCAAGTGACTGGTTTGTATCGAGCTGAAGGCCAGCTGAGGTTAATGAACCCCACCTGTGTCCTTAAGGACCCCTGTAAATCAACCTCAGCTGGGGGTCACTCATTAATGTAAAAGTATCCAGTAGGGATCAACTATTTCTCTCCTCCTGGGCAGTTGAGATGATGTTCACAAACAATTTTGAGGTAATTCTGGAAACAATGTCATGCAATTTGGACAACCATTAAATTTATCTCCCCAGACACTGAATAGGATTGGATTCCAGGTTGAACTCTAAAATGAAGGAAAATAATTTTTACCTTACATTTAGGTATCTACAGAGCACCTCAGTATTGGGAATGAATAAATTCTAAACTAATTCTTTCCCATGTAGAAAATTCAACTGCTGGTTCTTTCTATAAACCACATCTTCAAAGGCCCAACATCATTTTTCCTCTCCTAATTGCTATTATGAGACAATAAATTTCTTATAGGGAAATAATGCAAATATAACTGCATGGCATATGTAGGCCACGTGTTCTAGCAAATCCATAAAAAATGTTTCATTTATATTTTTGATGAAAGGTACAACAATCTTCCAAGACCAGTAATCATTAATTTTGAAAACATAGGATTAATATGCAACTTATCTCAATACTGGAATAGGGCTCAGTAAATATCTGTCCAAGGAAGATATTTCTTTGTTTGTCAACAACAAATATTTAGTGAGTCCCTACTATGCTGGAATTTAAGTATCCTGTCTTCCCTGGCTTAAGTGGCATTTTATGTAATAATGTGAATGATATACATATGACATTTTAAAAAATGTGTTACAGTTTAGGGTTTTCTAAAACAAAATACCCAAGATAAATTATTTTCAGGATCCAGAAGGACATTTTATAATAACAGAGAAAAGTGTAGACTTACAAGGAATTAGACCAGAAACTGTACAGCTATCAGACTCAAAGTCCATTTCTCCACCTCTCTGGGGTGATGTGGTCTCTCATTTCTGCCTTTGTCTGCATAGCTGCAGCATTCTATTTTTCCCTTTCTGCAGACTAGCCTTTGATGCTTCTGCCTGAGACCCAATTTTGCATCAGGGTCTGGCCAGCATCTTAGAATCCTAATTCTGGATTCTGGGAAAAGAAGATTTGATCGGTTCAACCTAGGTCCCCCACTCATCCAATCAGCTTTGACAACGAAGGAGAGTTTCTACAGTAAAGATATGCCATAGGGTCTGTCCCTATGGTGGTGAGGAGAGGTTCCCAGAGATAGGAGCATGGGTTGGGCAGTCACCTCCAAATTTTTTTCCAGTTGAACTGCGTAGAAAATATCTTTAGTTGTGGGCCTTAGTATAAAGATAACCATCTAATTCTGAACCTCACTCAACTTTGCAGAAACCTACCAGAACAAATTTCTCTCTCTTAGCTGGAAGAAAACTTGCAGTTCATTCTTCCTCGGTCCTCTGAGAAAAACTAGCTTCATTGAGCATCACAGAGCATCTCACTTTTTTTTCAATTTTTTTTTTAACATATTGAGAGACAGAGAGAGACAGAGCATGAGCAGGGAAGTAGCTGAGAGACGGGGAGACACAGAATGTGAAGCAGGCTCCAGGCTCTGAGCTGTCAGCACAGAGCCTGACACGGGGCTCAAACTCACAAACTGTGAGATCATGACCTGAGCCGAAGTCGGACTAGCCACCCAGGTGCCCCTCACTTTTTTTTTTTAAAGAATGTATTAAGAGGTGTGCATTCCTGGGAAGTCTTAGCTTCATTCAAGTTTTTTCCATGTATTTTCCATGGGAGTTTCTTAGTGTTTCTTATTTATTTATTTATTTATTTATTTATTTATTTATTTATTTAAGAGAAAGAGAGAGCATGAGTGGGGTAGAGGCAGAGAGAGGGGGAGAGAGAGAATCTCAATCAGGCTCTGTGTCATGAGTGCAGATCCCAACATGAGACTCGAACTTGTGAACTGCAAAATCATAACCTGAATGGAAACCAAAAGTTGGCCACTTAACCAAATGAGCCACCCATGTGCCTTTCTTATTGTGGTTCTGTAGTTCTTCATCCTGAATTGTCTCCTAAAATATGTCACCCCACTTAGTCATGGGTACATTTGACACAATTTACATGATTGCACTGGCTTGGAAATCTGTCATCACTATCATAACACAATCCTCAGAAACATTCCCACAATTCAAATTAAAACCAAGAGCATATAGGGCACTTGGGTGGCTCAGTTGGTTAAACGTCTGACTCTTGATTTTGGCCCAGTTCATAATCTCCTGATTCGTGAGATTCAGCCCCACATTGGGCTGTGCGCTGACAGCATGGAGCTGCTTGGGATTCTCTTCCTCCTTCTCTCTCTGCTCCTCCCCTGCTCACTCTCTATCTCTCTCAAAGTAAACAAATAAACCTAAAAAAAAAAAAAACCAACAACAAGAGCATACAAATTGCCCCATATTCCATATCCAGATCAACAGTTTACGTCTATTTCAAATTCTCCAATATCATTTTCTGGAACCACCTCTTTGCCTTGTCTCAACCCCCGTCAAAACTTTTCTCTCATGGCTCCAATTTCTACAAACTAATTTCAGTGAAAAATTATAAAGCTGATGAATACCAATGTTTATTTATTTTGGGGACAGAGAGAGACAGAGCATGAACGGGGGAGGGGCAGAGAGAGAGGGAGACACAGAATCGGAAACAGGCTCCAGGCTCTGAGCCATCAGCCCAGAGCCCGACGCGGGGCTCGAACTCACGGACCGCGAGATCGTGACCTGGCTGAAGTCGGACGCTTAACCGACTGCGCCACCCAGGCGCCCCTAAAGCTGATGAATACCAAAAGTGGAAATGCAGTTTATTAAATACAGCTTCCCTCCCAGACATGAGAAACTGATTGAACTCTTCTATTCTCATCAGAGGATGTTTATCAGATGAGAGCAACAGGCTTCCATTCTAGTGTTGTGACCCCACCTAGGGTCTCAGACTTTCTCAGTAGAGATAAAAACCTGCCCAGAATAAAAACCGAGTTTGCCTGTGTTTATTAAGAATACTATTTTATTTAGCTCTTCTAAAGTTCTTTTTCAAAACACACCACGTAGATGATCTTGCTCTATCCTTACAATTCTATGAATGAAGCAAATAATAATGAAGGGAAAATATTATACATCCCATTTTATTTAAACATTTTTTAATGTTTATATATTTTTGAGAAAGAGAGTGTGAGCAGGGGAGGGGAAGAGAGAGAAGGAGACACAAATCCTAAGCAAGCGCCAGGCTCCACATTGTCAGCACAGAGCCCAACGTGGGGCTTGAACCCACGAACTGTGAGATCACGACCTGAACCAAAGTCGGAGGCTTAATGGACAGAGCCACCAAGGCACCCCTATACATCCCATTTTAAAGATGAACTAACCAACACCTGAAATAACTAGCTTTGTGGCACGGTCACAACCTTCCAAAGGAGCTTTGCCATGATCTGTAGAATGAAAGGGTGAACCGAGGGTTCCCTAAAGTCCTGTCCAGCACTATTTGACTTTTAATTAGTATTTTCTCAACAGAATGTACAGGTTAGTGATAGGGCTGAGGCGCAGTAGGGAGATTTCATAAGATCAATCAACAACAACAACAAAAAAAGAGGATGTTACAATTCCAGAGTTTGAAGTTGCCAAATTCGAGTTTCCATTTCTAAGGTTAGGACAATACTCAGAGTGGATTACAGAAGACAGTGTAAATAATTCTGAGGGTAAAGCTCACTTTTCACTAGCAGAATCTTAGCAACAAGTGGAATATTTGAAGCAGAACAAAAAAAAAAAAAACGTTTATCTTTGAAGCTGCAAAATGGTCATGTTGAAAAATTCCATCCATTTTCCAGCCAAATGGCCCAAATAAAGTTACACATGCAGGTGCACCTGGAGTAATTTTTCAAAATGGAAAGGTTTTTTATACAAGTAACATAGTTTTCACAAAGATCCTCTTTGGATCATGGCTTATTGCCTGGGCCAGATTTAGCTCACAGGTCAGAGGCAAAACACTCTGAGCTCAGCACGGGACTGCTGAAATTCTGCTCTCCAGTGTGTGCTTGAGCTGCAGTGGATGCTTACCCTCTGCGGTGCAAAGGCCCAACCACTCGGGGACATTGAGCCTCTTGGTTCAGGAAGCCTTTCGCCAGATAACTTACTCTCTTAGACCAGCTGTGAACATGGCATTGCTTGGCAGAATCTTTAACCCTTCATTAAATAAAAACCCTGGCCCAACTACACGGCTCCACCTAGATCAGTATTTCTAATTTGGAGGGTCTGCCCTTGTGATATTTTATTATGGGCTTATGATTAAAATTCCTATTTATATTTTCTGTCCAGAGTGTCTTTAAAAAAAGACTTATTGTGATATAATTTGCACATCATAAAATTCACCAATTTAAAGTGTAATGGTCTTTAGCATGTTCAGTGTTGTGCAACCATCACCATAATCTAATGCTAGAAGATTTCCATCATTTCCAGAAGAAACTGCATATCCACAAACTGTCACTCTCTACCCCCAAGCAATCACTGGTCCACTCTATGGATCTCTGTCTTAGTACAGCTGCCTACGTAATACACGGTCTTATGTAACTGGCTTCTTTAAGTAGCACAGTGTTTTAAAGGTTCATCCATACTGTACATGTATCAGTACTTCATTCCTTTTTGTTGCTGAATAATATTCCACGGTATATCACATTTTGTCTCTCCATTCATCATCTAATGTACATTTGGGTCATTTCCACCTTGGGACTATTGTAAATAATGTTACTATGAACATTCACATGCAAGGCTTTGTGCAAACATATCTTTTTATTTATCTTGGGTAGATAACCCGGAGTGGAATTGTTGCATTATATGGTAACTCTATGATTAACATTTTGAGGACCTGCCATCTGTTTTTCCATGGCACCTTCGCCATTTTATATTCCCACCAATGATATAGGAGGTGCTGATTTTTCCACAGCCTTGCCAACACTCATCATTGTCCGTGTTATCCATGGTGTCTTCATACCAATGGCATGACTCTCCCAGTTGGTTCTTCGTTGTAGTTGTGGCTCTGGAAGATATCTGGAAGATAACTGTCCATCTCTTTGATAGCATCTCTTTTGGGACTCCCAGAGTGTCTATTTTGTGTAGACCAGTTAGCTCACCCCAAACATACCAGAAAAAAGATTCCGTATCATTTTTGCATGATATGAGAACAACAATTAAATTCATTGATGTAGTTAGGTTGTAACCATTTAATGCCTTCTTGGTCTCCTTCTCTCTAGGGTCCCATGACTCAGAGATCCAAGCACAGGAAGAGACCAGATCGTCCAACCAAAAGAAAAGTTTCAGACTTCTCGAAAATCTTAGTTAACTCAGAAACTCACAATACAATCACTACTTATTATTTTGATATTTGATACTACTAACTGGTATTTACTTTTTAAAAAGAAATAGCTCTGCACAGTGAAGGAAACAATCAACAAAACTAAAAGGCAACTGATGGAATGGGAGAAGAAATTTGCAAATGACATTGATAAAGGGTTAGTATCCAAAATCTATAAAGAACTCATCAAACTCGACACCCAAAAAACAAATAATCCAGTGAAGAGATGGGCAAAAGACATGAACAGACACTCTTCCAAAGAAGACATCCGGATGGCTGACAGACACACGAAAAGATGCTCAACATCATATATCAGTGAAATACAAATCAAAACCACGATGAGATACCACCTCGCACCTGTCAGAATGGCTAAAATTAACAACTCAGGAAACAACAGATGTTGCCAAAGATGCAGAGAAAGGGGAACACTTTTGTACTGCTGGTGGGAATGCAAACTAGGGCAGCCACTCTGGAAAACAGTATGGAGGTTCCTCAAAAAATTAAAAATAGAGCCACCCTACAACCCAGCAATTGTACTACTAGGTATTTATCTAAAGGATACAAAAATGCTGATTCAAAGGGGCACATGCACCCCAATGTTTATAGCAGCACTATCGACAATAGCCAAATTATGGAAAGAGCCCAAATGTCCATTGATTGACAAATGGATAAAGATTATGAGATACACACACACACACACACACACACACCACATTTCCATTCATCAAAAAGAATGAAATCTTTCCATTTGCAACAACATGGATGGAACTAGAATGTATTACGCTAAGCAAAATAAGTCAATCAAAGAAAGATAAATATATGATTTCACTCATATGTGGAATTTAAGAAACACAACAGATGAACATAGGGGAATGGAAGGAAAACTAAGAGGGGGGAGGCAAACCATAAGAAATTGTTAAATACAGAACAAACTGAGGGTTGCTGGAAGTGTGCTGGGTTGGGGGATGGGCTAAATGGGTGATGGGTACTAAGTAGGGGACTTGTAAGGATGAGCACTGGGTGTTATATGTAAGTGATGAATCACTAAATTCTACTCCTGAAAACAAAACAAAAAGGATATAATCCAAAGACCGTAAAGCATCAGTTCTCAAAAGGATGCCTGTGAACTACCTGGGAAGAGAAATGGCTTGCTAATTATGCGATGTCCTGGCCCAGTACAAAGCTATCATATTGGAATCCCTTGAAATGGAATCAAGGAATATGCAGTTATAAGAAGAGGTGAGTCTGGTGTGCCTGAATAACTTAATAATCTCTGCAACCAACCCTGAAGTATGTGTCTGAGCCTGGCCATCCTCTAGAGAAGAGTGGAAGAGCTCAGGTCCACATGCCCCTGATGTTGTTTGCATGGATACCGCAGTAGGATAGTAGGGAGGCTGAATGGAGAAATTCTTACTAAGGAGAATCTTAGAGGCAAGACCCCTTAACTTATTTGAGGTGGGGTGGGGAATATACACTATACCAAATTGAAGGCTTGGGACTATTGTGTCCGTCTCACTGAGCTGAGCCCCTTCAAGAGGACTTGAATGCCAGTCCTCTCGGCGAAGTGGAAATGAAAGACCCACCATGTGAGACATGGGTCCTGGGTGGAGGGGCCAAGAGGACAGCTGAGATGCTGGAGTGGAGAGAATAATTAGGGTGATTCTGCCAACTCGGCTCTTCAGGTAGAGCAGTGCGGACAACCTCTGGCACAGTGGGGGAGCGGAATCTGGGTGTTTCCCAGGGATTTATTTCCCAGTTACCAATAGAGAGAGGCTTTCAAGAGTGGTAGCCTCAGAATTAGCCAGAAGAATCTCACCCAGTGGGCCACAGCTATTTCTCCAAAGTATCCTTCCCCACGGATGGCAGGTGGCAACGAGGTAGCTACTCCCGGTAGAGGGAAGCCTGGGAAGGGCTGTGGTGGGGGGCAGAAAGCAGCGGGCAGCCATTACCAGGAGAACAAGGTCTCCAAAGCCCATGGCTGCCAGTGCCTGCAGCAGCAATAGGGATGATAATGGCTATTCCTCACATCGGAGAAGGAACACCTCCTTTACCTGAATCCCACCCAGCAGCTGCAGTCAAGCGTGGGTTCACAGTCCAAAGGGCTGGTCCAAGGCAGGAGGAGCCAGTAAGGTGACTCTGAGCTAAAGTCCCATAGGGGACCCTGATGAAGCCTGCAGGTCAAGTCCTCAAAGGGATGGTGTGGAATCACGGACAGACTCAGAAAGCAGATGCCATCTGGATTGAAACAAATATTGATCCCAGGTGGTAACTGGGTACTGTTAAGGAGTGGGCACCTTTATCCACTGGCAGGTGAGGGCACAGAGTCAGGGGACATACGGACAGGCTGGGAGCTTATGCTCTCTGTCCTTCCTGGGACTGGTCTATGGTAAAGGCTTGCTCTGAGGAGAGAAATCCGGACCGAGTTTTTTTCCGGGGCCTGACACATTTCACTCACCAAGGAGTGAGCCTGAGCCTTTCTGGTTCTCTCTGGAAGGAGCTGGAAAAAGACACCTGGGGGTCAGGAAAGGAGTTCTCAAACTACTAGTATCTGGGGTTGTCAGTCCGTGGAAGCCCAGGGGTGTGCTACTGACTGTTCACCTTTTGAATTCCCCACTAGGGTTTTAAGTGTAAACCTAGTGAGTTTATTGTCTGGAAGATTCCCAAATAGTCTACACTCAGCGCACGTGCATGCACGCGCACACACACACACTCAGACATACACATAATCAAATACGCATAGATTACGAATGCTGCTCTAGAGAATTTAGAAAAGAGTCGATGCCAATCTGTCTGAATCTGCCCTGAGAGAAGATTCTTTTGCAGCCAGGAGACAAAGAGACGAAGGCAGCTTTGTCCTCAGCAAGGCTGGTGTAGGCTGGGATACTACAACTCTCTGGGCTGGAAACCTCGAGAGATCAGGTTCCCTCACCAAAGTCGAAGTATTTCCTGGTCTGAGCCGGCCCTACAATGCCAGAGGTGCCCTGGAACTCCTGGCATTTTGGTATTTCCAGCAATTAGTGGTGCTGAAAATCCTTGAGGGTAAAAAGAACCCAGGCCATGATTTCACAAAGAGAAAACAAACAAATCCCCAAGAGGGGGTGAGAAGGTGAACCAGACTTTAATTTTAAGAAAAGCATAATTCTGCATTTTCCCTGCTCTGGCTGGCTCTCTGGTATGTGGGAGCAGGGCAGGTAGGCGGCCGTCCCTCAGGTCAGGCAGTGTATCCAATTTTTATCCTCTGTTAGTTCTGCCTTTTAAAGGTTTCAGACAGACTTAAAATCATCATTTAGGAATCTTAATGTGAACAGAGGCTCTCAAAGCGGCCTCCTTCTGGTGCTGCTGAGAAGGCTGAACGGGGACATGCTTGAGTGGTGACCGAGTGCTGATAAGCGGGGAGGGGTGAATTTATGAAGTGAGCAGTTCGTCAAATACACAAGTCACTCAGAATTCATCGAAGCAGGTGTGAAATGACCAGGTTTCAACAGCCGAGGTGGGATGGCACTTTGTCATAAGAGAAGCCCCGCTCCTGGGCCAGGGTCGAGTGAGACCACGACTAATCAGGGCATGCTGTAACCAGGGGCCAGCACTCCGGAGCTGGCGAACCCACGCGGAGATGACAGGCCCAAGCCGGGGGCTCAGCCGAGGATGTGCGGCAGCCACACGGGAGGTTCCCACAGAACCCCCAGCCTCACCCAGTAGCAGAATGCAGCAAGTACAATTTGATGCACACTGTAGGCTTGTATTTTATTCAGTATAAATATTTTCAATGCAGTTTTAAATATTTTGCAAACCCAAAATAGCAGCAAGCATGGAGGAGACTTCACTACTCGTTTTCTGCCTCGGTCTTGCAAAACGTGGAGTCGATAATGAGCCTGTTGTTTGTTTTCCATTTTAAACGTTCAGTTTCCTTAAACGTAGTTCAAAATGAAATGCAAACTTTTCTTTTTTTTTTCTTCCCTTTAAAGAGTGCTTCAACCCAACAAAGCAGGTGAGTTTTATGGATAGCATTATTTGGAATAAAATCATTCTTTAACCAGAGAGAGAGAGAGAGAGCAAGAGAGAGGGAGCATCGTCCTAGGGCACAGATCTGAAGGGCGCAGGGCCTAGAAAGTGGAGAGCAGCCTTTCCCAGAGGCTGACAACACAGGTTTGCTCTGACATCTTTGAGAGAAGAGCCACACACGTGTCACACACAGCCCCTATTAGGGTGGTGCTTGGCCAGGAAAATCCTGCCGCACAGCCACCCACACGCCACAGCAGCCACATAACTGAAAGAGGCTAAAAAAAAATTAATCCGCAAGCTGAGTGAAAGCCACCACCGGCCTCTGACACCGTTGAGGGGGTTTGCTTTGCGTTTTTAATAAACAGAAATAGTGTGCAATGCTATGCAGGAAATACAACGTTCTCGGTAAACTCAACCTGGGTGGTGTTCTTGCAGAACAGACGTAAGAGGCAGAACGCTAAGCTGTTCTTTTCCTCTTTTCGTTTTTCTTTTAAGATCTTTGACGCTGCTTTTGAGAGGTCAAAGTTTCAGGCAAGACCAACTACAGAATCTACAGGGCCCAGTGAAAAATGAAAATTCAGGGCTCTTGTTCAAACATTAGTAAGACTTTCAACATGGTGTCACTAGAACATCAGCCAACTGCGAGTCCCTTCAGAGCTCGACTCTGTTGCTTTAGAGGTCACTTATCCTTTTTGCCTTTAGGTACAAAGCCTAATGGCAGTCAGATCTCTGTTTCTTTTTTCTTTAATGTTTGTTTGTTTGTTTGTTTATCTATTTATTTATTTTTGAGAGAGACAGAGACAGAGAGAGAAAGTGCACAAGCAGGGGAGGGGTGGGGGACACAGAACCTGAAGCAGGCTCCAGGCTCTGAGCTGTCAGAATGGAGCCGTGAAGCAGGGCTCGAACCCAAAAACCGTGAGATCATGACCTGAGCAACCGACTGAGCTACCCAGGTGCCCCTACACCTCTGTTTCGTCATCGCACAAGGCTGTGCTGCTGAGGCAACCCTACAGGGGCTTCCATCTTGCCACAGGAGTCACCTTTAGCCCTGGCCATGCCTGTGGAGGGAGCACTGAGGTCTCAGCCGCAAAACCAAGAAGTCAAGGCCATTTGCTGACCTGCGGCCAGAGGAAACACAGGAGTTTCTATTTCATTTCCTAAAAATAACGTTTGTTGTGGGGTATTTCTTTCTGATTTAAAAAAATAACACATGCTTATTGAAGACAATACAAAAAACACAGAACATCTGAAGAAAACAAAATCACCAGGGCTTCAACCACCCAGATATGACCACTGGTCACATATTATTATAGACCCTAATTTTTGAATTTTTGCTGTGTGTGTTTTCCGTGTGTGGGGCGGTGGGTGTCTAATTTTCCAAAGCTAGGATCATACTCTAATATTGTTTATAAACTTTTTCAACTTATTTTATTATCTCCCCTTGTCATTCATTGAATGGTCCTTAATTACCTCATTTTTATAGGTTGTACATTCATCATATATACACATATAGAGAATACTATACATTTATAGCACAATGTATTTAACATATGTTATGCATATGTGTGATTGATATTTAAAAGCTAACATATACACGTATGTGTATACACACACCAAAAAGCACTTAAGCTGGATTATATGAATTTGGTCATTATTCACAAAAACAATACAGTCTATGTCTGGCCACCGTGGTCAGACTGAAAACAAAATTCCCTCGTCTGTTTGCTTACTTTGCAGTGTTTCAAAAAATGAATTCATTTTTTCAATCATAAATTAAAAAGAACACCAGGGCATCCCCAGCCTCTGAAAAAAAAATTCCCTCTGCATAATTGGCACAAAAATCAACCAATTCACTGAGTGCCGTTCTGCCGGGTCTGATAGGTAAATGGCATTTCTTGATGTTCCCGAGAGATGATTCATTTGGAATCGACAAGTGTTCACCAAGGAGATGACCGGCGATACCCCTGCTCACCAACCTGGAGCAGTCCCTCATGCAGTCATGCAGGCGGGGGCGGCCTCCAGATTAGAAAGAATAATGCTAATAATACACCAAAATGTTTCTGAGCGTGAAGAGACGTTTCAGAAGTGGCTTTTCGTTTCAACATTCTTTCAGCAGTTCAGTCAACTTCTCGTAAAATTCATAGTAAATACTTTTTTAAGGGGTGTGTGTGCGCTGGTATTTTTGTGTGATTTGTTTGGTGTTGTTGAAATATGCTACCCTGGAAAATGCTCAGCTATAAATGCCATTCTTCATAAACATGAGCCGGGCTGCTGATACATGGCTTTGCAGTTCTCTTTGAACTGTGCTTTTGTTGCTTTCTGTGGCCTTCTTCCCTCAGAGCACGTGTCTGGGAACAAGAGCTGGAGACGCAAAGGTCACGACGTTGTCGTGGAAACAGAACCTCTCCTCGTGGGCAGAGCTGGCTAACAGCGACCCGCAGCCGCCCTGTGCCAGGCACTGTGCGGGTTTTGCCAGCATCTTCTCTCGTTAACCCTCCAGAAGCCCTCTTCAGTACTACCAGCCCCATTTTTAGAGTAGAAAACGGAGTGAGACCAGCCAACTCTCTTGCCTAAAGTCGTGCCACTTCGAGGTGGCAAAATGGAGACGGGAATCAAATCTTACTCTCTGAACAACACTGCTTTTCCAGTTGGTCTGCCCCCATGCCCTAGGCGGGAGGAGAATGGGGGCCCACGTGGTTCCATTTCTCTGTAGCATCCCAGTGGCTGCAAATGGTGGTGTGGTCACTTTGACAATGATTCTTCAGTTTCCGCACTTGACAGAATTCGCTAGCGACCAGTTCCCTGTCATGTGTATTGCTTTAAAGATTGTAACAGGGGCTAGACGAACCCAGAGGAACAGGCCAACATCTTCCTGGTGATCTTAACAATAACCTAAACTTTCAGAGTTTCCCGAAGAGTTGCAAAGAGGGAAAGCGTATGCGTGTGTGTGTGTGTGTGTGCACGTGTGTATACAATGAACATGACTTGAAGCAATAGGGATGGGCAGGAGCTGGATGATAGAAGGAGCAAAGACCTCGAGAACTCCACTCAGAAACACGATAAACCCGAAGTTTGCACACACAGACCGCCCCCCCCCCCCCCCGCCGCTAGTACCATAGACTTCACCTGACCTATTTCTATCGATTCCCATTCTACACTTGTATGCACATCCATACCACACCATCTGTTTCACATATTTGCAGCTCTGCAAAAATCCCATGATTTTCTGCAGGGCTCTAGTGGATGTTTTAAGGGGTCGAAAATCTTTTCTGTGTCAGATTATTCCTGGGGCTCAAACTCCAGCTTCAGTTGGGCGAACACAGGCTGCCAGGTCAGGTGGAGTCAGCGTGTAGATCCTCTGGGGACAGGGACTGCGTTAGCCACTACCCCCCCCATCCCGATATATACTTCCAATATACGCACATCAGATTTTCCTCCTTGCACCTGGGTACACGCTGTACTCGGCAAGAAAACTACTTGCAGCTTATTCAAGACAAGTTGGACCAAAGAATTGTTCATCTTACCTGGTGCCACTGCAGTGCTAAGTGAAAACAAGGCCTGGAAAATGCACCCAAAACGCCTGTCGACAGTTGTGGGTGGTAAGGGGAAGCTGATACTCTCTCAATTATTGTAGGCGTTTGCCCCAAGCCCATCTAACGCTGTGTAACCCACAGACGTTCCGGGACCTGTGGGACATCGCTGGGAACTTGTGAGAAACGCAGAATCCCAAGCCCCACCCCAGACTAGAGAATCAGCACTTGAACGAATCTCAGGTTATTCACATAAAATTTAAGCTTGAAAAGCAGCTCTGCTCTAGAATCCAGAAGAGGCATCATTAACTCTGGTTTCACATTAGAATCACCTGTAGAGATTCTTAACCGGAACAAAAGATAGGCCCCACCATTAGATTTTGATTTACTTTGTCTGGGGTGCGGCCCAGGCAAAGGTATATCTCAGAAGTTCCTCTGAAAGGTTGCCAGATTTAGCAAATAAAAATACAGAATACTCAGTTACATTTGAATTTTTGGATAAATAGGAAAAGGTTTTTTGTTTCTTTATTTTTTTTTTTACTGCAAGTATATCCTATGCAGTATTTGGGACATACTTACATTAAGAAATTATTTGTATTTACCTTAAATGTGAATCTTGTTGGCATCCTGTATTTCATTTGGTAACCCAATCCCCAGGTGATGCTAATGTACGTTCAGGGTTGAGAACTTCTGCTGTAAAGAAAGCCTAGTTCTATGCAAATATTTGTCCTGGAATTTTCTGAATGGTCCTGATGTAAAATATTCTCTCCCACGGTGGTGATGAATCATACTTTTGGAAAAAAGGCCTTTCTCATCATGACCCTGAGAAGCCATTAGGCCTATGAAAGTCCAGTAATGCTAGTGAATGGAGGAATCTAGTTGCCAGGTAACTTATGTATACAGGATATGTCCTGTATTTAATGATTTTTGTCCTGTGTCATCTATTGGCTTCGTCAAGACCCCTTAAATGTCTTGTATTCAGCTATTTTTTTTTACTAGATTACAAAAATTTGGCAGTCAAAGCTATTTTTCAAATTTAATTGGGTGTCCTATATTTTTATTTGTGAGGTCTGGCAACTATGTGGAGAAACTACTCTGCTAAAATCCTGGAGATTGTATCGTGAGAAATTTGTCATCCCAGATTCGGTACTTGTCTCAACCTCTGTTGAAGTGTTTTACTTCAGTCCTCTGAACTTCAGCAGGTCAAGTCTGCTGAAAAAATGTGGCTACTCTACCAGCCAAGAATTTCAGTTCATTCTTTGCCCGTTATTTAAATTGAATTTAATAGTTTGGCACTTACCTCACTCATATATTACACATGGGATAAATTGATATTGACAGACATTTGTTGCTAATAAAATGATCCCAAACTTCTTGGTATTTTCTTTCTTGAGTTATTTTGAAAAGACTACAATTAAGACAAGCAGTGGCTATAAAAACAGGGAACTGGGACCCACAGATAAACTGGGATGGACATGAAGTGACTATTCATGGGCTTCTGGTTACCATATGGATCCCAGGGTTGTAGATGCTCCAGAAAAGAAGAGGAAGTTGATGGAGCTCAAGTGTGCTCAGCCAAATAACACAAACATTGTGGGAAACCCTCGGGGAGAGTCTTGATTGGGACCCAGTTGGCTGGGGGTTGTGGGGTAGGGGAGGCGATGATGACCTTATGCTAGAGAGAACATGGGGCACAGCTGATGCACCAGCCAGCCTGTAAGAGAGAGCTGTTGTTTGTGTCATTTTCTCTCCCTCCCATTCCCTGGCATTATTTCTATATCCATCCTCACTGCAGGATAGGAAGCAGCAGATACAAGGTTGCAAGCTGGAATTTCAGGTTGGAAAATTATCCCAGTAGGCATCAAGAAAGCCAAAAGGGAAGGAAAAATTAAGAGAACGATTGGAAGCTTTGAAAGGTAAACATGGAAGTGTCACATCTTTCTAGTAGGAATCTCAAGGGGAAGAATGAGAGGAATCAGAGGGAAGGAAACAGTATATAAAGCAGACAACACACAAGCACATGTTCAGAGGATTTTAATAACATGATTAAGAAGTGCTGATATATATTAATAAAAGTTCTACACTATATATTCTATAATATAAGCACTATACACACACACACACACACACACACACACATATATATATACCTTCATTATCCACAAACAAAATTAATATCCTTCCAAGCCCATATAAAACTTCACAAAAATTGGATACATTCTTGACTGCAAAAAAAAAAAAAAAAAGATTCAAGACATCTCAAGGCATCAACATCATGCAGACTCACTTCTTTGAACCAGTGCAGTGGAATTCAAGATCTATAAAATGATAGCTTTTTTAAAAATTCCATGTATCTGGAAACTAAAGAAAAATACTGACTTCTGAGGAAGATGGTGGAGTAGGAGTATCCACAGTTCACCTCTTTCCACAGATAAACTAAACAACACCCACATCAGTGTAAATAACCCAGAAAGCAACCCAAAGACTGGAAGAATATATTCTCCACAGCTAAATGTAGAGAAAGGCCCACACTAAAGACAGTAGGAAAGATGGAGATGTGGTCGAAAGCTAAAGGGACCTGCAGGACCATTGGTGGAAGGGAGGAGTACCACCTGTGGTGAGAGGGGAGAGAAACAGACCCTCATACCAGGCACCCGCACAAGGAACCCCTATGGGGAAGATGAATCCCTATGACATTTGGCTTTGAAAACAAAAAGAGCATAATTTTGTGAATTCTTACAATCAGCAGGGCCTAACACACAGAGCTTAAAAAAATCAGCAGACTGGGCTTTGGGAGAGCTGGAGGGCAACGGGCAACTGAGTCCCCACCCTTGAAGACACAGCACAAAAAATAGCCCATGGAGATACAACAAAGAAGAAGCAATTTGAAAAATAACTGGGTTAAATGAAAGAGAGTTTTGTTTACTAATCTCAGGGTGTATGGTAGAGGAGCAGGGTTCCTTGGGAGACTTGTCTAGCAACAAAGGAGCTGGGGTACAGAGGGAGTGCCTGTGTCACTCAGTTGGTTAAGCATCTGGCTTCAGCTCAGGTCATGATCCCATGGTCTGTGAGTTCAAGCCCCATGACAGGCTCCGTGCTGACAGCTTCAGATTCTGTGTCTCCCTCTCTCTATGACCCTCTCCCATTCTCTCTCTCTCTCAAAAATAAATGAACATTTACAATAAATTTTTTTTAATAAATAAAAAAAAAGAAGTCACAGAGAGTCCCAAACAAAACCAACACAAGGAGGTCCATGCCAAGATACATAATAATTAAAATGGCAAAACATGGTGATAAAGAGAGAATTTTATTTATTTTTTTTTTGAATCAATTTTATTTATTTTTTTAATTTATATATGAAATTTATTGTCAAATTGGTTTCCATACAACACCCAGTGCTCATCCCAAAAGGTGCCCTCCTCAATACCCATCACCCACCCTCTCCTCCCTCCCACCCCCCATCAACCCTCAGTTTGCTCTCAGTTCTCAACAGTCTCTTATGCTTTGGCTCAAAGAGAGAATTTTAAAAGCAGCAAGAGAGTGGGGTGCCTGGATGGCTCAGTCGGTTAAGCGTACAACTTCAGCTCAGGTCATGATCTTGCGGTTTGTGAGTTCGAGCCCCTCATGGGGCTCTGTGCTGACAGCTCAGAGCCTGGAGCCTGCTTCAGATTCTGTGTCCCTGCTCTCTGCCCCTCCCCGACTCATGCTCTGTCTCTGTCTCTCTCTCTCTCTCTCAAAAATAAATAAACATTAAAAAAAAAAAGGCAGCAAGACAGGGTCGCCTAAGGTAACCCTAACCAGTTGGTTAAGGGTCTGACTTTAGCTCAGGTCTTGATTTCACGGTTCATGAGTTCAATTCAATCTCAACAACATATTAGCCAAATGAATCCAACAATATATTTAAAAAGTCATTCACCATGATCAAGTGGGATTTATTCCTGGGATGCCAGGGTAGTTCAATATTTGCAAATCAATCAAGATGATACATCACATCAACAAGAGAAAAAAAATCAAAAAAATATGATCATTTCAATAGATGCACAAAATGCATCTGACAAAGTACAACATTCATTCATGATAAAAATCCTCAACAAAATAGGTTTAGAGGGAACATACCTCAACATAATAAAGGCCATATATGAAAAACCCACAGCTAACATCATACTCAATGGTGAAAAACTGAGAGCTTTCCCCCTAAGATCAGAAATAAGACAAGGATGTCCACTCTCACCACTTTTATTCAACATAGTACTGAAAGTCCTAGCCACAGCAATCAGATAAGAAAAAGAAATAAAACTCATCCAAATTTGTAAGGAAGAAGTAAAACTTTCATTATTTGCAGAGGACATGAGTATATGATACTATACATGAAAAACCCTTATAGACTCCACCAAAAAACTAGTAGAACTGATAAATGAGTTCAGTAAGGTCACATGATACAAAATCAATATACATATATCCAATGCATTTCTGTATAGTATAATGAAGTATACTAATAATGAAGTAGCTGAAAGAGAAATTAAGAAAACAATCTCATTTACAATGACACCAAAAGTAACAAAATACGTAGGAATAAACGTCACCAAGGAGATGAAAGACCTGTGGTCTTAAAACTATAAAACATTGATAAAGAAACTGAAGATGACACAAACAAATGGAAAAATAGTCCATGGTCACAGATTGGTAGAACAAATGCTGTTAAAATGTCCCTACTACCCAAAGCAATCTACAGATTTAATGCAATCCCTATCAAAATACCAACAGCATTCTTCACAGAACTACAACAAATAATCCTAAAATTTATATGGATCCACAAAAGACCTTGAATAGCCAAAGCAATCTTGAAAAAGAAGAACAAACTGGAGGTATCACAATCCCAGGTATAAAGAGATACTAGTGAGGTGCCTTGGTGGTGCAGTCAGTTAAGCATCCAACTCTTGATCTCGGCTCAGGTCATGATCTCACGGTTCATGAGTTTGAACCCCACATTGGGCTCTGTGCTGATGGTGCAGAGCCTGCTTGGGATTCTGTCTCTCTTTCTCTCTGCCCCTCCACCACTTGTGTTCTCCCTCTCTCTTAAAATAAACTTTAAAAAAATGTAAAGAGATACTACCAAGCTATATTAATCAAAACAGTATGGTACTGGCACAAAACAAGACACATAGATCAATAGAACAGAATAGAAAGCCAAGAAATAAACCCATAAGTATATGGTCAATTAATCCTTGACTAAGGAGGCAAGAATATGTAATGGGAAAAAGACAGTCTCTTCAACAAACAATATTGGGAAAACTGGACTGCTATATGCAAAGAATGAAACTTGACCACTTGCTCACACTATAGACAAAAATAAACTCAAAATGGATTAAGGACCCAAATATGAGGCCTGGGACTATAAGAATCCTAGAAGGGAGTACAGGTAGTAATTCCCTGACATTGGCCATAGCAACATTTGTCTAGCTATGTCTCCTGAAACAAGAAAACAAAAGCAAAAATAAACTTTTGGGGCTACATAAAATAAAGAGCTTCTGCACAACAAAGGAAACCATCAACAAAACTAAAAGACAACCACCTGAATAGGAGAAGATATTTGCAAATGACTTATCCAATAATGGGTTAGCATCCAAAATACATAAAGAACTTATACAACTCAACACCCAAAACACAAATAATCCAATTAAAATAGGCAGAAGACATGAGCAGATAGTTCTGCAAAGAAGACATACAGATGGCAAATAGACACATGAAAAGATGCTCAGCATCACTCATCATTAGGGAAATGCAAATCCGAATGACAATGTGACATCACCTTACCCACCAGAATGGCTAAAATCAATAACACAAGAAACAAGTGTTGGTGAGGATGTAGAGAAAAAGGAACCCTCATATACTGCTGGTGGGAATGTAAAGTGGTACAGCCACTGTGGAAAACAGTATGGAGGTTCTTCCACAACTTAAAAATAGAATTGCCATAAAATTCAGTAATTCCACTATGGGATATTTACCCAAAGAATACAGAAACACTTAATTCAAAAAGATATATGTGCCCATATGTTTACTGCAGCATTATTTACAATAGCCAAATTATGAAAGCATCTCAAATGTTCATCAACAGATGAATGGATAAAGAAGTGGTATATATACACAATGGAATATTACTCAGCCATTAAAAGAAGGAAATCTTGCCATCTGTAGCAAGATGGATGGACCGAGAGGGTATAATGCTAAGTGAAAGAAGTCAGAGAATGACAAATGCCATATGATTTCACTCATATGTGGAATTTAAGAAACAAAACAAACAAAGAAAAAAAGAGACATCCCACAAAACAGACTCTTAACTATAGAGAACAAATAGAGAATAAACTGATGGTTACCAGAGGGGAGGTGGGTGGGGAACAGGTGAAAAAGGTAAAGGGGATTAAGAGTGCACTGACCTTGATGAGCACTGAGTCACATACAGAATTGCTGAATCACTATATTGTACCTCTGAAACTAATATAACACTGCATGTTAGCTACACTGGAATTAAAAGAAAAATAAATAAGAAAGAAGATACTACTAAGCAACATTTAAGTGTAACTGCAAATCAGATAGGAAGTTACTAAAAACATGGAATTTTATGGCGCAGAAAGCACATAGATTTCAACATCAGTAGGATGCAGTTAAAGCAGGGTTTAGAGCACTAGTGAAATCTTTAAATATATGTAACAAAAAATAGAAAAGATGGAAAATGAGCTAGGTGCTCAACTCAGGAAGACAAAGAGTAATAGAGCATACATCAAGAAGAAAGAAGAAATAAGAAAAATAAGGGGTGTAAACAGTGAGAGAGGCAAAGAAAGAGAATAATGATAGGAAAAATGAAAACTGGTTTTTTGAAAAGTTCATTAGATTGATTAAATGTGGGGAGGGAATTGCAAATAATTTAAAGAGAGAATGAATATAATGATAGAAATCCCTATTTTTTAAATTCTTAATAAAACAACTAAAAGCCAACATACTTGAAATATATATATTAGTAGAAAACTAGCTAATAGAACGATAGACAGATGGATAGCTATTATGACAGTGGTTCTCAAAATGTGGTCCTACGATCAGTATTAGCATCACCACCTGGGAAATTCTGAAAAATGCATATTCTTGTGCCCCTTTCCAGATCTACTGAATCAGAAACTGGGAGTGGGGTCCGGAATCTGAATTTTAACATGTTTCCCCTTCTCACCCCAGGTGGTTGAGACCTGCTAGAGCTTGAGTACAGATGCTATGGGGGAAAAAGCAGGGGAATGGCATGCAGTGGAGGATATTTGTTATTTTTAAAAGAATTAAGGAAGGCTTCATCGATACGGGTGACTTTAGAGTAGAGCACCTAAAAGAGATAAGGGACAGAATAAAGCAGACATATGAGTAAAAAGTGTTCTAAGCAGATAGAATGGCAAGTGCAAAGGCCCTGCATGAGGCAGGATCATAATGTGTCCAAGGAAAAGCAAAGAGGTCAGTGTAGCTGCAGCAAGTGAGCCAGGGAGAGAGTACCAGAAAAACAAAGTTAGAAAATTAGAAAGGTAACATGGGAAGGGCCTGGGGGACAGATCCTATTAGACCTATACCTGATTAACTCACTAGATGAAAACATTTCCCTTCACCCCAGCGGGACTTTGGTGGACCAGCTAATCTCATTCCATAAGGACTCCTGAAATCATCTGCCACAGAAAGAATTTTATGTGGGGAATTGATTACAAAAGGATGAAAGAATGGAGAAGCCACACATATGGGTCAAACATACACGGGGCAAACCTATATGGGGCATCTCAGAACTCCCCCAAATCTCCCACCCCAGCAGCCTGATTCCTGGCCAGGCTGTCCATGGGTGTCCTTGGGACAGTTCTTGGTTGCCACACTATCTGGATGAGCTCTTGCCCCTCACTTCTAAGGAATGGCAGGAATTTTCAACAAGGTTGCTTATTCTTCCTTCATCTAGGAGAGAAGGCAAAATTACTTCTAGAAGTAGTAGCAAGCTGACCCAGAGGGCAGAATGTTCTTTAAATTCCCCCTTTCTGGGCACCACCCCTTTCTTCTCATCTTCTCCGTGACAATTTGGTTGAGGGTAACTCACATTTCTATGGCTCTCTGGGGTCACAGTCAGTCGGGTGGGAAACAGCAGCAGCCGGGCGGATTCCAGTTCTCACAGAACTGTCAGCCTTAGTTTTTCTTTGCTGAGAAGCAGCAAACCTCATGGTTAACTAAGAGCAGAGACGGGGCAGAGAGATGGGCCCAGATGCCAATTCTGGCTTTGCAGGTTACAGGCTTGGACAAGCCAGTTAACAGAGCCTCTTTCTCTGGGTCTTTAAAACTAGTCAGTCAAATTGACCTCACTGAACCTTTCAGAACTGAAAGTAGACAGCATGCATAGAGCCTACTACTTTGCCTCACACACATATTCAGTAACTGTAGAGCTGTTGTCATCACTGAATTTATTATCTTTAACGGCACGCCCCAAGTCGGACCCCAGCACTCTGACGATGGGAGGGTCCTGTTTTCCTTGTGCACAAATCCTGGACCCATTTATAGCCTCAGACCCATGTATAGCATTCTACAGCATTCTTGTCAGTTCTTCTCTCCATTGCTGGTGGGGCTGGAGTGAAGGGTGGAGGGAACCAGGAGAACCCCTGCAGACTGGCTTTCCTCAGTCTCTCAGGACAGAGGGGGGTGGCACCTGGGGGGAGTCAGGGTACCTCTCCCCTTCCTGTTCAGACTTGGGTGGCATTTCTTGCAGAGGCTGCATTTCCTCTGTGGCTTCGCCTCCTGCCTGACAATCCCGGGCCTCCACGGAGTGATACTGATCCCTAGGCTTTGGTAACATTGCTTCTTTCCTTTGTCCATATCATTTAGGGAGTGGCCATGAGTTTTCTGCTCTTTTTTATCTTTGGGTTACTTCTACTCTTTGTTTAGTTTCCCCAATCCTCTACCCCTTTGTAACTGTTCCCTGAATTTGATTCTTTCTGTGGTAATATCTAGACTGGTTTCCATATTCCTGGCTAGACAGATATGCATGTGTTCTCATTAACATTTGCTTCCTTATTTGGGCTTGCTCTGAATCTTCCATTCCTTCTTGACTACTTGGAGAAACAAGTAACAACAGCAAAACCAACCCTAGCTCCTGAGGAAAGCCCTCAGTACATTTATTTTAGGCTTTCCCTTAGCCCTGCCACAGCTAAAAATGATGAGTTTTCCCTTGTCCCCAACTGTGACCTAAACTAGGGTTAATCTTGGAACAAGTAGAGAGACCAAAAGACTGGCAGGGATATTTGTACTCAATACTAGAACAATAGGTAGAGAAAGTATGACTTATACAAAATGGAAAAGGCTTTCTTGGCATTGAAAATGCCAGGTTCCTGATTTCAACTTACTACAAAGTTAAAATAATCAAAACAGTGGTACTGGCATAAGGATAGACATATAATGCAATGATTGAATAGGATCAATAGCCCGGAAATAAACCTTCACATTTTTATTCAGTTGATTTTCAACGAGGGTGCCAAGAACATTCAATGGGGAGAAGACTCTCTTTTCAAACAAAGGTGCTAGGAAAACTGAATACCCAATTGCAAAAGAACGGAGTTGGACTCTCCCTTCACACCATATGCAAGAGTTAGCTCAAAATGAATCCAAGACCTAAATTTAAGAGCTGAAACTGTAAAACTCTTAGAGGAGGGGCATCTGGGTCACTCAGCTGGTTAAGCATTCGACTTCAGCTCAGGTCACGATCTCCTGGTTCATAGATCTGAGCCCCACATCGGGCTCTGTGCTGACAGCTCAGAGCCTGGAGCCTGCTTTGGATTCTGTATCTCCTTCTCTGTCTGTCCCTCCCCTGCTCACCCTCTGTTCCTCTATCCTTCAAAAATAAATAAACATTTTTAAAATTTTTTTAAAAATAATAAAACTCTTAGAGGAAACATAGGAAAATCTTCATGACTTTGGATTGGACAATGTTTTCTTATACGCGACACCAAAGCACAGGCACCAACAAAAAAATAAATAAATTAGACTTCATTAAAATTAAAAACTTTTGTGCATCAAATGACACTGTTATAAGAGTGAAAATATGCCCCATAGAAAGAAAATATTTGCAAATCGTATATTTGATAAGGAATTAATACCCAGAAGACAGAAAGAACTCCTACAATTCAATAAAAAGACAAAAATTTAAAAACAGACAAAGGACTTGAGTCAACACTTTTCCAAGGAAGATATAAATGGCCAATAAACACAAGAAAGAAATGTTCCGTATCATTAGTCATTAGGGCAAAACAAATCAAAACCATGATGGAATGGAAAATAAGTGTTGGTGAGGATGTGGAGAGATTAGAACCCTTGCACATTGCCAGTGGGAATGTAAAATGGTGTAGTCACTGTAGAAAAGCCTGGTATTTTTGCAAAAAGTTAAACATAAAACTACCATATGGTCCAGCAGTTTCTCTCCTAGGTATATACCTGAAGGAACTGAAAAGAGGGGCTCCAACAGATTATTTGCTTGCCAGTGTTCATAGTAACATTATTTACAACAGCCAAAAGGCAGACACAACCCACCTCCATCAACAGATAAATGCATAAACAAAGTGGGGTATTTACATGCAATGGAATATTATTCAGTGATAAAAAGAAACAAAATTCTGGGGCGCCTAGGTGGCTCAGTCAGTTAAGTGTCTTGACTCTTGATTTCGGCTCAGGTCATGATCTCATAGTTCGTGAGATCGAGTCCCACACTGGGCTCTGTGCTGGCAGCATGGAGCTTCACTGGGATTCTCGCTCTCCCTCTCCCTCTCTCTCTCTCTCTTTAAATTTTTTTTTTTTCCAACGTTTATTTATTTTTGGGACAGAGAGAGACAGAGCATGAACGGGGGAGGGGCAGAGAGAGAGGGAGACACAGAATCGGAAACAGGCCCCAGGCTCTGAGCCATCAGCCCAGAGCCCGACGCGGGGCTCGAACTCACGGACCGCGAGATCGTGACCTGGCTGAAGTCAGACGCCAACCGACTGCGCCACCCAGGCGCCCCCTCTCTCTCTTTAAAAATAAATAAACTTAAAAAAAAAAAGAAACAAAATTCTGATATATGCCACAATACAGATGAACCTTGAAAATATTATGCTAAGTGAAAGAAGCTAGGCATGAAAAGGACAAATAATATATGATCTACTTATATGAAATATCTAGAATAAGAAAACTCAGAGAAACAGAATGTAAATTAGAGTTTATGAAAGGCTGGAAGGAAAAGCAAATGGCAAATCTGCTTAAGAGGCGTAGAGTTTCTATTTACAGTGATCAAAATGTTTTAGGGATAGGTAATGCTGATGGTTGCACAACATGGTGAATGTAATTAAGGCCACTGAATTGTACATTTAAAAATGGCAAATTTTATGTTATATATATTTTATCACAATAAAAAAAAAATGAGGTATGTTAGGCTGATGGACTGGATGTGAACTGAGATAAAAGTGATTTATATGAATTTCATGATCGCCCATCCCTGCAATCCCTGCCGAGTCTCATAGGGTCAGCTCCACACTCTTCTCTCCCAGGTAGGTGTCTTGAGTCAAGTCTATAATTGAGGATTTTTGTACAGAGAGGGGGTGCAGGCTTCTGGGAAAGTTGTGATGTGTATGAAGAAGGAGCGGGGGCAGTCAACAGGATAGAAGCATGCCGTTTTGGGGATAGAGAGGAAGAGGGTTTCAGCTGCTGCTGTGAGGAGAAATTTGGGGGGAAAAGGCAAGATGTCTAAAGCGGTTAGTAGGCACCCTTTAAGAAAATCTATAATAATGACGGCTCTTATTTTTCAAGGAGGGTCAGATCAGGATTGCTATTTCTTTGAATGCAACACTGTAAGGACAGAGCTACAAGGAATGTTTGATTTTGTGCAATCTATGTGCACAACAAATGGACATTTGTCCCCAGAAGGAGGTGGCCCAGCCCCACCCCATCTGTAACATTTTTAACCAATAAACTCAGGGCTTCATATCTGTAAGGACTAGAGGCAAGACTGCTGCCAACAACAACAAAAATGTTCCTTCAGGAATATTTGTGAAGCAAAATTCACTTGTCAGACACCATTTTGCTCTCAGAGGCACACTTTTCAGTGTTAACATTCCAAGAATTCAAGTAGTTGCTTTCCAAATTTGCTCCAAACTCAGGTTTCTTTCCTGACAGACCCTCCCACCCACAAACACACATTCACTCTTGTTTCGGCCTTTCACCTGTCCTTTCCCCAGATCTGTGACATTCTCCCACCTGGAATATCCTCTCTACTCAGATAAACCCCACCCAGCCCTGAAACCCCCATCCCTCTTGAAACCCTCTCCAGACCCCAAGTGGCAGCTGCAGTGATGTCTCCTTCCCTTGATCTCCTCTAGTCATCATCTTTTCTATGTCACATCTTAGCCCTTAGTAATGTTCTGATTCCTATTGTTCTCTCACTGGTACCAGGACAGCCTGTCATTGCCTTGCAGGTAAGGCCAACAGCAAACATTTATAGAGCTTTTGAAACAGACTGTAGCCTAGCACTATGCCAGGCATGTGAGAGGTACTCAGTGAACTTGTTTCTTTGCTTTGAGTTGGTCCACGTGGTCTTGCCTTTTCTTAATCTTTACCCTCACACCACGACCACCACATACATGTTTCTTTTCTCTCCTGGTTCCTCATTTTTAATTGTATAATATGAAGTCTTGTCGCATACTGCAGGTTGCTCTGTAAAGTGATTTGCCAGGGGCAGGTGTTGTTAACTATGCCAGGACAGTTCCTGGAGTTGGCTTTCTGACAGCCAGTCTTTCACCTTCCTTGTTGGCAGAGCCCCAGTTTTGTCTGGGTACCAATGTGCTCACCCCAGGAGATGAGTGTAACTGGTCTAAACCATTTATAAGGGCTTATTCCGCTTTACCTGCAAAGCTAGTAGCAGTCAGGTGACCAAATTCTAGGTCAGGTGACTCAATAAGATATAAGTCATTTGGGGGCGCCTGGGTGGCGCAGTCGGTTAAGCGTCCGACTTCAGCCAGGTCACGATCTTGCGGTCCGTGAGTTCAAGCCCCGCGTCGGGCTCTGGGCTGATGGCTCAGAGCCTGGAGCCTGTTTCCGATTCTGTGTCTCCCTCTCTCTCTGCTCCTCCCCCATTCATGCTCTGTCTCTCTCTGTCCCAAAAATAAATAAACGTTGAAAAAAAAAATTAAAAAAAAAAAAAAAAGATATAAGTCATTTGGAGGTTTCTGGGGAAAGATTTTCTTCTTGAAAAAGCAGCCAGTCACAGAATGAAAGCTCTTTGCCTTCTTCTCTCCCTTTCTGTTTAAAAGGATGGCATGAGGGGTGCCTGGGTGGCGCAGTCGGTTAAGCGTCCGACTTCAGCCAGGTCACAATCTCGCGGTCCGTGAGTTCGAGCCCCACGTCGGGCTCTGGGCTGATGGCTCAGAGCCTGGAGCCTGTTTCCGATTCTGTGTCTCCCTCTCTCTCTGCCCCTCTCCCGTTCATGCTCTGTCTCTCTCTGTCCCAAAAATAAATAAACGTTGAAAAAAAAAATTAAAAAAAATTAAAAAAAAATTAAAAAAAAAAATAAAAGGATGGCATGAGAAGATTCTGGAGGCCCAGCAGCCATCTTGTAACCATGAGAGAAATGTAGTTCACAAACAGAGGCTAGCAGAGAGCCATCTGGATGGAGCGTGGCAACTTACCTTGGAACCTTTTCTTTTTTAGCTTTTTGGTGTGAGAAAAATGCATACCTAAATTAATTGCAAATGCCTGTAGTGCTACCCTCACTTTTTGCTCCAGACCTTTAAGAGCAGCCCAGGTGGACCTGGCTAATGACCACAAATCCAGTGTGCAGCTCTCCTCTCTCCTTCTGCTCCCCTTCCCTCCTCCACCCTGTAAAGCTGAAAGATAGAACCTTGGGACGTGATGGACATGAATTCAAACAGAGCCTATCTCTGTGCCGTTCCTGACAAGGTCAGCTATTTACAAGCTAGACATTATTCTAAGAACTAATGAAATCACCAGGAATGTTTTGAGACCTCAGACTCAACAAACCTGAGACTTTTTTTGGACTTATCAAACCTATTACAAAAAATGCACTTGTGATAAGCACTATGAATTGAACCATCTGGTCATGTAAACTTGCAGAATGATAAGTAAGGGTGGAGGAGAAAGTGGAACAAGGGTGTAAGAGGAGATTTTGGTCTTGTTTCCATTTGATCTTTAATGTCTTCTTTTGCTTAAATTATTAATAGTGAGGTTCTTTTGCTTTTGCTTTTTTAACAGATTTCTTCTCCTCATTAAGGTGATGATCTCAAATTTTGAGAAGCCAAGAACTGTTTAGCCTCGAACAATTTTTCTTTAGAAACATAAAACCAAGGACCTTCTGACCTGGCACATCAAGAGTTATTTGACAATAATTAAAAACCCCATAATATCTTCCTTGACTTACCCATAAAGAGCCCAGGCTGTGCACTCTGATAGCTAATCTTTGATAGGTTTATTCCTCTGCCTACATGAGGGAAGTATTTTTCTTCTCCAAGTACTAATCAACTGGCAGCTAGTGAAAGACAGTGTCCCCAACACCCACACACGCCAAAGGGATTTTTTTAGTACTTTGCAAATCAAAAGCTTTTAAATCACGTTTAATAAAGGGAAGTTTTAAGACTTTTATATGGAGCTTTTATGTTTTTTTAAACATTCTTTTGGAATAAGATTCAAATCTTTGGCACACTAAAGATGTACCTCAAGTATAAACTACAACCATTTGTATTATTTGAGGAAATGAGTACTTTTGCTGAACTATAAGGCTATTTCAGAACCTAGTGAGGAGTCTTGGTGTAAGGGAGTAGAGAGGGGTGCTTTTGAACAATTCACATAGCCAGGATCCCAATCAACAAGTGAGTAATAGAAACAAGGATTCAGTTCACAGAAGGGCAAATACAAATAACTGCACACTAAAATGTTCAGAAACCTTGCATTCTAAAAAAAAAAAAAAAAAAAGAAAAAAAGTAAATTAAAATGACAAAATGAGATACAATTTTTTACCTATCAAATTTTGGAAGAATTAAATGTAAATATATATACGTATGTGTGTATATGATATGTATATATGCATATATATGTGTATATATATATATACACACACATATACATATCATACACACACACACACACATAATATATCAACATCAATACAGGATTGTGATAAAAAGGTATAAATTGGTACATTTCTGGCAAGATATTTGGCCATTTCCATCAAGAATGTTTAAAATACCCATACTTTTTTTTTTTTTTTTTTTACCCAGGATTAATTTCTAGGAATCTTCATGTAGTAGACAAGGATTTAGGTGATGCTCTGCTCACAATACCACCCTGGTGGCTGTGTGTGTATGTGCATGTATATTTGTGTGTGTCCCTTACCTATTGATTGATTTGGGTCTGACCTCGGCCAGTCAGAACTCCTCCCAGGCTCCTTCCAATAATCCCATTTTTGCATAACTAGCCAGAGTTGTGAATATACTTTAAAAATATTTATATTCCTTGATATAATGTTTCTACTTTTAGGAATCTGGTCTATGAAATTAGTCTGAAATTTGGACACGAAGAATACCAGGGTTATTTATAATATCACAAAGCAAAAAAATCTAAGTGCTCAAAGGCTGGTGAATAATTAGTAAATTATAATTCAGACATACAAATTAAAAATTATGTTTCCAAAGACATTTTAATGACATGAAGAAATGCTTATGATGTAATGTCAGGTGAAAAATAAAATTGTATAAAATTATAAATATAGCATGATGTCAACCACATGTTATATATACATGTGCTTTAAAATGAACAGAGAATATGCAATGGGAAAGAGAGTCTCTTCAATAAATCATGCTGGGAAAACTGGACAGTGACATGCAAAAGAATGAAACTGGACCACTTTCTTACACCATACATAAAACTAAACTCAACATGGATTAAAGACTTGAATGTGAGACCTAAAACCATAAAAATCATAGAGGAGAACACAGACAGTAACCTCTTTGATACTGGCTGTGATGACTTCTTTCTAGATATGTCTCCTGAAGCAAAGGAAACAAAAGCAAAAATAAATTACTGGAATTACATCAAAATGAAAAGCTTCTTCACAGCAAAGGAAGGAAGCAATCAACAAAACTAAAAGGCAACCTACTGAATGGGAGAAGATATCTGCAAATGACATATCTGATAAAGGGTTAGTATCCAAAATATATAAAGAACTTATACAACTCAACACCCAAAACACAAATAATCCAATTAAAACAGGCAGAAGACATGAGCAGACAGCTCTCTAAAGAAGACATACAGATGGCCAACAGACACATGAAAAAATGCTCAACATCACTTGTCATCAGGGAAATGCAAGTCAAAACTATAATGAGATATCACCTCACACCTATCAGAATGGCTAAAATCAACAATACAAGAAACAACAGGTGTTGGCGAGGATGCAGAGAGAGGGGAACCCTCTTGCACTGTTGGTGGGAATGCAAACTGGTGCAGCATTCAGAAAACAGTAGGGAGGTTCCTCAAAAGCTAAAAATAGAAATACCCTATGATCCAGCAACTGTGCCACTAGGCATTTACACAAAGGATACAAAAATACAGATTTGAAGGGATACATGTACCCCTGTTTATAGAAGCATTATTTACAACACTTAAATTATGGAAACAGCCCAAGTGTCCATCAATTGATGAGTGGATAAAGAATATGTAATACATACACACACACACACACACACACACACACACACACACACACACACACAAAACACGAAATGGAATATTATTCAGCCATAAAAAAGAAATCTTGCCATTTGCAATGAAACTGATAGAGCCAGAGAGTATTATGCTAAATGAAATAAGTCGGTCAGAGAAAGACAAATACCATATGATTTCACTCACATGTGGAATTTAATAAACAAATGAGCAAAGGGAAAAAAGAGAGAGGGGGGAAGGGGGGGAGAGAGAGAGAAAGAGAGAGAGAGAGAGAAATTAAGAAACAGACTCCTAATTACAGAGAACAAATTGATGGTTACCAGAAGGGACATAAGTAGGGGGATAGGTTAAATAGATGATGGGGATTAAGGAGTGCACTTATGCTGAGCACCGAGTGTTGTATGGAAGTGTTGAATCACTATATTGCACACCTGAAACTAATATAACACTGTATGTTAACTAACTGGAATTAAAATAAAAACTTAAACAAAAGAGAAACTTCCCCAGGGAAAAGAGTGAACAGAGAGAAATGCAACAAAACAGTTATCCATGGTAGTAACATTGAGTGATTCTGGTGTTCTTTTATCCTTTTTCAATTTCCAAATTTTCAACAATGTACATCTATTACTTTTATAGTCAGAAAAAATAGATCTTAAAGAAATTAGAATTAGGTAAAAACTTTGTTTTACTTGCATTCACCCACAGTGAATGAAATGCAGTTCAATTGGACAGCGTGGGGCAGTGGCAACCAGCTAGCTTCACATTAAAGTCACTTGGGGCACTTTTATCTATCTATTTACCATTTTTTCTTTGACGATGACTTTATTTTCTAAAGTCAAAGATGAGCTAAGTTCACCATGTGCTCACTAAAAAGCGTTAATGTTTCATCAGGTTCCTGACATCTTGCTCCCATCCCCCCTCACAGCTGGGCCACGTGCCTGCCACCTGCAGGCTCAGTCCCACTGCTGTCACGTGGGCCAATTCTGGCTTTGGAAGCAAGGGCTGAACTAGGCTCCATATGACACTGAGGGTCTAAGCATTAAGCCTTACTACTGGCTACTGCAGACATTATCTGGGTCCAGTAATTTGCTTTGCCGTGACTAACCATCTGACTCTCTTTTGCTCCATACCACAGCCTTTCCAGATCTAGGGCTTGGTATGTCTCTCCCATTTCATTTTCTCTTTCTCTACCACAAAGTTTAGGATCCACTAATAAGCTTTCCAGGTGCTTCTTACCTGTCAGATTGCATGTTAGGCCATGGGGAGCTTCCAAATTATACCCTATGCCCAAATGACTCTAATCTAATTCATTGGTGGGGAGAAGGAAGACTGGAATCAGCATTTGGAAAGCTCCCCAGGTGACTTTTATGGAAAGCCAGGGCCTAGAACCACTGGTTTCTTCGGATTATATCTGTATAGTTAAAGCCTGCTAAGTATGAAGGGTTCAAAGGAATGATTAAAACTGATGAAAATAGTTATCTGTCCATTCTGGCATGATTTCCCAGCCCTCATGTCATTCTATACCTCCTCCATGACTTTAGCTAGTTTCTCTACCCCTATAACTAGAACCATTTCTGGTTCCCAAGCTCCAGGTTATATTTCCATACTCCCACTGACCATCCACAAGTCTCCTCATAGATCTTTAACTCCCCATATCCCAGACTGGCTAGTTAGTCCCCTCTCCCTGGCCTCTCACCATGCTATGTCACATCAATGATGACACCACCACCCATGCTACTCCCAAGCTCAACATCTCTGATTCATCTCTAACTTATTCGTTTATCCGTAATAGCAAATTCTATGGAACACGGGTCATAAATATATTAGCTTTCAAAAGTCAGTCTGGAGAAGGAAATGCAAGAGTCTGGGTGTGATACAGAAAAAAAGAGAATACATTCAAGATCAAAATGCATTCAACGCTCAATTTGTAAAACACTGCAGGTCAATGCCTCACTTTATGGATGGCGTCTCTCCCTCATCTGTATCTCTTTCCCGACTCTATCTTCTCTTCTTCTTTCTTTCTGCCACATAGACCCTTGTTGTTTCTTACCTGAGCTGCTGGGACAGCCTGACTTCCGTGTGTCCTCCACAGTAATGCCCAAGTCCTCACTACCCAGACTACTAGTCTGACCTTAGAGCCTGTCTGCCCAGGTGTGACTCCCACCTCCACCAGTCCAGTGTGATCCACTGTGATCTTGGGCAAGACCTAACCTCTCTGTGCTTCAGTTTCCTCATCTATAAAATGGGAATAATTATGGTACTTACTTCGTGAAGTTGTTGTAAAAATTACATTAATCAATATATATAAACTTCTTAGACCAATTCCTGACACAAAATGTATATTTATTGTTATTATTTGTATGAATACTATTCTACTATTAAATGAAGTCCAGCTCCTTTAAGAAGTGTTCTAGCCACCCCCCCCCCCCCACCCCCCACTGGACCCTTCTACCTTCTAGCCTGATCCTTCACTACCTCACTCCCACACACCAGCATTTGCCACACTGGATTATTCATTCGTAATTTCCTGCCTCCTGGCCTTTGCTTACCCTTTGTTGCCTGGGATGCCCTTATCCTCATTGCTGGCTATGGAAATTCTGTGAATTCTTCAAGTCCAGCTCATAGGCAAACTTATTCTTGACCCCTTTACTGATGCCCCATCTTGGAATTAGTTTCTCCCTCCTAGGCAATGTATTTGCCCTTCATTTTTGATATTTAACAATTGTGCCTTATGTGACAGGAGGCATTTGTGGCCTCCTTCTTTCTCCTACCTCCCCTACAAACCCCTATTGTCCATGAAATTGTAAGTTCCTAAAAGCCGGGTTCTTGTCTTATTCATGTTTTAAACACATTTAATATTTTAACTTTATATTTATGACCTCACACCTAGCAAAATGCCTGGCGTAAAGGAAGTTTTGCTAAAGTTTTATTGAAGAGAGTTGTTAAATGTGTGTAGACATTCCCATGTCTATTCCAAGATGAAACAGACACTCAGTAATTATCTGGTGACTATAAATAGGGTGTGAAATTGGACACTCAGGACAAAATAGTCTCTTTGAGATCCAGTGGTCTGATCTGAGTGTCTACAATGATGAGACTAAAGCTACAAATCTAAGATATTCACTGCTTTGTGTGTGTCTGTTCAGACCTTTTTGGTTACCAGTAATACGAAACCTGATTCAAACCAATTTGAATAACAGAGAAAATTTAGTGCCACCTGATAATGAAGGAGAAAGGTTCAGCAAGGCTTGCTCCAGTAGCTCAACAGTGTCACCAAAGGCCCAGTTTCATCCGATCTCCAATCTGTCTTCCACATGTTGTGTTGAACTCTAAGGTTGGTTTCCCTTATGTCACAAGATGGTTACAGGAGCTACTGGCGATTATAAGTTTCCTCACTCATGTCCTTTGGCAGGTCCACCATGTTGTGCAAATCCAGAATACACCATTCATGGAACTGAATTAAACATAATGCCAAAGGTACCTACAGAGTTCTGAGCACCAGATTCTGATGGAGGTTGGAGGCAGGCTTCCACACCATCAAGCAATTCTCAGACACCATGTGGGTACCCTACAATTCAACTAAATTCTGACACTATCTATCTGGAGATAGCATCAGATTCCACAGGTGAAGGGCCAAGTCTCACAAACCTGCTCCTCCCCCAACTCATATGCCAGTTGCAAGTCTAGGTTATCACTTGTTCTGACCAGCCAGCTGCAGATCAGAGGTTCTACAGGCCATCTTCTTCCTTGGGTTTTGGGTATTTTGTTAGAGTGGTTTACAGAACTCAGAGAAACATTTTACCTACTGGATTATATATATATATATATATATGTGTGTGTGTGTGTGTGTGTGTGTGTATAAAATACACAAATATGTATAATATATATGTATATGTGTGTGTGTGTGTGTGTGTATAATATTTCAGAAAACAGTCAGATGAAAGAGATGCATAGGACAACATAGGGGGAAAGGGCACCAAGCTTCCATGCCTTCTCTGACAACAAGCGCCACTCTCCCCTCATCTCCACGTGTCCACCAACTCAGCAGCTCCTCAAACCCCGTCCTCCTGGGTTTTTATGGAGGCTTCACTAAGAGCAGAAGGCAGGGGGTATTACCGAAAGTTCCAAGCTTCTAATCACATGGTTGGTTCTCTTGGCACCCAGCCCCAAACCTCAGGTGCTTTCCAGAAGTTACGAGTTTGGATAACAAAAGATACCTTTTATGCTCTCATCTCTTAGGAAATTCCAAGGGATTTAGGAGATCTGTGCCAGAAATGGGCATGAAGACCACATATATATTTCTTATTATAAATCCCACTAGCACAGTGTGCCAGGATTCGTGCAAGGTAATAGCTCTGTCCACCAGAAAGAGGGAATCTCTCCAGATGGCTTCCATAGAAAAGAGAGGGAACTTCTTCCACCAGCAGCCTCCAGGAAACATCTTGTTACATTGTGGCCAGAGTCGGAGAAAGGGACTTTTGGATTGATTACATCAGGCTTTATGTTTGGAAGACCCTGGGTTACTGTCAAAAGAAAGATGACCAATGACACAGCTAGTAGAGAGCAGAGAAGATAGTGTTTGCTCCATCTAATGGAGCAATTATTATTATATATAATAATTATATAATGTACATACATATATGCATGCACACATATATAAACATGTGTATAGTTAAAACATGTATATAATGAGACTGTAATTTTCATTTGCTCAACAAACCAGGTGCCTGATACAATGAACGTTATCCAGTCTCTGTCCTCAAGGAGCTCACAGTCCTTTCTCCTTTCTTCCTCTCTTTTATTACGAAGTTAAAGTAGCTGAACCCTTAACCTTGATATAATCTCTTCAGAATCTGTTCCCAGAATGCACCTTTGTTTTGTTTCTAAGGTGGCTCATAGGATCATATTAAAGCCATTAACATATGTTTAGAAACTGAGGTGTTTTAAGGAAGTTTTATGTCTGTGACCTGGTGGACATCTCTCCAAGGGTGACCAAGGCCATGCCAGCCATAGAGAAGGGATTGCTCAGACTGACCAGAGACCACGTTGAACCCTCTGAACAGCCTTGGGAGACAGGCAGATTTCCAAGACTAAATGTTCCCAGAAGTATTCCAGTAATTCAACCCACGTTGCAACTAACTTAGGAAGATATATTTAGCCTTTATTTTTATTTTTATTTTTATTTTTTTAGTGAATGATGTATTTATACTGGATCCCAGACATTTTGAGATAGAATTAAAACAATGATTTCTGATCTCCAACAAAGTCCAGATTTCCAGTTTTACTGGAGCTAACTCATTCAGATGAAACTGAGGAGATAAGAAGTCAGAGCTCAACTGTTTATTAGTTATTTTACTCTGAATAAGTCACTTCACCTCTTTAGGCTTCAACTTCAGTAATCAACAACCAATGCAGAAATATTTACTGGGTGCTTCTTATGGGTCAGGTTCTGTGCCAGATGCTCAGGATAGAACCATAAAGGCAATCTCCTCACCTGCAAAGTGAAAGAGAGGCCTAAATAATGTCAACCTCCCTCCTGCTATAAAGATTGTATGCTTTGGAGATGGAGACAGCAGGTACATGTCCCCAAGCTCTGCAGCAGTGACCCATCAGTAATGGGGTGTGATGAACATGGAGCCCATCCCTACTTGTCACATCCATCTCTCTCCTCATAACCATCGGTGCTGGGACAGCACGATCAGGGTGTAAACTGCCTTCTGCCAGGGCCTGCAGCACTCTGACTTTTGGTAATTCATCAGTTCATTTATAGATTAGTAGGCTATAAATATCCTATCCAAAATAAGTCATATATTCTCCTTTCCTTAGAGTCCCAGAAGAACAGGTGTGCTTTATCTCCTTTCATATAAACATCAGAGACTGACCCTGCAAGTTCATTAAAAAAAAAAAAAAGAAAAAGAAAAGAAAGAAAGAAAAAGAATCCATTGGTGGGTGGTAAAATTCCTTTTGGACTCTCTGCCTGTTCATAGAGTTGTTTTCAGAGTGATCAGTGATCTTCTGGACAGCAAAGAGAAATTAATCACATTGAAAGTTTGTCTGCTGCTATAAACCAGCTGCAGATCATGGTGCCTGCGGCTGTGAGGCACAAGGGAAGGAGAAAGAGAATTGGAGCCAAAGAAGCTGGTTTTGTTTAAGTCTCAGTCAACTTACCAAAGAAATGTTCGGTATGTCATTCTCAGACTTCTCTGAATCTCGATTTTCTTATCTTCAAAATGGGAATGCCTACTTCTCAGAGTTGTCATAAAGCTCACAAGAGATAATGTGTATGAAAAGCTCACAAGAGATAATGATAATTATCACTGTATTTCAGGATGTAAAGCACTTTCTCTTAGCATAAAGATGAAAAGATCCTGCAGAGGGAACTAGTCACCAGCTGGCATCACAGATTTTTGAAATCTAGATGAGATCACGATAACCATCCAGCTCATCCACGCGATTTCACAGAAATTAAAGCCCGGAAAGGTTGAGTGAGCCACCCAAGAGAATAGTATTAGCCACTATTTAAAAAAATACCTTAAAATGGTTTTTAAAATAGGGGTTCATCTTATCACATAACAAGAAGTCCAGAGAATGGACTATTTCAGAAAGTCAACATTGTTAAGACTCAGACCTTCCTCTCATGTTGGCAAGATGGTTGCCATAGTCCTAAATATCACAACATCACATGACAATATCTAAAGAGAGGAAGACGGGTGTGTGTGTGTGTGTGTGTGTGTGTGTGTGTGTGTGTGTGCATGCTGGCACACACGTTGGGGAAGGTAGAGGGAAAAAACTCCCCTTGCATATCTCCCTTTTCCTCTAAGGGCATAAATATTTCGAGAGGCCCCCAGCACACTTTCCCTCAGGTCCCATTAACCAGAACTGACTTACATGCCCACCTTTAAGCCAATTACTGACAAAAAAAGAATGAGGATTACCACTGTATGGTTAGGTGATTCATGATTTTTGCCCTGGGACCACCTTCCCTAAGCATGTTCCTGACCCATGCCTAATAAATCTGAGTTTTTATTACTAAAAAGAAAAAATGGGCAGTAGTCATTGGGCAGACAGCCAATAGTTTCTACCATCCTGTCAAAACAGTCCTGTTTTTCCCAGAATTTGATATTCTTGGTGGTCCATTGGATAACTGGTGGCTTTTGTCACATAAACAACTCCATGATACCCATAGTCTAGTTCCTTCTATATGCAGACAATTTCTTCAAGGTTTGTGATCTTTCGCAATTTATATATAAATATTTCAGTCTATCCTTCATTCTGCAAATATAGAAATGCTCGATTAAACCCCATAAATCAACTCCTAAATAAGAATGTTAGCTACCTTATCTGTTCATTGATTCCAAACATTTTTTTAAGTTTCCTACTACATACTAGGAACTATTCTTGATGTGATTTATACATGGCACTGAGATAAATGTTCAACTATTTGGAAAAGTAAAGTAAATAAGTGCTTAATCTATTAAAGAGTTAGATATTTTGAAAACAGCATTTACAGAAACTTGAGGTCAGTAAGAGCTACCATAAAGGAAAGGAATAAAATCATAAAGGAACATTTCAAGTTGCCAAAAAGTTTTAACACTCCAACGCATCCCCCAAACAGTATGTTAAAAGATAACTGGGAAAAACATCTGTGATAGCTTTAAGAGGATTTTGTTCTTTCATACATAAAAATCTTTTATAAATCAATAAGAAAAGAGGACACCTTAAAAAATGGCCAAAGAACATGAGCGTATAAGTCATAAGGGTAAGAAATGGGAATGGTCAACAAACGACCTAAAATGTTTGACCTTCGTAGTAAAGTGCATACAGTTGCGTGCTTAAGTAATATAACACCACTTTAACTTGTTAACTTGGCAAATCATATTAACGAGTGTTGGTGTGAGTGTGTGGGAAACCAGCATTCTCATATATTGCCGGTGAGAGTATGCACTGGCTGAGATTTGGGGGAATGCAATTTGCTGATATGCAACAAAAGCGTAAGGGGTGCATCTTTTGATCCAGCAATTCTCCTTCTACTCATTTATCCCCCAAAAGAGTCAAGGGACTGTGCACAGATGTTTTGAATCAATGTGCCCACTTACTATTACTTACAATGGCACTTGAAACTCAGGCTGTGGATTCCAAGTACAGACACCAAACTTACCTGTAAATTGAGTTTTTGCTTGGTTCTAGAGCCTGTTAGAATTTTATGAATTGCGCAGCATAAAGACTTTTGAAAAAACAAAGTATTTAAATTGTTGAGGGCCTGTGTAGTTTTGCATTAAAGTAAAAGTCTGCTTACAACGGGTTTAGTTAATATCCATCATATTATATAGATCATATAGATACACTAAAAAGGAAAAAAAAATCTCCTGGTAATGTGGGTGATCATTTCACAGTATATGTAAATCAAACTATCATGTTGAACATCTTAAACTTATATAGTGATGTATGTCAATTATTTCTCAATGAAACTGGGAAAAATTTTAAAAACATAACAGAGTAAAAGTCTGCTTGACAATCTCCATGATCCTTTTCTGGGAAAAGAATAACCAAACATATTTTAAAAAATTATCTTCACCTTCAAATTTTTAAAAAAGGTTCTTAAAATAATATTTTAAATGGGATAACCTAGGGGCACCTGGGTGGCTCAGTCGGTTGGGCGACCGACTTCGGCTTGGGTCATGATCTCGCGGTCCGTGGGTTCGAGCTCCGCATCGGGCTCTGTGCTGACAGCTGAGAGCCTGGAGCCTGTTTCAGATTCTGTGTCTCCCTCTCTCTCTGACCTTCCCCCATTCATGCTCTGTCTCTCTCTCTCTCTAAAATGAATAAACGTTAAAAAAAAATTAAAAAAAACTAAATGGGATAACCTAGTTAAAATTAACCTTAAAAGGTGATATTAAATTTTTTAAATGAACCTACAAATGCTACAAATTTAAAAATAAAAAAGATTTTTAAAGTAAAGCCACGAGTTTATTTTCTATTATTATTTTTTAAATATTTATTTTTAAGAGAGAGCATGAGCGGGGGAGGCGCAGAGAGGGAGACAAAAGATCCAAAGCAGGCTCTGCACTGGCAGCACAGAGCCTGATGCAGGGCTCAAACTCACAAACCGTGAGATCACAACCCCAGCCGAAGTCAGACACTCAACCGACTGAGCCACCCAGGCGTCCCAAGGCTTTGGGTTTAAATGAGGGGAAAAGCAAGCCTAGGGCCAGACAGCTGCGTGCAACAGGCCTTTCTGCATTGTCTTAGATTTGTAAATTCTTTTACGGTTACTACTATTTAACACTTAGATATTTAATGATTAAACTTATGACATTTTGGATTGCTCGATTTAGAGTTGTGGTTCGTATGCTCCTTAAGAATTAACTAATTAATGAAGGTAATTTTTAAAAATTCAGATCTTTGTTAATAGTTTGTAAGACCTTCTCAGGGTATGTGCTAAGTGCTCCAAAATAAGTAAGTTAGCTAATCGTAGCTAACGTTTAGTGAGCGCTTGCTGTGTGCCTGGCCTTGCTTTAAGCTCTTTGCATATGTTAACTCATTAAATGTTCACAGCAACCCGGTGAGGCAGCACCATTATGATCTCCATTTTACAGATGAGGAAACAGAGGCACAGGAAGGTGACTAGCCTCCTCAGGTACACACTACCAGCTCATGGCAAAGCGGGGCTTTAACTCCAGACACCCTTACTCCAGAGTCCTGGCGCTAACCATTAAGCACAGCTGCCTCAACTACCTGAACAGCATTCGGTACCTGGCTGCAGAAGATAAAGATGTCTCCACAGGGCACAAAGAGGAGATGGGCACAGTGGTTCCCAACTGATTCACCAGATGAATCATCTGGGGAAAGTTGTGAAAAATACAGATTCCAGAATCAGATTCTCCTGAGGTGAGAGCCAGGGAACGGCCTTTTTGCCAGGTCGTGGAAGACCAGCGGATGCTTTCAGTGTTTGCTATGGGCCAAGCACTGAGCTAACCGCTTTACACACCTCACCTCATTTCCTCCTCACGCAGACCCCACCTGCTGGACACTCTTTACACTCCTCCCGTTTTAGGCCTGAGGAAACAGAGGCTTTCAAGAGATTAGGTACTGTGTCCAACGTCACAGAGCCCATGGGCAGTCAGATCAGGACTCACTGAGCCTCCAGACTTTGACCTCTTACCACTGGACATGCTGTGCAAGGGCAGGGCTCAGGGAGAAAGTGCCACTTACTGGCTGCACCAAAGGGCATTACCAGGCAACCAGTAAATGAGGCAGGCTCTAGGGAGTGAAGCGCCCACCTCACAACATGCAAAGGCTTCCCCAGGCTGAGGGGGACCAGAGGGTGGTTTCTGGACTAGAGGACAGAGGGCACAAAGCAAGTCAAGGCCCCAGAACACAATGGACACCAGCCCACAGAGGCGGGCTGCAAACACCACAGAAGGCTGATGTGCAAGGTAGTGTGTGCATGGCCTGGACCAAGGCCCTGTCAGTGTAGAACCTGAAAATCTGGTACCTTCACAGACCTTCAGGACCTGATAAGAATATTAGATGCTTGAAAGTGCCCTGCTCCCCCAACAGTCACAAAATTCAAAATAAAAACAAAACTAAACAATAAATTAAAGGGAACTCAACGAAGCTCTACCTTTTTCTCATCATCAGGACTTTGATTTTTTTTTTTTTTGAAATATCAAATACCAATTTCTTTCAACCGCCCTAAACGCGTGCTTTGTCTGCACTGGGACACCACCTTTTAATCACTGCTAAGGTTCCATTCTGCTACATCTTTGTCATCAATTAAAGTTGTCTTTATGGTAAATTATGGTAAACACGGTAGTGTGTATGTAGGAAGGGGGAAATTTCCTACCTCAGTTGAGACTGGGGTGTCAATATGATAAACATCAGGCTAAACATGACAAATACGAGACATATTCCGCCACCATCTCACACACACACACACACACACACACACACACACACACACACACACTCAACATAACGGCTCTGAGAACCTGGAACATAAAGCAGGGATCAGAGAATGAAGAGAAGAGAAAATCTGTGGAAATCTTTGAAGAAAACTGTGCTCTGAACTCTTTTTCCCTTGACTTTCCCAAGGTGTTTGAGGAGTACACCATGAGGGGTCTTTGCTGGATCCCCTTCACTGAGCCCAACATGTCACAGAATTGGGAGGCCCTGCACTGCCAGGGACTGTAGGAGCCAACGAGGAGTCATGAGGGAAGCAGGCGGCCTCGGATTAAGGAGGCTGGAAGTGGATGGCCAGCTGCCCTGCACTGACAGAGGCAGCACAAGTCTGAGTCACACAGAGACCGAGCCATGTCCCTCCAGGCTCCAGCGGGAGAGATGCCCTGTAGGGATCTGTGGGGATCCCATAGAGGCTCCCATGAGGGAAAGCAACTGCTCTGCTCCTTATCTCATCTTCTCCACCCCACTCTATCCTGCCTCTCTGGCAGGGGAAAGAAAAAGTCATTCATTGGTGAGTGGGGAAGGAAGATAGCTGAGGCCAGGATAACTCTGAGGTGTTGAGGGTTGAGGGAAGATTTGCTGAGATGTCAAGTGAAGAATGTTTATTGTTACAGTGCAGGCTTTCTGTCTTCTGAATCGAGACTATGTGACTGAAAGGAACTCAAGATGGCCACTGTGCTGTCAATGAGCATAGAAGGCACAGCCTGCCTGATTTTTCATCTGGGTTAAGGAAACATGAACACTACCACCTCTAAATAAAGTTTAAAGGTACCAAGGGAAGCAAAACTAAAGTTGTGTCTTGAATATATCAAAAGTAGTACTTGTTCAATATATTGCTCTAACATTCATCCGGCACCTACTTTTTGCCTGAGACCATGCTAGGGAAATCACTCACTATCTTACTTAAAACTCAAAAGAGTCCTTTGAGGAAGTATAAACCTCCTCATTTTTTCAGACAACTAAGGCTCAGAGAGGGTAAGTGATTGAGCTGAAATCTGAGCCCAGTTGTGGTCTCTACTACAAGTACCACAGTGCCCTAGGATGGGAATGCCTGCAGCATCCTGTAAAAAGATTTCCCCGTTGAAGCGCTGGGGCGGTGGGCATACTGGTGATTTGTTCTGCTCTAGAATTGCAGAGACAAGGCTTGCCATCCATGTATAGACAATGTATATGCTCCCGGGAGGTCATCTGATTTGAATCGCGTTTCAGGCAGCAGCAGGGATGCACACGCATGGAACCACTCACATGCTCATAACTCATATCCTCCATATCATTCTCATATCCTCCATATCTCATCCTGGAGAGCTGGCATGAAGGCACATCACCACCTCTAGTTAGCAGATGCCAATCTTGGCCCCATTGGCACCATGCTGGAATAGACTGGACAAGCCACAAACATCCAGAATGGCAAAATATATACCAAAGAGTGTCTAAATCAGCAGACAGACCAGCAGAAAAGGGAGAGTTTAGAATTTTACCAAAAAATGCTGTTTGAAACCACCATGAAACATAGGCTGTGATAGGGATAGGGTCCTTCAGTGATGAGGGTCAGTGTTTGAAACAGGAAAACCTCGTTTCCATCAATCTTTAACCTAATGTGTCAGGACACTGGATAGGTGACTTTTTTTTTTAACTTTTCATAAAGTCCCAATAAATTCAGTTCAAACTAACTTGTAAATTTCCAGGCAATCCACATGTCACTCCCCACCCCCAATCCCCCAAGCCCCTACCCCCTCCACCTCCCACCTCCGGAAACCACATAAACATATCAACAGAAGCAGGTTCCTCTCAAGGACAGGCTGCTGCATTCTTCAGATTACTAAATCCTCATGAAAAGCCACCATTGTCCTGGCAAGGCATTCACGCCACCCAGATTGACTGAGTCTCCTACCGAATTGCCCATTTCAGGCCAGAGGGGGCTCCCAGACAGCCTCAGGGAGGTAACTGCACCAGTGCATGGGGGCACGGTGGGGTAGGGGGAAGGTCACTAATTTATCTTAGTGGGGTGCTAACTTTGAAGCACACTGAAGGCTACTTAAATGTTAACATTCGAAGGGGAAAGCACAAACACCCAGCTTTCAAGCCATCAAATTTTTCTTTTAAGAGATAACCACTTCTGACTCAGAAGACAAGTATTAAAAATAAAAAGCAAACTGAGGGTTGATGGGGGGTGGGAGGGAGGAGAGGGTGGGTGATGGGTATTGAGGAGGGCACCTTTTGGGATGAGCACTGGGTGTTGTATGGAAACCAATTTGACAATAAATTTCATATAT